>NW_027175876.1:17648303-17950558 GCF_023055335.1 Clinocottus analis
GCTCATCTTTTTTGCCAAATAAAAGTTATTTTCTGCACATATATCACTTTATTTGCATTGTTTTAACAAAGTGAGTGCACATGTTATTAGTTTTTGTCAGATGGAGCGATCTGGTTCACTTGAAAGGGATTTTAATTTTCTTTAATCTATTAATTAAAAAAGCACATATGGAGGAGTCTCAGAAGGTTGGACCATTTTGTTCCCATGTTGTCGGGCGGCGGCCGAACATTTTGCTTCCTCCAAAGTGGGCGTGACAAAAAAAGTTTGAAAACCACTGCTTTAACCAGAACACCTGACCTCATAAAACAATATTTTAGGATATTTTCACTGCTCTACACTCCCAGAGAACTGAAGCCGTTATCGATGATAAAAACATTTTACCTTTTCACCACCAGAAGGGTTGTGTAGCTGGTTTCACATCAGTGTGTTTGTGTAGTTGTGTGACTTCTGTTTTTAAAGGGAGTGTGACACCAGCGAGGTCAAATTCAGTTTATTTTGTACAGCCCAAAATCACAAATACAACTTTTGCGTCGGAGGGTTTTACAATCTGTACACAACATCCTGTCCCAGGACCTCACATCGGATCAGGAGCAACTCCCTGAATAAAAAAGGGAAGAACCCCAGAGGGCTGGTACCGTAAAGAAGTCCTGTGTCCTGCAGGTGGAGCGAGGTGACCCGCCACCTGGAGCTGTGGGTGCAGCTGATGGAGCTGAACGAGGCGGGAGAGTTCACGGCTGTGGAGGTTCTTCCTGCTCGAGATGTTCGCACAGGAGGAGTCTTCCAGCTCAGACAGGTCTGCTTGGTTCTCTTGTATTCATGCTTTATGCGGCGGGGACACCGGCTGAAGGTTATTTTCTAATGTTCCGTTGTCCATCGGCGCTTCCTGTCCACTCGGTATGAAGCGACGCAGCTCTGTGGGTTCCTTGTGGCTCACTCAGCGTTCCTCTCCCCTCGTGTGACTCTGTCCCTCAGGGTCAGTCCCGGCGGGTCCAGGTGGAGGTGCGTTCAGTCCCAGACTCTGGCACCATGCCGCTCATCGCCACCTCCATCCTCTCGGTGTCCATCGGAGACGTGAAGGTCCGGCAGGTCTCCAGGGGCAGCGCGTCCCACTGGGTGAGCGCGAGCAGCCGGCTGGTAGAAACACGTTGCTTTAAACATTCACTTGGGGGAGGATCTTTGTTTTTTACGCTTAATTAGTGTTTGTGTGAGTGATGCATTTAGATGTCCTCAGACTCCCTCCATCTGACTTGAACAGCTTCTTTTGTTTCTATTTGACTCTACTGGTTCTCTCTCCATTCACATGCCAGGCTGCGGACGACGACATGGACAGCTACCAGGTAAGTGGATCATTGCAAAGAGCAAGACGACGGAGATGGTTTACAGTCTGTGAAGTGTTGCGTCTGTGCCTCTGCAGGAGGTGGACCTGGAGAGGATGAGGGAGCACTGGCTGCTCACGCTCACTCAGAGGCAGGAGTACCTGGACCAGCACCTGCAGAAGATCGTTTGCAAACCAGGTAGAGCTGTGAGCTCATGCAACACAAAAACACAGGTTATCTGAATCCTACGGAAGCCCTGAGGGAGAGAACAGAGATGACCCGTCTGCACCAGTGTTTGTTGGTGTAGTACTCGTTCAGGCCACTAGATGCTGAAGAGCAGCGCTGCTTCTAAAAGGGACTAAACACACTCATGTTCACTTGGTTTTAATCCCTCCACGCACTCTACACACAAAGCACACACAGTGTGTGAAAGCAAGTAGTGTGACATCACATGTCGTTGTTTATCTGCGTTTGAGTAAACATAAGGAGGTTTTGTGTTACAACAAGAAACACTCGATCAAACCTCCAATCAAAACATGTCATGTTTTCACAGCCGGAGAAAAAATGCTTTAAAAGGTTCTCCTTTGAAAAGCGTTTTATCTTTGTGTGTTGTTGAACACAGACACACACACGTTGTTCCCTCTCTTGTGTGCTGCTGCCTGCTGGTCTGGAGCAGACAGCAGGACTCTGCTGTGTTTCTCTGCTTCCTGTCAACAGGTTCAGTTCACTGAGGCTTCAGCTGGAAGATCACCAGCAGCAGTTTTAATGACTTCATGTGTTTTACTGTGTGTGTGTGTGTGTGTGTGTGTGTGTGTGTGTGTGTGTTTGTGTGTGTGTCTGTATACGTATATGTGTCTGTCTGTGTGTGTCTGTCTGTGTGTGTGTGTGTGTGTCTGTGTGTGTGTGCGTCTGTGCGTGTGTGTGTGTGTCTGCGTGTTTGTGTGTGTGTCTGTATACGTATATGTGTCTGTCTGTGTGTGTGTGTGTGTGTGTCTGTGCGTGTGTGCGTGTTTGTGTGTGTGTGTGTGTGTTTGTGTCTGTATACGTACATGTGTCTGTCTGTCTGTGTGTGTGTCCGTGTGTGTGTCTGTCTGTGTGCATGTCCGTGTGTGCGTGTGTCTGTGCGTGTCTTTTTATGTGTCTTTGTGTGTGTGTGTGTGTCTTCGTGTGTGTGTGTCTGTGTGAGTGTGTCCGTGTGTGTGTCTGCCTGTGTGTGTGTGTGTGTGTGTGTGTGTGTGTGTGTATCTGCCTGTGTGTGTGTGTCTTTTTATGTCTTTGTGTGTGTGTGTGCGCGTCTTTATGCGTGTGCGTGTGTCTGTCCGTGTGTGTGTGTGTGTCTGCCTGCCTGTGTGTGTGTGTGTGTGTGTGTGTGTGTGTGTGTGTCTGTATATGTGTGTGTGTGTGTGTCTGCCTGCCTGTGTGTGTGTGTGTGTGTGTGTGTGTGTGTCTGCCTGTGTGTGTGTGTGTAGATAAGTCAGAGGATGACGTGGAGCGTGAGTCTCAGCTCCTGGAGTGCCGCTTGACGTTGACTGAGGAGCGTAACTCCGTCCTCGTGCCGTCGGCCGGCAGCGGGATCCCCGGAGCGCCGGTGGAGAGGTGTGTTAACGGGAACAAAGACACGTGTACTTCATCTCTGTTTCATGGTACTTCATACTTCAGGCTTCTGAGGTGTATTTGTACTTCCTACTCAGCCGAACAGGAAGTCACCGCTGCAGTTACCTGATATTTCACCTGTACAGGTCTCAAGATGTCAGACTGAAATAAAATGGAGAATTGTGGATTAAAGTGGCGGAAATGTTGAAAAAGTGATTCATCTCTGCTCCTCGACCAGCTGTCACACGTTATATATAATACTGTAACTCATCATCACACTTTTACTTTGTACTCTTACTTTTACTTAGTTTTTTTTAAAGGACGGAAGCAAACTTGTAATATATGTTTTTGCTTTCGCTTCAATAAATAAAAATCTGACCATGATCCAGAAACACCCCGTACATAACCCACCGGCTCTGAGTCCACTCCGCTCTCCTTTAGTTTGAGAAACAATGAAACGTCCATGTTTCCACCCGCGTGGTCACAGCGGTCCTGATGCTGCGCTGCCGTCTTTCCTTAGGGTTCCTGTCTCTGGGATGGAAACACACATTCCTGTCCTGTTCCTGGATCTCAGCGGTACGCCGCCCTCCTCTCTGTAATAACCGCTGACTCGGCTTCTTTTCTCCGTCCCTCACTCCTCCGTCTGGTTTCCCCTCCAGCTGATGACTTCCAGTCCCGCCTGTCGGCGCCGCTGGCCGGTGGTCTGGACGCGCTGCTCAGCGGGGAGGAGGACCACGACTTCTTTGACCTTCACGTGGTGAAACACTTTGACCCAGAGGTGACACGATGACCATCACATCCGTAACTTCACCTAAAGAGGGTCGCAGAGTGCTCCACAAATATGTGTATACGAGTAAAAGAAAGGATAAGTAACCACACAAGATGTAGTCATGATGCGTAATGACTCGAATAAAAGAGACCACGACTTCCCCGGCTTCCATATTGTGAAACAGTAGAATCCAGATGTGACTTAACTTCATTTCTATAGCACTTATCTGAGGTTACAAGCCGTGAGCAGCGGGTGGAGGCCTCCTCCGTCCTCTTCCAGCAGCTGACGCCCTGCCGCTCTGCGTGCCCCCAGGTGAAGGTGGAGGCGTCCTGGGACTCCACGGTGCACGAGTGCCCCCAGCTGAGCCGCGCGGCGGCGGCCGACCAGCGGGTGTACCTGACGGTGCGGGCGGCGGTGCAGCTGAGCCACCCGGCCCACATGCAGCTGCTGCTGCGGAAGCGCGTCTGCGTCAACGTCACCGGGAAACAGGTGCGTGGCCCAGAGGCATGATGGGTAGCGGCGGGTAGTGTGACGCCACGCTTCCCGCCCGCGGGTTCAAATGGAGAATGTGTTTGTGTGGCAGGGCTTCGCCCAGAGCCTGCTGAAGAGGATGTCCCAGCGCAGCACCATCCCGGGCTGCGGGGTCACCTTTGAGGTCGTCTCTAACATCCCGGGGGTGAGCGTGACGTAGCTAAAGGAACCCCCAGCAGGGTGCATCAGGATGTAGCATTAGCAGCAGCTTCACCGCCCTCCCCCCGCCCCCTCTGACAGGACATCCACGGCCCAGAGGACCGGGAGATGCTGGCCCGGCTGGCCGCCAGCATCGAGGACGACCAGTCGGCCGACAGCGAGGCGGCCATCGAGAAGTACCTGCGCAGCGTCCTGGCTGTGGAGAACATCCTCACTCTGGACCGGCTCAGACAGGTCAGGCTCATGGACAGCACCTTCTCCCCACTCAGGAGCTGCCACGCGGCTCAGGGCTCCTCTGGGTGATGTTTGTCTGACGCACATCAAACTGCTTGAATCATTTTCTTTATCTTTTAAGCTGCTCATTAAATTCTGGGAAAATATCATCCGGAGACGTTTTCCTTTCCACCAGGAAAAGAGTCAAAATACAAAGACTCCAGTTTCCATAAGAGACCATTAGAAATGCTTACTGTGTGCGTGTGTGTGTGTGTGTGTGTGTGTGTGTGTGTGTAGGAGGTGGCTGTGAGGGAACAGCTGGCAGTCAGAGGTAAAGCTTCCAGACGCTGCCTGAGCTCTCCAAACATCACCCGGGTAAGAGAGTCACCACGACATCACGCCTTCTCTGTTCTGCTCCAACCCGTCTCTCTGCTCTAACCCGTCTCACTGCTCTAACCCGTCTCACTGCTCTAACGCGTCTCACTGCTCTAACCCGTCTCACTGCTCTAACCCGTCTCACTGCTCTAACCCGTCTCACTGCTCTAACCCGTCTCACTGCTCTAACCCGTCTCTCTGCTCTAACGCGTCTCACTGCTATAACCCGTCTCTCTGCTCTAACCCGTCTCACTGCTCTAACCCGTCTCTCTGCTCTAACCCGTCTCACTGCTCTAACCCGTCTCACTGCTCTAACCCGTCTCTCTGCTCTAACCCGTCTCACTGCTCTAACCCGTCTCTCTGCTCTAACCCGTCTCTCTGCTCTAACCCGTCTCACTGCTCTAACCCGTCTCTCTGCTCTAACCCGTCTCACTGCTCTAACCCGTCTCTCTGCTCTAACCCGTATCACTGCTCTAACCTGTCTCACTGCTCTAACCCGTCTCTCTGCTGTACCTGTGTTGTCTCCAGCTGTCAGCCAGCAGTCTGGATGTGTCCTCCTCTCCTCACAGGCTCAGTGACTTCAAGGTGAGACACATCACCTCCACATCTCCTCTTTTCCTGCCTCAGGCCTCCACTTCGTCTGCTTGTTTGTTTGTTTGTTTGTTTGTTTGTTTGTTGTCAGGTGAATGTTCTGCTTGTGTCTCCTGGTGGAGTCAGCTGAAACGTCTAAACATCACATGTTGTGTTGAAGAGAGCCGTGTGAACCCCGTGACGAGAGGAAACACTGTTAGCTGTTAGCATTAGCTTCCCATTAGCTTCCCTAGAGGACACCAGTGTTGTTCCAGTGCTTCCTGTTGGAGGTCAAAGGTCACAGATCCCTGCTCCTCTGTGACGTCCCTCTGGGTCTCTGCCTCTTGTGTTGCAGGGCTGGGACAGCCAGCAGGACATTTCTTATGCCCCGCCCTCATCTCGACGCACGCTGCCCGCCTCCAGCAGCCAGAACCCGGCTCCAGAGACGGGTACGCCTGCCAGAACCTCCTGGATCCTCCTGAGGCTGAGACCTCTTCCTGGTTCTGCTGCTGCCTGCAACTCTGTTGCTCTGACTCGTGTGCTCTTCTCTTTCATCACCTGCTTCACAACATGAGTCTCCTCTTCTGCCCTCTTCCTCTCCTCTTCCTCTGCTCCTGCACCCTCCTCTTCCTCTCCTCCGTCTCTGCTCCTGCACCCTCCTCTTCCTCTCTTCCCCGTCTCTGCTCCTGCACCCTCCTCTTCCTCTTCCTCTCCTCTTCCTCTGTTCCTGCACCCTCCTCTTCCTCTCCTCTTCATCTGCTCCTGCACCCTCCTCTTCCTCTCCTCTTCCTCTGCTCCTGCACCCTCCTCTTCCTTTCCTCTTCCTCTGCTCCTGCACCCTCCTCTTCCTCTCCTCTTCCTCTGCTCCTGCACCCTCCTCTTCCTCTGCTCCTGCACCCTCCTCTTCCTCTCCTCTTCCTCTGCTCCTGCACCCTCCTCTTCCTCTGCTCCTGCACCCTCCTCTTCCTCTCCTCTTCCTCTGTTCCTGCACCCTCCTCTTCCTCTCCTCTTCCTCTGTTCCTGCACCCTCCTCTTCCTCTCCTCTTCCTCTGTTCCTGCACCCTCCTCTTCCTCTCCTCTTCCTCTGCTCCTGCACCCTCCTCTTCCTCTCCTCTTCCTCTGCTCCTGCACCCTCCTCTTCCTCTCCTCTTCCTCTGCTCCTGCACCCTCCTCTTCCTCTGCTCCTGCACCCTCCTCTTCCTCTCCTCTTCCTCTGCTCCTGCACCCTCCTCTTCCTCTCCTCTTCCTCTGCTCCTGCACCCTCCTCTTCCTCTCCTCTTCCTCTGCTCCTGCACCCTCCTCTTCCTCTCCTCCCTGCTTCGCTATCTCCTCAGTGCATTCAGGCTTTGCTGCGTCTTATCTCCCTTCAGTGAAGGCCGTACCCAAGCTGCTGAAGTCGCTGCTTCCTGGTGGGAGGGAGGAAGGTCGGGAGCAGACGCCTGTCCATCATCCTCATCCTCCTCATCCTCTTCATCAGGTACTCTCTCAGTCGGCTGGCAGCCCTCTGGAGTGAAGCCCACGCTCTGCACGCGCTCTTATCGGGGATTTAAAGTTTACAGACGTCGCCGCAGCGTGAATCTAAATATCCCCTCCGCTCATCGGCGGATGCTCGTTTTTTTTCCTCCCGTTGCCATGGAAACAGAGCTCGCGGAGATGGAAACGCGAGCAATAAACAGATAAAGTGCACAAACGCCTCGGTGCCCGAGATGAGTGGCTTTTCAGAAGTTTGCAAAGACGGAGGCGACGAGCGTCACCACGACGCCTTTCAGGCACAGGAAGGTTATCTGGTCCAACGTCCCACCGTCAGCAGGTGGCGTCTGAGCTCGTCTGTCTCGTACGATAACCCACCGAACGATTTAAAACACAACATCTGCACCATCAGAGTCACAGCTGAGAGGGACTCACGATGAACAGCGTGAATAGACACCACTCATCATGTGGAGCTCCAGCCGGTGAGTGAAGAACAGACTCCTGAGTCCTCTGGGGCTCGTGTGGTCGAGGTGTCGCGCTCCTGATCCCATACGAGGCTCCACAAGCGCCTCCTCTGACCCTGTGGAGGTTCATGAGGAGCAGCTGAACCACCGCGCTCCTCCTCCCCCGCCGTCCTCATCCATCGCTCTCCAACAACCTGCCGATCCAGAACCCGGGAAGTCCGCGGCGTCTGCGTCTGCTGATTGGCGCCTCGAGCCTTCCAGGGGAAGCTAATCAGGGAACACGTCAGCGTGCGGCGGGATGGCGTCGCCGCCTCGCCGCTGCATTGTTCGAGGCTAATGAGCGCCGGCTCCACTGCGCCCGCCACAGATGTTTGGAAAGGTCAACAGGGAAACAAAAGCCCGGCGTTCAGAAAGCACTAGCAGGCCGTTGAAGCGCCTGAATGTCTTCATGATCTCCTGGATGCACAACGACGCCTCTGATGACTCTGATGACGCCTCCACGGCTCTCTTTCCGCCTCAGACATGATCCAAAGACACTTCACATGGATGTGTTCGTTGTTGCTGCGCCTTGTGGACCTGCAGGTGGCAGGACAGACGCGTTGTCCTGCTCTCTGGTGGTGGAGACGCCGCCATCAACCCGCTGAACTCGACCCAGAGTGACGCACCAGTCAAACAATCACCCTGATTAACCCGCCCGCTGGAACAATGGTCTTGATTCGTCAAACGCCTTTGAATATCTCAAGATATTAGACCCGAGAAGGGAAAATAAAACGCTGGGAAGCTAATCACACACACGGTGTTGAAGGAGCAGCTCCTGCTGCGTGGAGGTGACGAGCATACTGAGCAGGTTCATGCTTCTGGTGCGATTATAATTATGGTGCAATTACCCTGATTGTTTTTACCAGTTTATCACGAGTATTTGTTTCTGGGGATCTGACGAACATGTTTGTGTTGCACTTTCTGCACCTCATGTCAACGTTGCTGATGCAATGAGATTACTCATCCTGAGGAAACGAGTGGTGACGGCCAACCGGCCGCTTCCCTCTGCTCGTTAAGCGTTGTGAGACGGCGGTCTAGGAGGATGTTCATCCTCCAGTATGTAGAGCTGTTTCTGTCTCGCCGTCATCATCTCCTCACAGCGGCTTCATCACTTCACGCTCTCCCTCCTAATGAACAGGTGTGGAAATCTCCAGCTTTACATTAGCACCTAATCTGCAGGTGGAACTGGACCCAAATGACATCGACTCGCGATCGCATCGTGAAAATGTCCTCGATAAGCTCTCGGCGCCGATTTGCAGCTTTCAGATTGTTTTACTCTGAATGTCATTAACGGAGCGTCTCCTTCCTGTTGCAGAGCGTTCCTCGCATCACGGTGCAGTCAGCCAGCGTGGAGGACGGCCTGAGCCAGCAGCAGCAGCCAGTAAGTTCTCCAAGGTGTTGTTAAAGGTGTCGGTACCAGAATAATGCAGCAGGGACACACACACACACACACACACACACACACACACACTACTGTGAAGCAGCAACACCAGCGCGCTAGATTCAGGTTCCAGTGGGAGTGATGTCGGTTATATTTCATCCTTACTGTCATCCAGGATTCATAGAACCCTAGTTACCTTTGTAACTTTCGTTATATTCGTTAATGGTTTAGTCTTTTTTATAATTAAAAAAAAATCTGAAACAAATGACCGCTATACAAGCCACTTATGTTTGAAGAACTGCTGTGTGAACAAAGAATCAAAAGACTTCATGTAATGTGAAAGAACGTTAAATTAAAAACCTAGAAGAACATTTTGAACCGCTCAGCTGGATTTTAGCATCGTGTTGTGGTTTTACATCTCATAACTTTACTCTTTACTTAGCAACTAGCTCGTGAACATCAGCTAAAGAGACAGATGTTTCCCTCAGAGGTCGGTGAGACCAACACAACTGCCACGTGGACATGACTTTAAATAATGTTCTGTTTTCACATCTGCTGGGTCAACTTGTCGAGGTTGCATTCAGTCAGTGATTCAGACCAATTTATCTGTGATTCTGGTCCAACGGAGAACAATGAAAGATTGATGTGAGTGTATTTCAGGTTGGGATTTAGCTTTAATTTGAGTCACCGATACCTTCGTCCCCATGGCTTCCCCTCACAGGTTCCCATTGAGGAAATCATTCCTCCCGATTTCCAAAGCGAGGGCTCCAGATCCGTGCCCCTCCCACCGCCAATCATCCCAGAGACAGAGGAGTCCATCGCCGGCCCGGTGAGCGACGCATTGAGCGGCTACGTGTCGACCGGCGTCTCTACGGCGACTCTGTCGGACGTCTACACGCTCAGCTGGGACCTGCCGGTGTCACCCGGCAGCAGAACCAACGGCTGTGAGGTGCCGGACGAAGAGGAAGAAGAGGATGAAGTGACGCAATACGACACTTACTCTGAGTTTCTTCCTGTGGACCAATCGGAGCCTCGGGAGTCGCCGCTGGTTTTTGGCGATGATGAGACGGCTGAGGAGAGGACGGACTCGTCCGAACCAGACGACACGCCGTCAGATTCCTACCAAGAACCTAATCGGTCTGTGTCGGTCCAGTTGGTGGAGGAAGCAGAACCGGATTCAGCTGCAGAACCTGCTTTACTGTGCCAGAACAAACAAAAGCAAGACTCAGCCAATGACCATGTTAGAGCAGAACAACTAAACGATTCAGAGCCCCGTCAAGAGTCGGTGTTGGTGCAAGAGAAAGACACCGAGCAGACAGAGCGTTCACAAACAGACGCCTCAGAACCAGAACCTCTGACGGAAGAACTCGAGCAAGCGACCACAGCCGAGCCAGAGGCTGAACCGTCTGCCCCAGAAGGTCAAAGTCTGTCTGAAACAGTCGTCCCACTGCAGCCCGAACAAGACCAAACAACCTTTAACAGCGATCCAGATCCAGTCCCAGTTGTGTCCGAGGGGTTGCTTCCAGCTCCTACCCCATCTGAGGAGTTGGTTCCTGTTCCTACCCCATCTGAGGAGTTGGTTCCAGCTCCTACCCCATCTGAAGAGTTGGTTCCAGCTCCTACCCCATCTGAGGAGTTGGTTCCAGCTCCTACCCCATCTGAGGAGTTGGTTCCAGCTCCTACCCCATCTGAGGAGTTGGTTCCAGCTCCTACCCCATCTGAGGAGTTGGTTCCTGCTCCTACCCCATCTGAGGAGTTGGTTCCTGCTCCTACCCCATCTGAGGAGTTGGTTCCTGCTCCTACCCCATCTGAGGAGTTGGTTCCAGCTCCTACCCCATCTGAGGAGTTGGTTCCAGCTCCTACCCCATCTGAGGAGTTGGTTCCAGCTCCTACCCCATCTGAAAACTTGGTTCCATCTCCTATCCCATCTGAAGACTTGGTTCTTCCAGCTTCGTCCAAAGAACGAGCCACTCCTGAGGCCTCAAACCCGAGTGGCACCTCCTTGCCAACCTCATCCTCAACCACAGAAGAAGTCCAGCAGGAAACGCCAGCCAGCGCATCACAGGAAGCCTCCTCAGCCCCAGCTCCTCCACCGCCCAGTGTTCAGTCCCTCAAACCTGACGCCTCAGCAGCAAACCCCTTCAAGATCCAGAAAGTGAAGTCTGCAGACCTCAAGTCCTTCCAGCGTATCGTGGGCGAGGAGGAGAAGCCCGTACAGGTGGACCGGGCCAGCAGCCTCGGGGCAGACCTGAACCTCTCCGTGCCGCTGGAGAACCTGGAAATTATCTCTGACTGTGAGGAAGGAGACGCAGCGGCAGTTCTTCCCGACTGGCTGAAAGAAGGGGAGTTCGTGACCGTGGGGAACAATAAGAGCGGCACCGTCCGGTACGTTGGACCCACAGATTTCGCAGAAGGCACCTGGGTGGGTGTGGAACTGGAAGTACCAGCAGGTGAGCAGAACGGCAGCCAATCCCGTCGCCTCTTGACACTTTCTACTTCACTCCATCACCCCTCCAACTCTCAAACGTACCTTTTTTTTTCTGTCCTTTCTCCAGGAAAGAATGACGGTTCAGTGGGAGGCAAGCACTACTTCCACTGTAACCCCGGCTACGGCGTGCTGGTGAGGCCGGACCGGGTGAGCCGGGCCGGCGGCAAGCGCCGCCGCCAGCAGCAAAAGCGCCGCAGTGCCAACCTGTCGGGATCCAGCCCCAACCTGGCAGCGCTCACCGCTCTGGCCAAAGGCGAGGCGGGCGGGGCGGCGAGCGGCCGACACAAAGGAGAGAACCGCAAGTCGTGGAACAGTTGAGGAACCAGAACCCGCTGAATGATCCGGCTGTGGGACTCCAGCATGCAGCAGCCGGCTTAGTTTTAATTGTTTTTAGTTATCGGATCGGGACAATATGGTTTTATTTGGGCTGAGCGACTGCAGGGTGATGCAGTCCGCTCTCTGTGGGAGGAAGAACTCTCTCACCATTTCCTCAGTGATTCATTTCAAAGGATTGTCTGTAAAATCAGGACATCCATTCTTTTAAATGTGTTGTTCCACTTACAGAGCAAAAGAATGTTAAACACAACTCCAAAGGTCACCTGACCCCTTCATGTGCTCATGATTACACAGCTGCATGTATTGTATTGTTTTATACCTCTCGTCTACTTGTGCCTTGAAATATAACGACTACTCAGCCGCCGTGCCTTCGTGGTAACCGGCAACCTGCTGACGGGTGAAGCGGTTTAACTGGAGCTTCTTCTGGCTCTTCAATGTGTTATCTACTGTTTTAGCAAAAAAATACCTTGCACTTACTTTTCTGACTAAATCTACTGAAATTTTTCAACATTTTTAATCAATTTATGTGTCAAGATTGAGTGGAAATTACTTTTTAAATGGAATATTTTTGAATAAAGCCGTGTTCATGTTGGATATAATTAGTATTCATTTGTTTGGTTAACCAGATACTTTATGCCTGAATGCTTATTTATTGAATGATGAAGACATGATATCGATGGTGAAAATCTAAATCACCTTTTTATATTGTTAAATAAATCTCATTCTGCTCTTCTCCAATGTGTGATCTCTGAGTCGAGTGTGAAGGAAACACAGGAAGTCTCATTGATATAGCTTTATTCTCTTGTACATTATATATATCATACTAAATAAACACAAGTTAAAAAAAATGAACAAAGAAACTGTACAAAAAATGTATATATATACTACATCTTAATTACAGAACAGTCTACTGTCCAAAAAAGGCACTAAATTCTGAAATGGGCAATACAGTAATTTTGAACTTAACTAGATTTGGAGATAACAGCATTCAGTCCTCTTCTCAGAGCTATAGTGGGATGAAGTGGGTTTGCACTGGAGACACAGGAGGACATGTAGACCCTGACAACCACGAGAAGACACGCCTCCAGAGAGAGGACACGCCTCCAGACTAAGCACACGCACGACGCCGGGCGGTGAGGTCGGCTTCAGGTCCCAGGTCGCTTCGAAAGACTCCTCCGTCTCGATGCGTCTCTGGGGAAAAGCCCCCAGATCTTCTGGGGCACCAGAGGGTTCCTGCTTCCGTCCCGCTCGAGCGCTCGCACAAAACACTGCTGGACTAAAAACTTGTACCGGCTGACTGTTCCGCCGGCAGATCCTTCAAAAGAGTCATACGGAGAGGAAGATCTCGAAAAGCACCCGGACAGGTTCACGTCATCTTAACACAATGAGTGTGAGATCTAGAAGAGATTTACTTTATTAGTGTGATGAGAAGGAACCTCGACCGTTACGCCGCTGAACGGCATGCTGGGTACAGCTTGCTCTCAGTCACTCGCTTTAACATCAACGCTGCGCATACTTTTGACTTTTAGTGCCCTCAAAGTGTGCGTACGTGACATAATACTCCGTCATAACATTGCTCATGTTCGCTGGGTCGGATGCAGCGGGACATCCTGGTACTTTGGGGCATACTGCATGGGACATACATGTGTTTGTGGCATACTGAATAATGTGGTCGTGAGGGCACTGGAACGCAAAGTGACCGCTAACCCGCCGATAAAGAGAGGGCCTCTGCGTGTATTGCTGAGGAGGAAGCACCCAGTCCAGCGTGGAGCTGAGCGGATCTCCAGGAAGCTGCAGGCGACCAAGCTGCTCTCAGGGCAACAAGATGGACCTCTGCTTCATATTCTCCATGAGTCGGCCTAATGCAGTTGTCGTATTCATTCTAAACATGTTTGAGTTTTGTCCTGTGCAGCGTTCAAACACTTCATCCTGAAGGAGTTCGGCGCTTCAGGTCAGAAGAGCAGACCGGGGCTTTGCTTCAATACGACATGGTGATGTCACAGCGCGCTGGGCGTCTGGGCCGTTACAGCACAACAGCTGTTCTTATTCTAAATAAGGTGCATCACTTTTCATTGTTTACAAAACAAACAGGGAGACTTGTTCAGTCGAAGGAGGGACGGTCTCAATGAGAAATTTAAAAGCATGATTCATTTAACAATAAAAGCATGTTTCATTTCAAAACTGGTCTATTTTTTGTACATTATTATTAAAAAAAGAAAGGAGTATAAATACATATTGTTTTTAATCTCTCAACCCGTTCTTTATGAGGCGGGTCCAGTACCGGGTCCCTGTGGTCAGAGGCAGGAGCGTTACTGGACTACAGGATCCACGCGAGCTCACGGCATCCATGTGCATGTTTGGTGATTTAAAGCGAGGCGTGACATGAGCGGTGCTGCTCACTGCTTTGAGAAGACTTTCCCAGTTCTCCTAAACCATCGTCAAAGAAGTTCCCTTTAAAAGATAGTCTGACATGTTGAGATCAACGCCTTCTGCCCAGAAGATCGGTACCACTCATGTCTGTCTGCTTGTTACAGTTGCAGGGAGGAGAGTTAGCTTAGCAACTAAAAGCTGGAAAAAGCTGATTATGTCTTTCAACCAGCGCCTCAAAAGCTCACGAATGAAGACGTTATATTGTCTGTATGAGTATAAAAAGAGCTCGAGAAGCCCACAAGCTTCTGAAACACAACATTAAACTGAATTTGTTTGTATGGCTTCTAGAAGACAAAACATAAAATGGTTCATTCGTGAGCTTTAGGGGAGCTAGCGAGCAAGCTAACAGGCAAGCTAGCGGGGCGCGGCTGCAGCTCATGGGGACGTGGTCCCCGTCTCCCTTCAGCTCACGTCACGGTGTCCGTGAGCAGGACCCTGGACCTCCTGCTAACATGCTAATGACATGCTAACGATGGCTTTAATGCAGCGATGTCATGATGTAAAAACATGGAATAGAACCAACGTAGTAAAGTTCATGTTTTTAGCTTAGCTAAGCTAACAGCCTCCCGGCTCTCGCTTCATATTAAAACCTATAAATAAGATGGTCTTGGAAAAGTTCCACCTGGGGCGCTTTTACCTTTTGAGGCTATCGAGATGAAATAAAAAGGTAAAGTTTGGATAATAAAACATGTCCAGTGTAGATTTAGTCTCATTTATAACCGCTGACACTAAGGAAAAGCTTTGAAAGCTCTTTCTTTAGGCTCTTTAGAAGAGGCAGCGCCTCACAACAAGGAGGAAGGAGCTGGAGGAGGAGACACGCCAGAGAGGAGGAGACACGCCAGAGAGGAGGAGACACGCCAGAGAGGAGGAGACACGCCAGAGAGGAGGAGACACGCCAGAGAGGAGGAGACACGCCAGAGAGGAGGAGACACGCCAGAGAGGAGGAGACACGCCAGAGAGGAGGAGACACGCCAGAGAGGAGGAGACACGCCAGAGAGGAGGAGACACGGCAGAGAGGAGGAGACACGACAGACAGGAGGCGCTAGAGATCACTTTGGATGGACGTGGAGCAACATCTTCAGACTTGAGCCTCTTCTCCTTTAAGGTGGACGACATTTAAAACAAATCCTCTGAACAGCTGGAGTCTGCGTGATCATCACGTTGACTCCACGTCTCTTCTGGTGTCCGTCGTTCATCTCGTCTCCACCTGAAGCTCTGCTGCTGTTGGACAGAAACCTTCAGTCTGACGTCCACTCTTCTTTATTCTAAAATAAATCTGGTTATTCCTTCTTCTCCGGGAGAGAAAAATAAAGTTGAAAACCTGCTGAATACTGCAAAAAAAGAAAAGGTGCAGTTGTTAAGGCCGGCCGGGAGGAGGAAGGCGACTTCTTCATGGAGGTTTCCATCCAACAGCATCCACTGAGGAACCAAGAGGACGTTCTCCTCCTGAGGACGTTCTCCTCCTGAGGACGTTCTCCTCCCGAGGATCCGTCCAGAGGGAGGAGAACCGCCATCTTTAAGCGCTCTGCAGCTGGAGGCGGCTCGCTCGACCAACCGCAGCATGAAGAGGGAGAACCTTGAGGGTACGTAGGTATGTGTGACTGAGAACCAGAAGAACCAGATATATTATATACACAGTACACATTATTATTATTCTGAGGTCGAGGAGGTGAGAGAGGGAAGAGAAGAGGTATCCTGTGAGGAGGGGACACATCCCAGACGAGGGAACCATGTGGGGGGAGGTCTGGACCCCGTTCTCCTTCCAGGGAACGTCTTCATGGAGGTCAGAGGACGGGTGGTGTCCCCCCGCCGCCAGCTGGGTCTGCTTTGTGGGGGTTTACTGTTTACGGGGAGGAGGCTGAGGGAGGAGGAACAGCTGGGAGGCGACGCTGAAGGTTTGCTCAGCCGCTTTACTTCAGTCTCTCTCTTTCCTTCTCCTCCCTCGGTCCTCTCTTCCGCTCCCTCCACCCCTCCACCCGAGCGCTTCATTCGTCCTCCAGGGACTCGGTCTTGATGTCGTTGGGGACGCCTCCGGTCCGGGACAGCGCCAGGATGGTGTGGTTGACGGCGGCCATCTCCACGGCCAGAGAGATGGGGTCCTGGTGCTCGCCGTGCGCCGCGCTGTCGTCCTGACGGGACAGAGGACGCAGGTCAGGAGGTCACATGACGCAGGTCACATGACGCAGGTCACATGACGCAGGTCACATGACGCAGGTCACATGACGCTGCTCCACAGGCCTGAACGCTGTGTGTGTGTGTGTGGGGGGTTGTGTGTGTGTGAGGCTGTGTGGCTGTGTGTGTGTGTGTGTGTGTGAGGCTGTGTGGCTGTGTGTGTGTGTGTGTGTGTGTGAGGCTGTGTGGGGTTGTGTGTGTGTGTGTGTGTGTGTGTGAGGCTGTGCGTGTGTGTGTGAGGCTGTGCGTGTGTGTGTGTGTGTGTGTGTGTGTGTGTGTGTGTGTGTGTGTGTGTGTGTGTTCATCATTTCCAAAACCACCAGAACGTGTGAGGAACTTATGAAACAGCTAATGTGAGCTGTTAGCATGCACTGTGCTAGCTTAACTAGTATAGCACTACCAGCTATACCACATAGTTGTGTAGTATTGTGTAGGATGCACACTGAGGTGACATCCTGTTGTGTTGAACTGGGGTTAGTTCCCACTACAGGACCCTCACATAAACCAGTAACACCAGTACTCAGCCTGCTCTTCTTCATCCAGCTCATCGAGACTCTGCGTGATGATGACATTACAATACCTGCTGCACTTTGAACTATTCTGGTTGTGAAATAAAAAGGTCAACCGAGGGTCAACTTTGACGTTTACTGTGTTCTGACGGCGATTCAAAGACGTGTAATGGGAGCACGATGGTGAACTGACAGCTCTTCACCTGTGTGTGAGCGTCTCGTGTCCTCTCTTTGCACAGCCACAGGCAGCTACCTGATGCTACGTGATGCTACGTGATGCTACGTGATGCTACGTGATGCTACGTGATGCTACGTGCGGGTCCAAAGGGACCAGCAGGGCAACGAAACAGGAACCGGGTCAAGAGGAACCAGGAGCCGGCGTGGGCGTCGCTCTGCGTACCTGTGTTGGCGAGGTGGGCTCCAGTCGGTAAAGGCCAAAAGGTCGGCTGAGAGGTCTCTTGTCAAAGTAGGGCAGGTCACATGCCTGCAGGAGAGAACAGGTCGCCCTTCAGCAAAGCAGCAGTTAAAAGAAATGATCATTTGACTTCCAGCAGCCGTGAAGGAACTGAAACACACCTTCAGTTGAAGTTTCTTCAACGATACACAACGCTGCTGCTTCCCATCGCTCCCAGAAGAGAGCGAGTGTTTTCTGTGAATTAATGTGAGCGACCGCTCTGAGGAGCAATGCTTCTTAAGAATAAAAGATCTCAATGTGCCGTCTGTATTCTGGGTGGAAACCGGCGTTCAAGTCTTCTTAGTGTGCGTGTGTGTTTACAAAGAACGAACCCCAGAAGCTGCTGATCTCACTTGTTAACCAAAGAGAGGGAAGCTAATGAGTGAACTCAGCTAATGTACACATTTAAAATGCATGATCACATTTGACTCTTGACTGAGTGCTGACCGAGAACAGGGAGAGCTGGGACGTGGAGGGAGCGGTGGATCCATGAAAACTAGATCAAATAGAAATGAACAAATAGAGCCTGCAGCATGACCTGCAGCACACGGAGGAGTGACACACGTCTGCAACCATCATCTGGGCTCATGCGCTCTCTACCTGCTCTGAGAAGTCGTTCCCGTCGATGTCGTCGCTGTTGGAGTGGCCTCCTGGACTCTGGACGTCGATCCCATGACTCTCCAGGATTGTGGCTTCTTGGAGGAAGAGGATGGATTATTAGATTCACGATGGGCCACTGAATCCATCAGAAAGAAGTTCATCTGAAATTTGGTTTCAAACTAAAAATCTTTTGCACATTTGTATCGTCACTCGTGATCTTCTGTCCCAAGTGGTCACTTTGTGTAATGACACGCTGAGTCAGCTGTCACTGTTGTACCACTGAGATGGCATGATGCAAGAAATAGCTACTCAGTAAGGATGCACAGTTGAAATAGTTAGCTAAAGTCATGGATACAAGCTAAAGTCGTGGATACAGTTAAAATAGTTAATTAATGGATGAACGGATGAAGATTCCTCTGTGTGACAAGCAAACTTCACCACACTGACCTAAACATCACCGTGTAAACTGACATTTGTTTTAAGAACAGCAACATGGACGTTGGGAACCGCTGCTGAGTCGTATGTAAATTAGCGCGTTAGCACAGACTTTAGCCAAATGCTACTGAATCTCTGCGGTGGCTTCAGTTCTGTGCTCGAGTCCTCGGCTTGCAGGTAAACGGAGCTTCTACTTTACAACCAGGTAAATGCAGGTGGATAGAGGATTCATTTACAGCCGTTATGAAGATGCTTTGCCAGAAGTCTTCCCACATGGTCGGTGACTAATTAACAATCATTGAGTTAATGATGGAAGCAATGAATGACGAGCCATTCAGTGCGTACACACATGTTCTAACTGCGGTTAATAAACACAAAGTAGTCGTTGAACACAGGGATGTGATGTGTGCAGCAACCAAAGTCTCCTTCTCCAAAGCCACGTTACCAATGTTGGCGCGTCTCTTGATCTCTTTGCGGCGGTTGGCGAACCAGTTGTAGACTTTCAGGGAGGTGACCCTCTCCAGGTCGGACAGCTTCTTCCCTGGAACACAGCACGTTACATCCCATCACTCAGCGCATCCTGCAGCGCTTCCTCAAACCTGATGCATTTTTTTAAAATAGAAAATTATGTTTTTGCTGCAATCGGTTCCTGCCCGCGTTTCATGAGTGATGGAGGTTACACAATGTGTTGAAAAGAAGTAACTTGTTGTTCCATCACATAGAGAGCACAGATGTTTATGAAACTTTAGATCCAAAGTGACCCGATCACAAGAGAGCATCAGCAAATAATCAAATCCAATTCTCTTCGGACTGAATCAATGGAGCCTGCTTTCTAACAGATGCGTCACGTGTAACACACGAGGTGTATAAAGATGTCAGCGCCGCAGTACGAGATGCGTGTTGCTCCATGGTGACGTTCACCTGACGCACAGGAACATGTGCCAGCAGCAAACGAACCGCCATCAGTCACAAACGCCCGAAAACCTTCTGCAGTGAACTGCTCTGAGTGTACCTGGCTTCTGAATGACGGCGTTGCAGGCGTTTGCTATCTCCTCCCGTTTGGCCTCATCTGGGTACTGGTTGTCGTTGAAGTAGCTAAAAATAGAAGAGTCGCATTGATTAAATTAAGTTCACGACACGAGGAGGACGTGGACAGACTGTCATGTATGCGGTGGAAGAGATATGAAGCGTTGTTGTGCAGAGGGAGGTTTCCTCAACTCCATGTGGAAATAAGCCAGAAGTTATGAAACAAACTTCCATTTATCATCTTTCATCTCCCGCTCACCTCTCCATCACTGCCAGGCACTCTTTCCTCCAGGTGAAGCGGCTTCCTCGACGCAGCCGGAAGGTCCCGGGCGCCGTGGTGATGGGCGGCGGGGTTTGCCTCCACTCCATCTCCTCCAGAGGCAGCGGGGCCGGCCGCATGTTCAGAGTGGCGCCTGGAAGCAGCGCGACATGAGAAGCCGGCACAGGACCAGAGTCTGCGGCCGCTTGAGGTCTCAGCAGCGATAACGTGCGGCAGACAACAGCCAGACGGCCCATCTCTCCACGGACGTGCACGTAGGACTGCACGCCGCCTCGTGCACATCTCATAATACATTCTGATTAAAAGCTGGACTGCATAGTGCTGACAAAGAGCGCTGCCTCGTCTGAAAGCACCAGCGCAGCAGAAAAGAAGAGCACACAAAAGATTTGATTTGCAGTAAAAAAATAAATAACTAAAAACTCATTAAACGAGTCGCGCAGCGGCTCAGATTCACATCGCGGCTCCGTTTCATCCCCTCATGTGAGGCCGAACCGGGTCGCCCGGCAACGGTGAAGGTTATTGAGAGCTGCAGGGACGGGCGACACGTCTTCCCTGCAGCAGCGATGGAGGCGTGTGCTGATGGAGGCGTGTGCACGCGGGCCGATGGAGGCGTGTGTTGATGGAGGCGTGTGCTGATGGAGGCGTGTTTTGATGGAGGCGTGTGCTGATGGAGGCGTGTGCAGATGTAGGCGTGTGCAGATGTAGGCATGTGCAGATGGAGGCATGTGCAGATGGAGGCGTGTGTTGATGGAGGCGTGTGCACGTGGGCCAATGGAGGCGTGTGCTGATGGAGGCGTGTGCTGATGGAGGCGTGTGCTGATGGAGGCGTGTGTTGATGAAGGCGTGTGCACGTGGGCCAATGGAGGCGTGTGTTGATGGAGGCGTGTGCTGATGGAGGCGTGTGCTGATGGAGGCGTGTGTTGATGGAGGCGTGTGCACGTGTGCAGATGAAGGCGTGTGTTGATGGAGGCGTGTGCAGATGGAGGCGTGTGCAGATGGAGGCGTGTGCAGATGGAGGCGTGTGCAGATGGAGGCGTGTGCTGATGGAGGCGTGTGCTGATGGAGGCGTGTGCTGATGGAGGCGTGTGCTGATGGAGGCGTGTGCTGATGGAGGCGTGTGCTGATAGAGGCGTGTGCACGTGTGCTGATGGAGGCGTGTGTTGATGGAGGCGTGTGCACGTGTGCAGATGAAGGCGTGTGTTGATGGAGGCGTGTGCCGATGGAGGCGTGTGCCGATGGAGGCGTGTGCAGATGGAGGCGTGTGCAGATGGAGGCGTGTGCGTAGAGCACCAGAGGAGTCGCCCCCTGGTGGCGCTCTGGCTTCAGGTTGCCACCTGGGTGCATTCAGCCTAAAGGCTGACACTAAATTAAAAATACCATCAAGTACATTATCAAATACACTACAAAGTACACTCAAATTCAGCTCGTACATCTTCATCTTCACATCATCCTCTTCCTTCGTCTGCACCAGCCTCTCACGCACATCTCACTTCAACACGGTGCTCCTGCAAACCAGGAAGCCGAGGCGTCATCTCCTCCACATCACATCTCAGAGCGCATGACGCCGTGTACTTATCTCTTCACAGTGTGGCAGCAGCGTGTTTCCCACTGCGCCCCTCCCCCCCTGTTAGTGAGGCAAACTCCTCTGCTGTGAGATCTAACTCTGAAACTGCTTTAAGAGACTCGGCCTACCTGGCGTGGTCTTCTCCAGCGTGTACCAGCGGTAGAAGGCCCTCTTCTTCTGCTCGCTCAGGTCGGAGCCGTGCTGCAGCAGCCAATGGGAGATCCTGCTCTGGCTGATGCCTGAAAGCACACACCCAGTTACAACAATCTGTGCACGACCCGCAGAAGGATTCACGGCAGACGGACGAGCGGACATGCTTTTATTCTGAAAAATAAAAGACGCGTGACTTTCTGCCTCTGAATGTGAATCTTTGCATTGTGAAATGGTCATTGAACAAACTCACAAGGAGTCATGTGGAACATAACTGGGTATAATAAGCCTTACATCGTGTTAAATTCAAACACCATATTCATGCCATACAGTCCTCTACACACTTTCAGAAAAGGCAACAGGAAGCCACCATGGCTCGTTACAGCTGCCGTGTCTGGACTCTGATGTGAAAGCGCCTGCACTCTGCACAACAATCAAATACTGCATTTGTAGCTGGAAGGATTGGAACACGTGACTATACTTTAGGGGGCTGCCTGGAGCCCAAAAACATCCAATTTTGCACTTTTTCTTTCCCTTTCCCTGTTTCACACGTTCACTTTTTGTTAAAGGGGACGAAAACTAAACGATTCCCAATTTTGCCAAAGCATGTGACAGGATGTGTAGATGTGTTGGCCTCAAATGACATATTGATACGGTCTGATCACACTCCACAGTGTCGACAATCACCTCTGATTCGACACAAAGACGCAGCTGTGATGTGACAGAACCTGAAGCAGAACCTGAAGCAGAACCTGAAGCGCCTCACTGGGCCGTGAAGAAGCACCGCAAGCAACAAACGCACGCGAACGACGGACAAAATGACAGGAATGTTTGGACAGGAAAGCCCTTTAAAACCAACCGCCGGGTTTTAGAGAGTGTGTGTGTGTGTGTGTGTGTGAGTGTGTGTGTGTGATGCTACTAACCGGTAACTTGTGCCACCACGGCCTGAGAGATCCTCCGGTTCCCCAGGAACGCCTTGATCTCCTCTTTCACCAAGCTGCTGTCCCTCCTGCGCACACGCGCACACACACACACACACACACACACACACACACGCACACACACACGCACACACACACGCACACACACACGCACACACACACACACACACACAGATGTGAAGACTAACTGATATCTAAAGATCCGCGGTGCAGACAAAACGTCCCAACGGCTCCTTTATGCCAGCCTTTATTGTCTCACCGTTAACATGGATGTACAGTGTGTTGCATCACATGTTGCTTCACAAAAATCATACAATCAACTCTCACGTATGTGTGACCAGATGTAATGATTTTAACACGATGTTGATTCAAGTTGAATACCGTAGTGTACAATGACAATGATCTATTCAATTCAGGTCCATGTTTGAATACAGTAGATAAAGTAAACTTACAGGTTTGCAGTGGAGTTGTAGGAAGTATTATTCTGATCTTTAACCACTCAGTACATGTATAATGTGTATTTATTTGTGTAATTCAGCTTTAAAAAGGTTAGGACGGTGGTGTTTATGTTCCACATGAAGGAACGAGCCGGTAATGACCGAACACTGGGATCAGAGCTCTACATCAAGGGGTAGGAGCTCTACATCAAGGGGTAGGAGCTCTACATCAGGGGTCAGAGCTCTACATCAGGGTAGGAGCTCTACATCAGGGTAGGAGCTCTACATCGGGGGGGCAGAGCTCTACATCGGGGGGGCAGAGCTCTACATCGGGGTCAGAGCTCTACATCGGGGGTCAGAGCTCTACATCAGTGGTAGGAGCTCTACATCGGGGGGTCAGAGCTCTACATCGGGGGGGTCAGAGCTCTACATCAGGGGGTCAGAGCTCTACATCAGGGGGTCAGAGCTCTACATCAGGGGGTCAGAGCTCTACATCGGGGGGTCAGAGCTCTACATCGGGGGGTCAGAGCTCTACATCGGGGGGTCAGAGCTCTACATCGGGGGGTCAGAGCTCTACATCGGGATAGGAGCTCTACATCACGGTCAGAGCTCTACATCGGGGGGTCAGAGCTCTACATCAGGGGGTCAGAGCTCTACATCAGGGGGTCAGAGCTCTACATCAGGGGTCAGAACCAAAAGGTCAGACGGGTGTTTCCCTTCTGCTGCTTTTCACTACATAATGACACAAGGAGATCTTTGACAGGAAGTGACAACACTTATGCCACATAAGGAACATTATGTAATCCAAAATGCACAACCAAATAAATACTTAGCTGACTAAGATTCTTTTGGGCAACTCATTGATGAGTTGACTTCACAACGCGCCACTTTAACTGATGAGCAGAGACGTTCGTTAAGCATAAAAGAAAACATTAAAAAAACTAGAGAAAGAACCAATCCAACAAGAAGTTGAGAGGCGTTATGTCCTACACTTCTATTAGAAGGAGTTTGGTATATTGTACAATAAATGATTCACATGTCGGATCATCAAACGTATGTTTTTTTGTTTCTTAACCAATTCATAGGAAACCTCCAAAAAAAAAACATGAGTCCGTCGTAATCTACGGTGCAGCCTGACAGCCTCATCTGTGCATTGTTCTGTACATCATCAACACCGCATTACATAAGAAGACTAAAAGGAGACGAACGTCAATGCATTGAGTGACGAATGACCAGAATGTACTTGGCGGGCGCGTTCCCACCGTCTCAGGAGCATGCAGAGACTTGGAATGGAGGTGGCGAGTGATCACGTGCAGTCACACGGTGTTCCCACCAGCCTCTGGCCCCGAGCCCAGCCCCTCCCTCAGGGAAATGTACACTGCCTCGCTTAATGCCTCATCCTGGGGCTCAGCGCAAACACCTGTCAGATGTGTCGATCCGCAGTTATCCATACTAACAGTGCTGCACACGTTTACCAGAAGGCATCTCCAGTGGGCCACCCCTCACCCCCACCCACACAACTGTTAGCAGCATTGGTGCTCAACATACACAATCGCAGCATCCTTTGAACCGGTCGGCATCCCAGATTCAGGCGGTCGAAGATGGAGAGCGCCCGAGTGCTCCAGTGATGTATTTCTGAAATGGGAATGCGTCACGACTCCTCAACATCCTGCATCAATATCCTCCACACCGGCCTCTCGCGGCGCAGCTAAAATTAGAGCTAAAAAAAAAAAAAAAGCGCTGCTTGTATCGACACCCGTTGAATCAATGGAGCACAAGCTGCTGTGCGAGGCCGAGGAGGAGGAAGTGCAGGAGGGAGGAGGAGCGGGCGGAGAGGGGATGTTTGTCGGAGGCCAACTCAAGAGGCCGACCCCCTGCAGAGACACTTAGAGGAGATAGACAGGAACCAGAAGAGCCCCGTGGGACGGCCCACGAGCCCACAACGCCGGTCTCGCCTCTGCAGCCCTGACGGGCGCCGGAGCCGCGTGACCACCGCTTAACTAGCGTGTGATTTAACACGGCGGCAGCGTGGACGAGCAACCGGGACGCGAGCGCAGCGCGAGGACAGAAGATGGGCGCTGGATGTCTATTCTTACTCAGACGGGGCAGCTGGGAGGCTGCAGGAGGGCGGAGGAGAGTGTTGACAGGTTATCAACACTGACACGGTCACAATAATGGGGGAAAGAAGATGTGACGCTTTATTCATCTTCTCCAAACATAGACTGTATATAACAAGTGGACAGAGTCACTGTGGCTTAATCTATTGGTTGGTGAACTATGGTTTTCAAGCTTCGAGATGAGATTATTGCTGTCGCCATCTTGCTTTTTTTGCTGTAACAAACTTGTTTTTTGGGAGGTCGCCCTCTTGTTTTTTTGCCCACCAGAAGAGACACAAATGGTGGAGAAAGTACAACCGAACACGGACATTTTTTTGGCGACTAAAATGGTACAATTATCTTTTCCTGACACACTGTGAAAGGGTTAAACTTCTAAGACGAAAACAGAGACAACTCTCAGACCGGAGAAGGTCATGTTCACGACCTGTCAATCACAGCAAGCCCGCCCTAAAGCGTCTCCTGCTCTAGGGTCTGTTTGACTCTAACAGACCATAAAGTACTAAATGAACATCATGCTGTATAGAAGAAGACTAGAAACTAGAGATTGAGACATAAACTCATGTTTACAATGTTGACTGAGACTTCTATACAACCAGAGGAGTCGCGCCCCCTGGTGGTCAGGAGAGAGAATGCAGCTTTAACACATGAAGCATAGACTTCTATACAACCAGAGGAGTCGCCCCCTGGTGGTCAGGAGAGAGAATGCAGCTTTAACACATAAAGCATAGACTTCTATACACCCAGATGAGTCGCCCCCTGGTGGTCAGGAGAGAGAATGCAGCTTTAACACATGAAGAATAGACTTCTATACAACCAGAGGAGTCGCCCCCTGGTGGTCAGGAGAGAGAATGCAGCTTTAACACATGAAGCATAGACTTCTATACAACCAGAGCTACAGGACAAAGACAATTAAGTTAACTTTATTTTTTTTAAATCAGTACTTTTAAGAGTTCTTTTTCAAAACCTTTAATGTTTTTTCCATCATTCCAGCCTTTTTTGCAATAAGAGAATAATATTTATTTTAAATTAGAGTATTTATGATTCATCAACTTAAATTTGAAAACTGAAAATAAATATTGTTGAGATATTTTTTTCTTTCTTTGATTTGACAGTCAGTTGTTGACTTCATACAGACGTTGGCAGAACTGCTGGCTACTTCACGACACATGGGACTAAATCGTAGCGCAGGTTGGACATTATTATGGACCGGACCTTTGCATGAGGACGTGTTCTCAAACTGGACCTTGTTGAAACCTCTGATGTTCACGTGTGCACACACTGCAACTTTGGTTTCTTCTAGATTTGTTTGCACCATTACTTTCCATGTTCAATTATTTGGTTCATTTGGAACACAGAAGTGAATCAGAATTTAAGAAGCAGTCGTTGACTGTTCATTGTTGTTTGTCTCGTCTAACGTCTCATGTCTAATGTAGAGAGACCTTCCACTAAGGTAAATTACTCGTTTGTGAAAACATTCCTGGCAATAAACGGACGTTGAACCCACAACAACAGTCACTGCTCCTCTTTTGTCATCCTGCAAAGAGACGACCAGTGCAAACCGTCTCCTACGTTGTTACAGTACAACCACTGGGACGCGATGGAAAAGTAGAGCTGCACCTTCAACGATAACCTTCATGTTCAAGCCGCATTTGCATCGGAGCAACCAAACTAATCATGATGACTTACACTGCCAACCACGAGCGAGTGACTGTGTTCAGAGTCTGTACTCAAAAGCTACACAACGGCTGAGAGAAATGTTTCCTCAGCGTCTGTTTCCTTAAAAAGAAAGAATGGTGTTCTGCTCTGAAGCTCAGGAACTAAATTAACTTTATGGTGAGATTGAAAACAGAAGTCGAGAGAACAAAGTCAAGAATGAAGTCAGACTTTCTTTGCAAAACATGTACGATGTAACCGTTTCTGTCCCTGTGGGGACATTTGTGTTGAATCAGCAAGAGACAACACATTTTAGCTTCGGCGCAAACACAACCTGGGACGAGATTGTGTCTCTAAAAGTTGGACAACTAAAAGTTTGCCAAACAAAGTTCCACAAGCAGACTTTGGCGCTCGCTGTACTTCCTCCACCACTGACCTCATCAGCTCCTCCACCTTGTCGTCGATGTCCAGGTCCTCCTCTGTCGCTTCGAACCCGAAAGCTCGCGCCGCCGCCGCGCTGTTCACCGGGTATCTGGGCGGAGACAGCTTCCCGTTGGGCGTGGCGGCCAGGCTGTCCCGGCCGTTCTGCGACAGAGCCACCAGGGAGACCGGCGAGGGCAGGATGGCGGACGGCGGCGGCGGGCCCGGAGGCGGGGAGGTGTCGTAGCTGTTGCTCGGGGACGGCGAGAGCCCGCCCCCGCTGACGAACTGCGTCTGTGTGGCGGTGGAGATTTTGGACGTGGCGGCGGCGGAGGAAGCTGCCGCCGATTGGTCGACGGCGACGCCCTCGCCTCCGTTGCACGTCACGGAGGTGGTCGCGGCGGCGGCGGCGTTCGCCGAGGAGGCAGTGTTGCTGTTGTTGGCGTTCGAGGCAGAGTTGTTGGTGCAGCCGTTTGCCCCGCCCACTCCGTAGCAGGACGAGGAAGAGGAGGAAGAAGAGGTGCGGCGGCCAAACTTGTCGCCGTGCTCCCGGTCCAGCCGGTCCAGAGTGTCGAGCGCGTGGAGGATCTCCTGCTTGCTCATGCCGCTGCGACGCAGCCGCTGCAGCAGATCTATCTGCTCGATGGTGAAGCGCGGCTCCTCGCTGAACTCAGACATCCTGCTGCTGGATGAGAGACAAGACAGACAGGTGGTGAGACAGGGCAGACCGAGGAGGGAGGGGGGGGAGGAAGGAAACAGGAAATGCAGGGGGAAGTTGAGGACACCAAGTAAGTGAAGAAGAAGAGAAAGAGAGCTGGAGGAAAAGGAGGAAAGTCACACAGAAACGACACAGATGAAGGGATGGCGGAGGCAACGAGAGGATTAAGTGGGAAAAGAGTGAAAAGAGAACGCAGTCGCAGAAAGACGAAAAGGACGGGAAGAGGAGGACGAGGAGGGAGAGAAGCACAGAGAGAGGGAGCGGAGGAGAGTCAGAGGGGTGAAGTAGAAAGAGAGGGTGGTGAAAACTGCAAGAAGGAAATAAAGAGGCAGCAAATAAGAAAAGGAAGACAGGAGATAAGAGTGTAAAAGAAAGAAAGAGGGAGGGAGCGCGGGAGGGGCCGGGCATAAAAATCTGCTATTTTTGGGAACCAGCCGGCAACGCGAGCAGAGTCACCTTGACAGCTGATGCTATCTTAACATTCTGACTGCCTTTCTTTAAGCGCTACAGCGGATCCCCGGCTCGGCGCCACCCACGCTTTGTGTTTTTCATAAGCAATTTGCACTGCTCAAAATCAATGCGACTGGAATCAAGACTGCGGCAGATTTTTCCATCTCCCGTGCCAGCCCGACCTGCGCTGATATGATAAACGCTTTAAAAGGGGTCACTGGCAGCGTGCTTTTTCTCTCCTCTCGCTCTACATCAATGTTAGACGGAGCTGTGCAGAGGACAGGAACAAAATGACTCAAGAGTGTGTGTGTGTGTGTGTGTGTGTGCACTGTTTTGAAGTTATTGTGAAGGGAGCCAATATGACAGTGGTGAATATAATAAGCCTTTAAACGGGTCTGGAAAAGAACAATCGGCCACATTTCAGACTCTCACTGTGAGTGGCTCTGAACCACATGGCTTGTGGACCACGGGCTGAGCAGGAGAACAGAAACCAGTTTCTTGAGTAACTATTACCACCGTGAATCATTGCAAAACCTGTCCCATCCCCTCGCAGGTGGGTGACAACTGTCCCACCAGTTACTTTAGCATGCAAGTGACCACTTCAATAGTCCGGGAGGTGTTGTGTTATTTTAAAGAGCTGCAGTGTGTATGAGCAAGACCTGCATATGGAATGATTAGCCATCAGGGTCACGCATTGACTAAGTTAACTATTACATTTAGGACCGTTAAGGACACACACACACACACACACACACACACACACACACACACACACACACACACTTCATTATGAGTGACCCTACTTGCACTCTCTAATTAGCAGACCAGTGTCGTGTGTCTGTCTTTGACGCTACACAGACACGTCCCTACGGACTGGTCATCACCGTGATTAACAGAGAAAACAACTTCTGGAACTCTTCACAGCTCACACTAGGACTAAATAAATAAATCACACACAACAGTCGGCGTCGGGTTTTTGCATCAACACATAAAATCAATCTTTCTTACCTAAAGACAGGGCGCGTGCACGCGGCATCGGATCCCAGTGTAAAGCTAACTCGTTTCTTTGGCAGTTTTGTTAATTGTCCCAACATTGACCACTGCTCGCGGTCCCGCTTCCCCGTCCACGCGGTGTTGTTTTGCGGGGCCCCGCAGCGGGGGCGCGGGTCCGCAGCTCGTCCCGCCGCTGCGGGAGAGCCGCCGCGGGATGCCAGCGCTTCACGCCCTTTGCCCGAGAGCTAGCGTTAGCAAGCGGGTCTCCGACGGACGGGCAGTGCCCCGCGTCGCGTTACACGAGCCCGCTCGCAGCCCCCCCTTCCCCTTCCCCTTCGCACTGGTCTCACTGGTCCCATCGCTCCCAGCAGCGCTGCTGGACACCGGCCATCGCGCGGGACGGCGCGCGACGTAACATCTGCCATTTAATAGCGCTCGCGCAGAGGAGCGGTTAGCATAACATGCTAGCAGTGCCTGCCAGCGCCGACACTAGCTGACGTTAGCCGCCGCCGCCGCCGCTTGCTAGCGGGCGTTTGATATTAATAACATCACTTTCACTGTTGTATGTCTGCAAGTACACGACTTACCTCGGTTCAAATCGTCCACTTCACCATTTAACTTTGTCAACTTGAGCAAAGACCCGCGGCGTCTTTTACCGCAGCCGAACAACACCGCGGTGTGAGTACAGTGCCCCGTCCGACCCCTTCCCGAGGATTTCTAATCAGAGGCGAATTATTTGCCTCTCCGCTTTGTCTGTCTGACAACAGCCATATTGACAACTAACACCTCCGAGCAGCTACGAGGGAACTGTAGTTTCTCTCCCACGGAGGGCCTCTGCCACGCGGCGGCGAGCTCGACAGTAAGAACTACAAGTCCCCGAAACAAGGGCGCGACGGAGCCGCTGCTCTCTGATCCACAGACCCACAGCTGTCACACAGCCATGCAGATTTTAATGTGAGCCCCGCGGGGGGGCACCTGGGCCAGGTATCACCTCACAGCAGCGACCCAGACACCAGGGACGTGATATCAAAGATGGACTTGTTTGGAAACAGAATCAAGGAGAAGGACATTTTTAAAAAAGGGAAAATATTCAGCTGTATTCGGTGGAATTGGCATTTTTTGCATTGAGATTTAATGTTGCTTTTATTAGCCCATAAAGAAAGTGTAAGAAATTAATGACTAAAATAGTCCCACATTCTCTCATTATGTTACATAAATATGGTGAAAATAAAAGATCCCCCACTGCAGTACGCACCCTGAGGAGCAGGAACACAAGCAGACGTCCATGACACAGAAAGCTGCCTCAGTAGTCACGATGGTACTTACTGATTGTGAACGCAAGGAACTAAAAAGAGAAACAGCATCATCTCCAAAAGCAGAGTAAGTTAGCTCTTCCTCACAGGGTTAAGTTACTTGAACCGTATAGACCTGTTTACACATGTTGTCTCGTTTCAGGGCTGTTGTGTTTGCTCAGCTGCTTCAGGAGGAAGACGTCAGCAAGAGGAGAAGTCACAACAGAATTCATCCTGGAAGGAGCAAATAGATCCAGGTGGCTAACTCACAATGCGCATCAATTAGACTGAAAAGGCCTGTTTGAGTTAAGCGTTGATATTCTGTGCTGTTTGTGCTTCACACCAGCACTTCTAGTCCTCTTATCAGTGTCTAAATATCACTATATTTGTTAGGGGAGACGCTACAGACAACAACAACAAACATGTTTGAATGCTCTGGTCAACTGGAAGATGTTGGGCTACTTTGCTTCTTTAACACATCTTATTTTGGAATAGTGGGGAAAAAACATTTATTTACTTACTTTGTCTGTTTGCATCTCTAGATTTCACCAAAAGCTGCCATGCATCCCATTTCAGAGAACTTGTGATATGAAGATGGTCATCATACTGTGGAAGTGTCATGGTGATATCTGTTAGTTAACCCTTAAACATAATGTCTTATAATGTGTGTAGTTTAACAAAACATCATTAAAGGTTAATCTCGTACTCACTAAACGTTCCACTTCCTAAAGATATCCTGAAGGATTTTAAAGGGGTTTGTTCGTATATCATTAAAATGTTTTTTAGGCAGGAATTTCTGACATATATATATATATATATATATATATATATATATATATATATATATATATATATATATATATATATATATATATATATATATATATATATACAGCATGATAGAAAAGACACTTAAAATGCTAGAACCTTTCACTCTAACATGTCAACCAAATGACCTTTTGAACCTGGCTTCATCCATAGTTCACACTTTCTGTTTTGGAAATGCAGTAAAAGATTTAATAAGATGATGCTCTATTTGCATATTTAAACACAACATACCAGTAAAAGTAGCTGGTGAAATCATTCAGTAAAAGGAATAAAGGATTATTCTAAAAGGTTTATCTGTCACCTTGTCTCCCCTCATCAAAGAAACTCTCAGGTCGACGCTCACAGGAGAGTGATGGTCAAACACGATGAGAACGCGTTAGTGTCACGGGGAAACGCTCTGATCCACCACAGAGGTGTGAAACATTTCTACTGCACATTGATGAATGCTGCTGCTGGTGGAGCGCACGTCCCAGCGGACATGAATAATGCATCATGGACTCGTGGTGTTAAGCGTGAGGGATGCATGTTCACAGGCGGCTGTAGAGACGCCTCACAGCTTCACGCAGGATGGAGCCGCACACGTTGTGTGAACCAGTGCACGGTCACACTGCCCCCACGTGACCACTGTGTCCAAAGAAGACTGCTCAAAGAACAAGTACGTTGGTTTGTACTTGTACTTGAATGTTAAAAGCAGAATCGTACTGCAGACTATATTCAGTAGGAGAAGACTGAAAGGCCATGGCATTTGTTCTGCTTGGTCTTGGATTCTGGTTGGTTAAATGGGAAAGAGTCGACTTCTCAGTATCTCTTCCACATTCTTACATCACTTTAATTTTTTTATGCATTGTGGTAACATTGTGTTTATCAAATGTTTTCCTTAAGATTAGTTTTTCTACACAGTATTAGTGTGCCGGTTCACCACATATAAAAACATACATTTAACTGGACTTGTTTAATATGTGCTCATGTTCCTTTTTTTACTCATACACATCTATTTTTTGTGTACTTTCAAACATCTGTCTCTCTTTTATTACTCCAGCAAAGCCATCCAGGCCCGTGATCTTTATGATAATGTAATAATTCAGCTGTTGAACACAATCTGAACACGGCATCAGTTGTTGGAGCAAATCTAATTATGTTTTAAGCCAAAGCACGCGCGGGCTGCGAGAGGTATTTATGAGCTTAGGCGATGCACTGTCATGTCATGCTCTTCTAACAGCAGAGGAAAGAGACAGCGTCCTAATGGACTGTCCTTTCGAGGAGAGTGCCTTTGCTAGTTCTATACTTTAAATTATTATTGGCTTCTCTTCATTCCCTTTTAAAAAAACAAAGTGACAGTGTTTCCTGATTTGATTTATTTCCACATGGTCAGTGTGTCCCTTTGCTCTTAACTTTACTCATTTATACATCCCCCTTAAAATAACCAGAATATGAGTATGAGAAGGATTTGCTGCCAATACACACAGGGAAACACCACTAGAACAATATTAAAGTAGAGACTATAAGCAGGGTTCATACACATTGTGTGACCAGCGGGTTTTTCATGACTTTAAACCAAATGTTTATGAGCAAACATTGTGTGAAATGTGTGTGTAAACAGTAAAAAGTGATAAAATGTAGTATTTAAACTAACAATGAGGATTCAAAGCATACAGTAAACCTTAAATACACAAATGAATGAGACAATAGTTTGATTAAAAGAATAAACATTTATATAGATGCCTGTATGTATGCTGCTGATATTTTGCGCCTCTTTCTTTTAAAAGCATATTCATTATTTCAAACGTCATAAATACATGAATATAACACATTTACAGGACTTTTATTAAACTTTTTAGGATTTTATTTTTTTACAAGTACTTTTCCAGGCCTGGAAATAACCATTTTAAACCTCCATGACCGTTCCAGGTTTCCCCTGCGCGTAAGAACCCTGCATAAGGACGTAGGAAACGAGGGCACACCGTTTCCTCCTCGTAGTGCCCTTCGAAGTTCACTACATTTTCCCAGAAACCCTCCAAAGGGCTTTCGTGTGCAAACACGGACTCAGTGCGCAGCTGCCTGGCCCAACATGGTCTGATGCTTGGATAGTGGATTCATCAGCATCCGGCAAAAAAAAAACTCAAGTGGAGGGACCAGGAAAACTTTTGTCATCGCCTCGTGTCGCTCGGCGCGTGTTCCGCCTCGTGCCCTCGGGAGCCCCGCGTGAGTATGCGGCTCGCTGCTTCCCGCGTCCGCTTCACGGCGCAAACCCTCCGCTGTTGACCGGCCAGCTGTTCTGGTCAGCGGGGCTAGCTGGCGGCGGCTAGCAGCCGGCTAACACTAAGCTAGCTAGCTCGGCTGAGCCCCACGCAGGCGGTGGGAGGGTGTAATGTTGTGGCTCGTCTGAACGGAGCCTCCCGTCCGGAGTCTGGACCCCGCGGGGGGACGAGGACGCGGCGCCGGGACGGCGTGAGCAGTCCGCGGAGCGGCGCGTCGGGACCGCGACTGGAGGTCGACACTAACTAGCGCGGCTGATGGGAGTCCACCGTGATTTGACGTGACGTTAAAGGCCGAAGCTATAACGATAACGTCACCTTAATTGGCACGAGAGCAGGTCACAGCGCGCGAGCTAACGGGAGAAGCTCGCGAGGCGCGCTCCCAGTCCGAGCGCGTGCGTGGCTCCAGCTAGCCGGAGAACTTAAAACGGAGCGAGCTTTAAACGCGTCACGCTGGCGTGCGTGTGCGCGTGTGAGAGAATACACTGGTCCACTCTTTATTCACACACCTGCTCAAGCACACACCTGGTTTAATTAATCCGGTTTTAATCTCGTCTCCTCACTGAAACCATTCAGTTATGTGTTTGTTTGTTTGTTTCAACGTGTTTCCAGTACCACCCTGATACAGGTGTTTATTTGTTTTATATGTATTTATCTCAGAAACAGACTTATCGTAAAACTAAACTTTGTTTGTAAAACTAAATGAAACGAAACAACACATATGTTTACTGAATGATTTTATTATTAAAGTAATCACACACCCGCAGCTTTGTTAAAGACAACAATGACCAGGACTCCAGGAGCCAACATATTCTGTTGAACTGGGTCGTCGTACTGGTACTGGTACTGGTACTGGTATCGGTTCCACCCTGTTCCAAAGTCTCCATCAGGTCAGCGGGTTCTGCGTCATCACGTGTTGTTGTGAGTGTTCTTCTCCAGAGCAGACGGACCCACTTCTCATGCATTACTTCTCATACAAAACTTCTCATACATAACTTCTCATGCATAACTTCTCATGCATAACTTCTCATACATAACTTCTCATGCATAACTTCTCATGCATAACTTCTCATACATAACTTCTCATACATAACTTCTCATGCATAACTTCTCATACATAACTTCTCATGCATAACTTCTCATAACTTCTCATGCATAACTTCTCATGCATAACTTCTCATACATAACTTTTCATACATAACTTCTCATACATGACTTTTCATACATAACTTCTCATACATAACTTCTCATACATGACTTCTCATACATGACTTCTCATACATAACTTCTCATACATGACTTTTCATACATAACTTCTCATACATAACTTCTCATACTTGACTTTTCATACATAACTTCTCATACATAACTTCTCATACATAACTTCTCATACATGACTTCTCATACATGACTTCTCATACATAACTTCTCATACATAACTCCTCATACATACCCTCAGCGTCGTGGGAAGGTGACGGCAGCTCTTGAGCCGCATGCGGTCAGAGCAGAGCGGTGACGGGTCAGCGGTGGAGATCAGATCAGCAGAAAACTAAATATAAGAGATGAGTTGTCGTGCTTTACTGCTGATAACGCTTGTTTTTGTGTTGTAATAGCAGCACATTTCAATCCTGTGTTTGTGTCAGGAAAAACGTGTTGGACCTCCCTGAAGTCAGCGTACCACATCAAAACTTCTAAAATAGTTCGTAGTTCTTTGCTCAAAAACTCATTTAAATGATTGTGAATTGGCTTTTTATGTCACTAACGTTGAAGTGCAACCTGAACTCGGCTGCACAAGCGGTCTGAGAGGAGCGTCTGATCCTTTCTGAGGTCACATCCTACTGTTTCTCCCTCCTGCACTTTGCAACACGTCCTTTCATAAAGCAGGGTACCTGTATGAAAGCATTGGGTCCAATCCCTTCACCAGCGTGTGATCGGTGCAGAGATGTTGCTCTATTCTCACTTCTCTTGAAGAAGACGCTCGCGTGACGTTTAGACTAAAGCCTCCAGCTGAGGATTGTTTACAATGTCCTCCTGTCTGTCCATTACCTTCTTGATTTATTGGTGATTTGTTCTTTCTCTATAATGTAAGATGTTTGTTTTGTCTACAACTTAACTATATTCAGTTTCCTGTCATAAAGGAGTAAAGCCAGCAGAAAACTATCCGCATTTAAGCAGCTGGCATGAGAGAGTTTTGATCCCTTTTGTCTTTTAGAAGGACAAACGGAGAGATGTTGTGGCGTCCGGCAGGAAAAGTGTTTTAAGTGACGTGTCGATGCTTTTCTCCCATCAGTTTGTTGGCGGGTGCAGCGCTGTCTGGAACAAGGAAGCACCAACGCAGAGCTCAGCCAATCAGCTCACAGTGAGTACCTGTTCACTCAGCATCCCCCCCAATCCCACCAAGCATCGGTTCCCTCCTCCTTGGGCCCGTCCTCTTCCTCTCTTTTTGGGATCCTCTTGCAGTTCCCTGCAGGACTCTGCAACTGGCCACTAGGGGGCGGTGTCGTGCTTACTACGCCAGACATCCGCCCCGTGGACACATGTGATTTCAGTCTTGGATGAGTAGAGGAAGGAAAGGTGTGCTGCTCATCACTGCTTTCCTCAACACAATCTCCAGAGTGTCGAGGCACCGTGACGATGATTTTACATAAGTATTTATTCATAAAAAGCTGAGTGATACGGCTAAAATCTTCTCCCCTGATAAAGGTAATTTCATATCAATAACAATATCTCTCACGAAATAGCATGTTCTCTTTATTGACGGCTCAACCGCTCTCGTGTGGATTGAATCCTGAACAAGTGAAACGTACAGAGCGCGTTCTCCTTTCAGAACGAACTTTTAGGGCAAAATAATCCGATGTTCAGAGACATTTGAGTCATGTGCTTTTTATTATCAAGTGAGATTATGTGGTCGTGCATCACTCCATGTATGATTTCATCACGACCCCGTCCTATTCGTCATGTTGAGTTACTGGCCGGTTCCTCGCAGCACTTGTCTGCTCAAAGACAAACTGCATGCTGGAGCCCTGATGTCCACAGATAAACGTGTCCCTCATTCATTTACTGTGAACTCCTCCCTCTCTCCGTCAGCTCACTCCCTGTCCCCGTCTGCTTGTTATATCTGTACCTCCTCCCCCGAGCTCACGCCCTCCAATCCCAAATGTCTCTGGATCCGTCCATCCTCATGAACAACTGGCCCCGGACAGCTGGCGTTTGCTGGCTGCTCGCCATCTCAGTTCTTGGCCCATCTCCTTCTGGGCAACTTCCTCTCCAGCGCCGTCCGTTCTGCGAGTCGTCTTTCTGTTTCTAAGTTGGTCGTTGTGCCGTCTTCGTTGCCGTTCAGCAAAAATTAGGCCGAAGCCACAAGCCAGAGTTTTACACGGCATTGATGTCCTCTTGCTGCTGTAGACCTGACATGACTGCCCCTTCCTCCAGAAGATTACTGATGCTTTTAGCCACTAAAAGTGAACATCTGTCTGTCTTCTGCTGACACCAGCATTCATCTCCATTTCCTCCGAATGAATCCGGCGTGTCATCTGCGCTGTAACGGCCTCCATCGTCTCCATAGTCTCATCGACTTTATCGTCTTTATTGTCTCATCGTCTCCTTTGTTTCATCGTCTCCATCGTCTCCATCATCTCATGTCTTTTGTCCATCTGCTGACTGTGCAGTCACCTTTTCCCCGATAGAAACCCTCTGGCATTGAGAGGAGGGAAATATTCCCCGAGCAACAGCAGTAAAGGGAAGTGAGGTAATGCACCAACAGTCTGAAAGGGGTTTTTTTGAGCTGGAAAAAGAGGTAGTTGATGGTGGACTGGCCTGGAAAGCTCAACTTGTTTGGTGCACTGTAACTATCACTGAACTGGAGACCTGCAGTGCTGCTGTTGGCATTGTGGTTCATCCGGCCTCGCTACGAGCCGTAGCCCGTGCTTTAAAAAAGGTATTTTATTCTTTGTTTCCTGCTCGGGGGCTCAGGGTTAATCGGACCGGGAGGCGGTTGTCGGCCGTAAGTCAAACTGTTGCGCTGCATTCTTTGATGTCGAGCCGAAGGATGGAGACGCCGTCAGAGCTGGTGGAGCCCACGGAGCCAGCATGCCGAATCTCTGCCTGCCGACTGTAGAGACTGCAGACTGCCACACAGCGTGGCTGTGGTGGGTTTGATGGGTTTGTTGGGTTTGATGGGTTTAATGGGTTTGGTTCGTTTGGTGGCTTTGGTGGGTTCAATGGGTTTGGTGGGTTTGGTGGGTTTGGTGGGTTTGGTGGGTTTGGTGGTTTTGGTGGGTTTGGTGGGTTTGGTGTGTTTAGTGGGTTTGGTGGGTTTGGTGGGTTTGGTGGGTTTATTGGGTTTGGTGGTTTTGGTGGGTTTGGTGGGTTTGTTGGGTTTGTGTCTGTTGGTGGGTTTGATTCGTTTGGTGGGTTTGGTGGGTTTGTGTCTGTTGGTGGGTTTGGTGGGTTTGATTCGTTTGGTGGGTTTGGTGGTTTTGGTGGGTTTGATGGGTTTGATGGGTTTGGTTCATTTGGTGGGTTTAATGGGTTTGGTGGGTTTAATGGGTTTGGTGGGTTTGATGGGTTTGGTGGGTTTGGTGGGTTTGATGGGTTTGGTGGGTTTGGTGGGTTTCTGTCTGTTGGTGCTGACAGGCGGTCACCAGGCGGTCACCAGATCCACAGAAGAGCTTCTTGGCGAGCGAGAGACGGCGTCCACGCTCTGAGGAGACGAAGCGTTGCTCTCTCTGCTCTGTCGGGACATGGCTTCATGTTAGTGTGTGATGGATATTTAGCTTTCAGCGGGGAGGGAACCAGGCCGGAAGTCAAAGTTCTACGTTTTTTGGTCTTCTTGTGGGAGCATCTCCTCGTGTGGAAGCAGAAACAAGTTGTGAACACAGCATCGACATCTTTTTAAGTTAACATGAAAAAGGTTGTTTAATTAAATGTGTGTTTCTGTGCATGAATGTATGTGAGTCCGATGTTTAGTCTCCTTCAGCTTTATCTTTGGTCTCCAGCGTCTCCTGAGCGAAGAGTCTCCAACCTGCACATGAGTCAGCAGCTGTTTCTCTCATGTGTTTTCGGTTAGATGAAATGAGTCTGTGGTTAACACAAGCTGATGAGAAGTTTTTCTATGATATAAAAGACGTCAGTAAATACCTCTTTTGTGAGCTTTGAAGTTTTTATGCGTCTTAAAAAATGTCGGTTGCTAACAAGTGGCTAAATGTGACTAAACGCTAATAAACGCTACGCAGTCCGCCGTCGGCTTTGTGACGGCGACATGAAGTCATGTGACTGGAGGAGTTTGTTTATAACCTGAAGCTTTTTTAATCTGAATGTAGTGTGAATACTAAACTCATAAACTGTGACGAACCTGCAGCTTGTGACATTGAACCTTTTGTAGTCTTAGACGCTCACCTGATTTAAACATAAAAACACTTCACATGCAACCTGTAAATATTTAAAGTTAAGATATAATACGTCCAGTTCAATGACCACTAAATTTAAGTTTAATTTAAAAATGTTATGGTATTGCAATTCAAATCCAGCGCAGCTCGGCCGTTTGAATCCCGTCCTCCAGTTCTTTAACGAAGGATAAACCAGCAGCGGTCACACGGAGATGCCAAAAGCAGTACAGAAGCAGGGGAAAGAGTGGTGAGCATGTTTCATCATCGTTACCATGGAGGTGGAGAGCACAAATACAAGAATGACTAAGAGAGCAAGTATGATGTATCCTTAACGTATTGTCTGAAAATAGATTTTATTGTATTTCTGCATCACCAGACGACTTTGTGAAGTTGTTTTGGTGGCTGATGCTGGATTTATCCATCATCTTCCTCCATTACACACGGCCGTGCGCATGCATACGTGTCATTATGAGAAAGTCCAGCATGCAGGCTCCAGCTGCCATACATCCTTTATTTGATCTCCTCTTCCAATAACCATATAAAGAGGTATAAATAGGTATACAATCAAATGCTTAATCCTCAAGCCAGATCCTTCTAATAAATCCTTGGTTACACCCCTCCTGTGATTGTAGCTGGACTTAAGGCTGGAGTGTGTCTCTGGCATGTGCAGGTTTTTAGCAGGCAGACTTGAGCCTCGGCAGACGGGTCCTATCGCGGCCGTCCATCACATCAACCTCTATCTCAGGGCTTCTTACGGACCTGCTAATTGAAAGCAGGCGGCGTGATGGACCGTTCTGCTTTTGCTTCCCGGGCTTCAGATTGAAGGCGCTGATAGTGCCTGGCGCTCCGCAAAAAGCACATGTGAGATATTACAGGCTCTGGCCACCGCTATCTAGCTTTCAGCCATTTGACCTGCAGAGGGCCCTGTGTGGGAAGAAGGTCTGAGAACCAACCCCCCCCCCCCGCCCCCTTCCCGTCTCTGTGCTTTGCATCAGGCCAGCCCAGGGCCTTGCATATCACCGCCTGCACCACAGCTGTCACCGTTTGTATATTTGATATACTGACGGATGCCGACGAGCAACAGGTGTTGCGTATTAGTGTCACTATTTTATTCTACCCCTTCATTTGGAAAAGAGGTGGACTGTGGTCAGTTGTCAGAGTGCATCATTGTAATATATTTCACTCTCACTTTTAAACTGAGCTCTGCCACAAAGCAGTGCCTTCAGTTTCTCCTGAGGAAGAGGAAGAGGCACGGAAGGGGAAACTGAATTAATGTGGTTCAGGTGGACTGACCCAAAGACACATCAGAAACATGGGAATGCCTTTGAACACCGAGCCCTTGTCCCTCTGTCGTCTCCCCTCAGTCCTCAGTGAGACTATCAAATGCAGATGGAAACTTCCATGTTCGGTTTTGACATTTCTGTCCAATTTCTTGTCAGAAAGGATATTATTCCACCACCCTGTCGGGTTATTATTTTTTTTAATGACCCTTGCAGTTTGAGGTACTTTTTTTCCTCGAGTGCAACGCTGCTTGTTGTTACAGCAGTAAAATCTCACTTATTTGAACTGCACATAAATCTTAAACCGCAGGCTTACGTTGTGGACTACCCAACTTTCTTTTTGTGGACTTATGGTTTCCAAGCTACTGCTGGTAGCTTAACTAAATACATATTTTGTCATGGGCGACCACTTCCATATCAGCCTGTACTTTCTGGTATATCTCATGCCTGGACTTCCAGAGCGGACACATTAGAATTTCTTTCCTTTGCCTGCAGAGCTGTTTGACTTCCCTCTCCGGGCCGTCTTGGGTTGTGTGTGCGAGACAAAGCGAACGAGTGGGTCGCTTCACAGAATGCTTCCCGGTCGCTTAGCTCCTCAGACAAATCCCTGCAGACAGGGCCCTGGTTCCCCCCAACGGAGAGCGGCCTCATTAGGATTTGTTGCACAAACTCTGGAATTTTGACCGGCCGAAGGAGCAACGAGGCCTTCCCTCCGAGGGACACATGTTCCTTGCTGCGGCCTGACCCCGGAGCTCTGGGCCTTGTCGAATCACATTTGGCTCATATTGCTCCCAGTCAGGGGCTCGGTTACCCCCGGATCAACCTCATTCTTCCGCACTGAGGCCTGTGTGCAAACAGGACCTGAAGGTTTTGATAAATGGACGGCTCTGTTGAGGCAACATAGAGGGCCGGTGTTGCCGTCACGAGGAGTTTAGTGAACATTGCACCCTGTACTGTTTCTCTTAGGGCGCTAATTTAGTGGTTAAGGCTCAGAGAGCTTTGGGTACATGATCGGCTGTTGAGCTCTCTCTATCGCTGGGATGCACATTAAACCATGGGGAGCTTATAGGAATAACCTTTCATGTCGTACATTATCTGAAGGAGTGCAACATGTTGAGGCCCTTACGCCGCGTTCACACCAGAAGCGTTGCAACATTTTTGCGCGAGTCGACTCAAATGGTTGTGAACGACGAGAATTTCCGCCAAGCGGCGCGAATGACGAAACCTTTTGCAACTCTGAGTTGTGTCAGCCAATCAGCGTCGAGATGCTGCGCCCGTCACCACGGCGCCTTGCGGTTGCTGAATCAAACTGCTGCGGCGCCAAAAAGTGAATAACTCAAATTAACCACATAAAGTTGTGTGAGTAAACTCACGCCAACGCTTTGTGTGAACTTAGCATTAATCTCTGAAAAGCTGCTGGGCATTAGTAAGACTCTCTAAAAGACATTTTTGTGATTTGCAAATGACAAATAATTGTGTTGGTTTATTAAGATCTCCTCCAACCCCTCTGACATTTTGCAATTCAAAGAGTGTTTGAATTGTTTGTTGGTTTGGACGACGTGACATCGTGACGTGATGACGTGACATCGTGACGTGACATCGTGACGTGACATCGTGACGTGACATCGTGACGTGACATCGTGACGTGACATCGTGACGTAACATCGTGACGTGACATCGTGACGTGACATCGTGACGTGATGACGTGACATCGTGACGTGACATCGTGACGTGACATCGTGACGTGACATCGTGACGTGATGACGTGACATCGTGACGTGACATCGTGACGTGACATCGTGACGTGATGACGTGACATCGTGACGTGACATCGTGACGTGACATCATGACGTGACATCGTGACGTGACACTGTCAGACACAATCATCAATCACTCGGACCAGCCCCCCAATCTACTTTACTGAGGGCGTCTTCCTCTCTCTGCCATCTCAGCTTGATTGACTCATGAACTATCAACCCTTTTTAATCAAATGTCCCTCCCCCAACTGTCAATGCCAAACCAGGGTGACAGTGACATCCTTGTCTGGCAGTGACAGTCTGATTAAAAAGGGTGGATAGTTAATGAGTTGGTAGTTCTTCTGGGACGGCGTCACTTCCACCTTGGAGTAGCAAAAATAAAAGAGTGAGCATATCAATAACATCATGGAAAGAATCAGTTTGTTGGCGCTGTGATGTCTTTTTCTGTCAGCCCCATTAGTGTTGGCTGGTTGCAAAGGACCCCACAGGGACCGCTGGGAGCCAATGGTGAGTCATGGTGGACATATGGAATATGTAGCTCGCCCCTCAGCCCTGGCCAGTCAGCAGACTTAACATAGTTGATCCTTTTCCATCCAACAAAAAGAATCCAGTTAAAAACATTTCACTGAATCTGTAAACGAATCCTATGACTGTGTGTTGTCCACTTCTTATGTACAGTCTATAATGTAAACAGTAAAACATTCATTAGTCAGCACTTCCTCTAGTAAAGAGGCTTGGTAACAGGAAGTCCTCTAGTAAAGAGGCTTAGTAACAGGAAGTCCTCTAGTAAAGAGGCTTGGTAACAGGAAGTCCTCTAGTAAAGAGGCTTAGTAACAGGAAGTCCTCTAGTAAAGAGGCTTAGTAACAGGAAGTCCTCTAGTAAAGAGGCTTGGTAACAGGAAGTCCTCTAGTAAAGAGGCTTGGTAACAGGAAGTCCTCTAGTAAAGAGGCTTGGTAACAGGAAGTCCTCTAGTAAAGAGGCTTTGGTAACAGGAAGTCCTCTCGTAAAGAGGCTTTGGTAACAGGAAGTCCTCTTGTAAAGAGGCTTTGGTAACAGGAAGTCCTCTAGTAAAGAGGCTTTGGTAACAGGAAGTCCTCTTGTAAAGAGGCTTTGGTAACAGGAAGTCCTCTAGTAAAGAGGCTTAGTAACAGGAAGTCCTCTAGTAAAGAGGCTTGGTAACAGGAAGTCCTCTGGTAAAGAGGCTTGGTAACAGGAAGTCCTCTAGTAAAGAGGCTTGGTAACAGGAAGTCCTCTAGTAAAGAGGCTTAGTAACAGGAAGTCCTCTAGTAAAGAGGCTTAGTAACAGGAAGTCCTCTGGTAAAGAGGCTTGGTAACAGGAAGTCCTCTAGTAAAGAGGCTTTGGTAACAGGAAGTCCTCTGGTAAAGAGGCTTTGGTAACAGGAAGTCCTCTTGTAAAGAGGCTTTGGTAACAGGAAGTCCTCTAGTAAAGAGGCTTGGTAACAGGAAGTCCTCTAGTAAAGAGGCTTTGGTAACAGGAAGTCCTCTAGTAAAGAGGCTTGGTAACAGGAAGTCCTCTAGTAAAGAGGCTTGGTAACAGGAAGTCCTCTAGTAAAGAGGCTTAGTAACAGGAAGTCCTCTGGTAAAGAGGCTTTGGTAACAGGAAGTCCTCTAGTAAAGAGGCTTGGTAACAGGAAGTCCTCTAGTAAAGAGGCTTGGTAACAGGAAGTCCTCTAGTAAAGAGGCTTGGTAACAGGAAGTCCTCTAGTAAAGAGGCTTGGTAACAGGAAGTCCTCTGGTAAAGAGGCTGTGGTAACAGGAAGTCCTCTGGTAAAGAGGCTTAGTAACAGGAAGTCCTCTAGTAAAGAGGCTTTGGTAACAGGAAGTCCTCTAGTAAAGAGGCTTAGTAACAGGAAGTCCTCTGGTAAAGAGGCTTGGTAACAGGAAGTCCTCTAGTAAAGAGGCTTAGTAACAGGAAGTCCTCTAGTAAAGAGGCTTGGTAACAGGAAGTCCTCTAGTTAAGAGGCTTGGTAACAGGAAGTCCTCTAGTAAAGAGGCTTTGGTAACAGGAAGTCCTCTAGTAAAGAGGCTTTGGTAACAGGAAGTCCTCTAGTAAAGAGGCTTTGGTAACAGGAAGTCCTCTAGTAAAGAGGCTTTGGTAACAGGAAGTCCTCTAGTAAAGAGGCTTTGGTAACAGGACGTCCTCTAGTAAAGAGGCTTTGGTAACAGGAAGTCCTCTAGTAAAGAGGCTTGGTAACAGGAAGTCCTCTAGTAAAGAGGCTTTGGTAACAGGAAGTCCTCTAGTAAAGAGGCTTGGTAACAGGAAGTCCTCTAGTAAAGAGGCTTTGGTAACAGGAAGTCCTCTAGTAAAGAGGCTTGGTAACAGGAAGTCCTCTAGTAAAGAGGCTTAGTAACAGGAAGTCCTCTAGTAAAGAGGCTTAGTAACAGGAAGTCCTCTAGTAAAGAGGCTTTGTAACAGGAAGTCCTCTTGTAAAGAGGCTTTGGTAACAGGAAGTCCTCTAGTAAAGAGGCTTGGTAACAGGAAGTCCTCTGGTAAAGAGGCTTAGTAACAGGAAGTCCTCTAGTAAAGAGGCTTTGGTAACAGGAAGTCCTCTAGTAAAGAGGCTTTGGTAACAGGAAGTCCTCTGGTAAAGAGGCTTTGGTAACAGGAAGTCCTCTAGTAAAGAGGCTTTGGTAACAGGAAGTCCTCTAGTAAAGAGGCTTTGGTAACAGGACACACGTTCACGCCGTGCACCATTGACCTTCTTAAGGCTGACGGACAGGACTGGTCCACATTCCCCTCATACGTTCCACCATATTTCCCCACGGCGTCTAATCCTTCCTGACGAGGCCGAGCAGCCAGTGGCCCGCTTAGTGGCCGCTGTTGGCAGGTCACCAAGATGTTAAACCGTCACAGGTGAAGGAAAGAAGAAGTGTGTGCGACTGATCTGCATTGACCTGCGGTGCCACCTGTGCTGGCAAACGCTGAAGCAGAGGAATGTTTGAAGCTCTGGACCTTCAAGGATCACACAGCCCCGTGTGCTCTCAGCCGGCCTGCAGGCGTACGACGCAGGGTTTTGATAATAATTCACATGATAAACTTCTCATTCTTTAGTCTTTTTGTTGTGAGAACGTCTCAACTCCACCCGCTCTGTGAAGCTGTGGTCATCACTCAATCTCCTGGCACAGTGTCTGCGTTGTGAGTCCATTAGCTGCCTTTAGGGACCCGGTGGAGCCCCATAACACCTGAGAGCCACAGAGCCCAGGCAGCGTGGATGGAAAACTGGGTCTGATGATCACAGATGGAGAAGTGGCTTATCCAAACCCTCCTGACGTCTGTCAGCAGAACGATGCAGCATTCGACGAGCGCTTTGCCAGGAGAAGTAGCTCTACTCCTGCTCCTCCAGGAGCGAAGGTCCAGAGAGGTCCTTTCTGGAGCGGACCAGATAGTTCTGGTGCTCTGTACGGATGAATCTCACACCAAGAACACACGATCCAACAGGACGAAGCTAAAGACGACTTCATGTTGCTCACCTGACAGAAAGAGATCCTCTTGATTAAAGATGTACATATGACTATGAAGAAGTAAATACAAACATGGAAATATAGTGAAATACAAAAACTGATTAATATGTAAATATGAAGACGCATAATAATGTAATCTATTAAACCTAATAACAGCTAAGGTTCTTAATAATAATGTAATCTATTAAACCTAATAACAGCTAAGGTTCTTAATAATAATGTAATCTATTAAACCTAATAACAGCTAAGGTTCTTAATAATAATGTAATCTATTAAAGCTAATAACAGCTAAGGTTTTAATAATAATGTAATCTCAGCTGCTGCATGAGGACAGAGCTCTCAGACATGACTTGACAACTACCTCATGAGATGAAACGCACTCAGTGAGGTGGACACAGCGCTGTGGTCCCAGTGCCACCACCACCACCACCATCATCATCATCATCATCATCATATCATCCCTCTATTCCTCTCTCTCTCTTTGTCTTCTTCTTCTGCTCTATTCCCCTGAAGGCGTCCACGAGTCTGAAACCTTAATTCAATAAGACATAAACTGGAAAAATGTGCAAAAGCACAAAATATTTAACATATTTAGGGCTCAGAGGAACATTGTGAGGGGCATCCGCTCGCCCCGTTCAACTTAAATCTCTCTCTCTCTCTCTCTCTCTCTCTCTCTCTCTCTCTCTCTCTCTCTCTCTCTCTCTCGTCCCAGGGTTGCGTCTGCTTTCTTGCTGCAGAACCGTTAAGAGGCTGTTCATTAGACTGACACAAACCAGAGCATGTTAGTAAGGGGGGAGGAAGAGGGGGAGAGAGAGAGGAAGAGGAGGAGGAGGAGGAGGAGGGAAGGAAGGAGTGAGTGAGGGAGGAAGAGGGGGCGTGGTCTTGGCCTCGGCCCAAGCTGCTGACCCTGGAGGGGCCCGTCGTTTATCTCATAACCCAGAGGTGGATGGAGGGATGGAGGGATGGAGGGATGGAGGGATGGAGGAGGGACTCACGCGTTCCCTCTGTCACCTGACGGAGACTTCCTTCCATACGCTGTGCTACATGCTAACTGTTTAGCTGCTGCCGAGCATCCTCCCTCTCTCCGCCTCCTTCCTTCTTCTCCCTCCTTTTCTGTCTGTCCTCCACGTTCTCTCTATCTCCACTTCTCTCTTGTCCACCTCTCATCCCGCCTCACTCTTCCTTCTCTTCTCAGAAAAAGTACAGATCCGTTGTTCTCTTGCAGCATGTTGGTGTTTAGCGGTTTAGCTGTTTTAATTGAGTTAACATTGAGGTGCATTTCTCTTGTGGTTTCATGGTTGTTTAGTTTTTATAAGCTTCTCTTGAAGAACCAGATATTCTGTTCTCTCTGCCAGAGACGTTCCCTCCTTCCTTCAGGATTAAAATGGAGAAAAACCATGTTCACTGTGCCGCACGCCAGTTACACACACACACACACACACACACACACACACACACACACACACACACACACAGTTGTCCATGTCAACATGACTGAACTACAGCAACATTTTGCATTTCCATGGTAGTGTCTTTGAAGGATATATATATATATCTATATATATGTATATCTCTTGGTCTGAAACCACAGCCCGCCACTGATCTATGCATACATACAGAACGGACCTGAGCTCCAGAACCAGACCTGAGCTCCAAAACCAGACCTGAGCTCCAGAACCAGACAGAACGGACCTGAGCTCCAGAACCAGACAGAACAGAGCTGAGCTCCAGAAGCAGACAGAACAGACCTGAGCTCCATAACCAGACCTGAGCTCCAGAAGCAGACAGAACAGACCTGAGCTCCATAACCAGACCTGAGCTCCAGAACCAGACCTGAGCTCCAGAACCAGACAGAACAGAGCTGAGCTCCAGAAGCAGACAGCGAGCAGCAGCAGTGTTTCCTCCTCGCTGTGGCGCTTTGATGCAACCGGTGATTAAAGTCACACCTGTGTTGATGCCAGGAAGCAGGCGAGGTGCGTCACTGCTGCTTGGATCTTGATGATGAGCGCTATCAACACATTTTATTCCCTCCTTTGTTTCTTCAACATTTGCCGCCTCGTTGTTGCACCTCATTAAGCAGAAAGCACGTATTCTCAACCCGCTTTTACTGGAAACAGAGTCTTTTCATTTCCTGTGGGGTTTCACACGCGAGCAGCTAACGGACATAAAATGTTTGGCTCCAGCTTTTATTAAATGGCTGAAGATTAGAATGAATGAATTGGACATTTTCTTGATTTAAAGAGTAGAAAACAGGCTTTTAAATCACAGAAATGATGATAAATAATCTCTCTGTGTGTTTTCCTGTCGATATAATACACACACAGTGTAGTTTAATATATACAGTGTAGTTTATACATAAATACACAGTGTAGATTAATATGTACACAGTGTAGTTTAATATATACACAGTGTAGTTTAATATATAAATACACAGTGTAATTTAATATAAACACACAGTGCCGTTTTTAGCTATACAGCCTTCATCCTACATATCTGATGAAGATATACATATTTTAATAAATAAATGAATGGCGTGGACATCAACAGTTGTTTGTTGACATTCAGTTGCGTTGTGACGCGTTACATGACGTTACCAGAATGTGTTGAAATGTAATCCTGTAAAATGTATTTTTTTGGCGAGAAACTTTGATTCATGACTGTTTTCACAGCTAAATGAAATGCATATGAGGGATTATGAGCTTTGAGCTTCTGTCACTCGCTTTAAAGCTTTGAAGCAGCTTGTAATAGCTCATGAAAAGCTGCTGTTTCTGACATTAACACAGTAAATATAACATTTATAATGTTGACTGTTCACACTGAACAGAAGTGAGTTCAATCCTTAACAGTTCATTTGATTCTTCTGCAATTTAACTCAAGTAGTTGTTCAATCTCTTTTTCTCTTTTGTATATTTACTATTGCTCCTTAATGAAGAAAAAATATTCTTAAATCTTATGACTCGATTAAGCGATGGAAGACTAAAATAATGGCTCGCTGCCGATCTGTGTTATCTCAATGCAAACCATACGAGTGCAGTGATGTGGAGGACGAAGAGTAGTCTGAACGCGGCCTGATGGACGAACTTCACCTTCCCTCATCACATGATACGCTTCCTCACTATTACACACACACACACACACACACGCACACACACACACACACACACACACACACACACACACACACACACACACACACACACACACACACACACACAGCGGGCTCGTATCACCCTGTGTATCCACAGTAGGATGAAAGTCTCAGTGTTCCTGGGTGAACCGGCTGGCGGCTCGTGTGCAGCAGCTCCGCTCTGTGGAGTCAGATCTCTGGTCTGGTCAGCGTCAGCTGTCGGCAGCACCCTGCAGGCCACACCGGGCCGAGCCGTCCCTCCTGGTACCGTCGGCATGGCGGGTCCTCAGACCTGCAGGGCCTCGGTGCTGCAGCCGGTCTGCTGCTTCCTCGGTGGACCCGGTTCTTTGGGGGCCTCCACGTGCTCATCTACCCGCTGGCCGGGTCTCCGGTTGACGTTAGTGTGATTTATCTGTATTTATTTCTTCCTCTCGTCATGTTGCGCAATTTCCCCCCAGTGCCGGAGCTTTGAGTCCGGTTCCCAGCGCACCTCCCCCGCCTCCCCCGTCTCCCCCGTCACCGTTTCAGAGGCCGTCCGGCGGGAGGAGAAACATGATGAATGCATCGCTGCATATGTAGGTTTTGGAGCGAAAGCAGAACGCAGCAGAACTATGCGGTTTTCACGTTCTCGGTTTGAAAACATTGGCTGAGCTCCGACATGCACATCTGTATCTTGTTCTGGTGTGAAGTCTTCCCAGAATGCTGAAGCATAATGGACTCACTATTAGTCAAAATTAAACTTAATAGCTTAATAACGGGGTGAGTTATTTCTCTGATTCTCATGAACTCACATAACGGCTTCTCATTGCCAACCTGCTGTCCTCCACCTTCCTCCTGCCGGCCCCCAACTGTTGGAGAAACACAACTGGCTTTGTTTCCGCTCGGGCCCGAAACTCATTTCCAAAGCTTGAAGGTCGCAACAACTTCCCCCTGTGGGGTTGGATGGAAGTGGCACTTGGGCGCGCTACTGTAGCTAATCGGAAGGATTTACGGCGTGCATCACCACGGGGCAACGAGGAATGCTCGCCGGCACCCGGCTGCAGGTGTTCCACTACCTCCTTTTCCTTTGGCCCTGTCTGTCTTCCCCTCCGTCTGCTGATGGAAGGCAGCTGGAAGACGCCGCTTGTTCCCCGCTTGTTGGGTTGAGAGGGCGTTGTGTTGGTGGAGCATAACGCTGGCAGCACCACCCTCCTCCTCCTCCGCCTCCGGTCGCCTGGTCGCTCCCCAGTCCGGGAAGTAAAGCTTTGATAAATACATTGAAGCGGGTGAGGGGGCTTTGTTTTTTACGATCTGCTGACGTGTTCAATCACATTTCACCATGGCCCTTGTTAAGGGCTGCTGTGTGTTTTTTTTTTTTTGCATATTCTTTTATGCAAGTTCATGTTCGACTGTCTGCACTTTGTCTGCTAATTGGGAGTTTTCACATGGTCCCACTGGAGATAGGGTGCAGGAGGAAGCAAACAGGGGAGGGAGGGGGCAGGGTGGATGTGTTGTTGCTCAATTGAGAGACAGGCAGAATCTCCAAAGGCATGTGCTACAAGATCCAGATGTTGTAATCCCCCCCCCCACCATACGTAACCTCATTACATGGCATCGAAGGCACTGCAGCTCTGGGATCACACCGCCATGCGCGGCGCCTCTCCGTTTGGTTTTCCAGGCTAAATACAGGAAGTAATTATTAGGCTCTGCCTTATCCCAGGAAACGTATCGGTTTCCACCCGATCGCGTCTTCGGCCCGGCTTGAGCGAGCGCAACAGCAGGCCAGAGCTAATGAGCTCGCTGTGATCCTGAGGGCAAAGCCATGTATGGCGCTCGGCCCAGCCTGTGCCACGGGACAGACACTGGACCTGGAGGTGGGATAGCGGTACAGAACCTTCACTACAGAACCTTCACGACAGAACCTTCACTACAGAACCTACAGAGGAAAAGTCTCAACCTGATTTCTACCTCGCCGAGAAAAACACCAGCAATTGTTACCGATGTTCTCTGCTGCCGTTGTTCTTCCATTAACACGCACAAATGAGGAAGGACTACAGAGGGAAGAGGAAGGACGACAGAGGGAAGAGGAAGGATGACAGAGGGAAGAGGAAGGACGACAGAGGGAAGAGGAAGGACGACAGAGGGATGAGGAAAGACTAAAGAGGGAAGATGAAAGACGACAGAGGGACGAGGAAAGACTAAAGAGGGAAGATGAAAGACGACAGAGGGACGAGGAAAGACTACAGAGGGAAGATGAAAGACAACAGAGGGAAGAGGAAGGACGACAGAGGGAAGAGAAAGGACGACAGAGGGAAGAGGAAGGACGACAGAGGGAAGAGGAAGGACGACAGAGGGAAGAGGAAGGACGACAGAGGGAAGAGGAAGGACGACAGAGGGACGAGGAAAGACTAAAGAGGGAAGATGAAAGACGACAGAGGGAAGAGGAAGGACGACAGAGGGAAGAGGAAAGACGACAGAGGGAAGAGGAAAGACGACAGAGGGAAGAGGAAGGACGACAGAGGGAAGATGAAAGACGACAGAGGGAAGAGGAAGGACGACAGAGGGAAGAGGAAGAAGTATAGAGGGAAGAGGAAAGACTACAGAGTCTGGTGAGGGAATGACACAGGAGGATTGTCTCACCTTCCCCACTCTTTTCCCTCCTAATCCCCTCTCCTCTTCCTCCTCCCCCTCCTCCTCCTCCTCCATCGGTGACCTTTGGCATGAGAGGTCAGCGTTGTGTTGCAGCAGCGTGACCTCTGGTAATGAGAAGGTCAGGGCAGCGGGCGACCTGGAAGCGCTTTGTCCGCCTCTCCTGGGAACACAAACAGTGACGTTCAAACACACAGGAACAGCTGCAGGGCCGAGGCCCGACGTCCAGGTTCTTCACTGCAGGAGGGGGAACGTCACCGGAACGCAGAACCCTGAGGGGTTCCACTCTACCCTGAGGTCAGAGTATAGAACCATGAGGTCAGAACATAGAACCCCGATGTCAGAACATAGAACCTTGAGCTCAGAACATAGAACCATGAGGCCAGAGCATAGAACCCTGAGGTTGGAACATAGAACCATGAGGTCAGAACACAGAACCATGAGGTCAGAGTATAGAACCATGAGGTCGGAACATAGAACCCTGATGTCAGAACATAGAACCTTGAGCTCAGACCATAGAACACTGAGGCCAGAGCATAGAACACTGAGGTCAGAACATAGAACCATGAGGTTGGAACATAAAACCATGAGGTCGGAACATAGAACCATGAGGTCAGAACATAGAACCATGAGGTTGGAACATAGAACCATGAGGTTGGAACATAGAACCATGAGGTTGGAACATAGAACCCCGAGGTCAGAACATAGAACCATGAGAGTAAAACTACGAATGTCAAAGCAAAGCAGTTCTTCTAAAAGAAGAAAACATTTAATTTCCTTTTGTTTTAGTTCTCAGAACCTCTTTATATTTATTTTGTCTCTTTATCTAAATCCCGGTTGGTTTTACTAATTCTTTGATGGACCTACAGAACATTTTACATTGGAACAAGTTGTGTGTCTTGACACAATAAAGTGATTAATGTGTGTGTGTGTGTGTGTGTGTGTGTGTGTGTGTGTGTGTGTGTGTGTGTGTGTGTGTGTGTTGGTCTCTTATCTCAGGAGATCTGGGATGATATCCCTCTGTCATTTGATACATGCTGCTTCTCCAGTGGTTTTGTTTGCGTTGGCTCTTCATGAGACCGAATGGTCCCTCATGAGCTCCTGTGTGACTTTCAGGAGCCATTTACATATCTGGCATGAAGTGGAACAGCTGAAAAAAGACACAAAGTGGAGAGAGGAGGCGGGTAGATGCTTTTTGGCTGACGTCCACCGAGTACAAAGACTGCTAATCTGCTTGCACAGCCCATTCCATTTTTCTTTTCTTTCTTCATTGACTTTGGAGCAAAGAGAAAAAGGGCATCCTTCAGTGCTCTTTAAACTGCACACAGTACTTTAATAGTATTCCACATTATTGACCCAGCAGTGGAGAATACCAGGGAGCGGTACAGTCGTGATTGATCTCGTATTGAACAAGCAAAGTTTTATCTCAAGGCTGCTCGAGTTTGACTCGATCCCATCGCAGAGAGAGAGCGCTTTTCATTTTTTTCAACTTAAAAGCGGCGCATTTCCGAGGCCACTTTGATCCCTTACACACCGGGAGAGACTTCCATTTGTGCAGAATGAGGCGGTAAGCCCTGCAATCCCGTGAGCGGGCGGATGTGTCTGAGAAGTGCAACACAAAGTGATCTTTGGGGATGATGGAAAGATCACAAAGGGTGGTTGCAGAATGAATTCATGGTCTCGATGACCAATGATTGGCCGCTGCCGCTCATCAGTCAGACAAAACAAACAAGCAGTGAGTGACGGCCTTTCATCCGCGAGTCCTACGAGGACGTTGGAAAGTCTCGTTCCGTGACTGATTGAAAGTACATGAACGCCTCGTGCTGTTACACGTTTGAGGCTTGTTATGTGTAATCGGGCGAGAATACGCCAGTCTGCGATGGAAACGCCAGCGCATCACATGTCTGCAGCACGCTGGCCGACCTGGGGCCAGAGACTAAACCAGACTTCACCGCTGTCTCTTGTCTGTCTGGAGATGGCTCTCCCTGTGAGGAAATGAGTCTACGATACACAGGCATTGCTCAAATTCCTCCCCTTGTGTCATCGCCGCTAAAGCAAATAGCAGCTTAAGGGGAGCGGGGGGGGGGGGGGGGGGGGGTCAACAGACCACTGAATCAACAGATTGTTTGCGTCCTCGTAGGCTCAAAGGGAACATTTTCAGGATTGTGGAAAGGTAGGAATTTAGGGGAGGGAGTGGGGGGGCTTTTCAGCCCATTATTGGGAAAGAAACGAGTTTCCAAGCGGAGCGTCTTTCACACTCTTCGTTGGGAGGGAGGACTTCGGACTCCAATCCCCAGCATTTGATTGACTCTTTTGCAGATGAGAGCAGACTGTGACTCGAGCCATTGGATTAATTGGTGCGCACATGCTTGACCGTGGGCTTAGTGAGCTGGGGTGGATGGGAATGGTCGGTGAGATGGTTGTATGCAAATGGATGAGGGTTAATCTGGGTCTTCCTGGGACTAAACCAGCATGGAGGCCTGAGCCTTTCCACTCCAACTCACAGAGGAGGGAGGTGTTTTGTGGTGAGCAACACTGAAGGAGGTGATGATGACAGAGGAAAAGTTCATATTAGCACTACTTGAATAGCTATTGATCATCATACTTTAATTTGAGTAGTCAGAAACCATCAGTCCAAAAACATTTTGGGACTTTTTGGGGACCTTGTATTCAAGTTGATCACTTCCCTCAGCCTCATGGACCCATGAGCTTTACAATAACATCCTCGGTGTCAGGCCCAGGCGATCCTTTTAACTCAAAAGGGCTTATTTCAAGAATAAATAAATCACCAAAAAGTTTCTTTATGAAAACATAACCATCCCAAAGATTAGGGCGAACATTTGACAGAACAGGTGACAGAACTTCCTGTGTGAACGATGCGACAGGCGTAAAAACCTGACCTGACATGACCTGATCGAGCACCTTACTGATCTGGGGTCTTTAAAACACTAATCGGATGTAATATTGACGAGGTAAACGCATGCTATGTGTGCATATTGTTTCTATTTCTTGTTATTGTCTTGTCATAGGTCACGGCTAAATGGTACCTTGGTGGGGAAGGTGGGACGTGTTGGTGGACACGCTGTTTGCTACATGTTTAAAAAATACAAATAACAATTGGAAACAGGGTTTACTACACACTCATTTGATTTTGTTCTTTTCAAAATTTCCAGATGGAAAACCTGCTCTTAAATCTATAGTTTTCTGTTAGCTTAGTGCGTCTGTGCCAGTGATGTCAAAGCTGATTCATGTCCTTTTAACACAGTCCACATGGGCCACGCACTCAACGCTCGGTATGCATCGACGTAAAGTCATAAAAAACATTACACAGCCAATTCAGCTCAACTTTACATTCCTGTTTTGTATGCCAACAGGTTCTTCATGGCATGTGTAAACGCCTTTTCTTGTTTCAATAATTGAGTTGTCACACTTCCAATGGAGGGACAAGGAGGCCGGGGTGGGGTGGTGGGGTGGTGGGGGTCTTTGAGCCATTATGTTGGTGAACTAGGTCTCTGTGACCCGAGGTCGTTACTCTAAATTGGCTAAAAGTCCCTCCTCTCCTCATCTGTCCATATTTAAACTCCCTCTGTGGCTACCGCTCTCTTCATCTCCTCCCTATCGACGCACACCTTGGTAATTGGTGATGTGGACCACATGTTGGGTTTGAATGGCCTTCTGTTCTGTAGAGCCGTTTGACAAACTCAAGGAAATATCATAACCTTGTTATTAGGCGGCCTGTACCTTCCTGGACCGGCGTCAGAGGCCGGGGGACAAAGTCCCAGAGTTCTTTCCCCGCTTTCATCCTCTTCATCGTCACCCTGAGCCTATTTTTACAAGCACAATATATCCAGTCAGTGATGTCCGTCACTGTGTGTAAGCGTCCCCTTTATGGAGTGACCTCCTCAGACCCCATCAGACCTCCTCAGACCCCATCAGACCTCCTCAGACTGCATCAGACCTCCTCAGACCCCATCAGACCTCATCAGACCTCTTCAGACTTCATCAGACCTCCTCAGACCCCATCAGGCCTCCTCAGACCTCCTCAGGCCTCCTCAGACCCCATCAGACCTCCTCAGGCCTCCTCAGGCCTCCTCAGACCCCATCAGGCCTCCTCAGACCTCTTCAGGCCTCCTCACACCCTATCAGACGCCATCAGACCTCCTCAGACCCCCTCAGACCTCCTCAGACCCCCTCAGACCGCATCAGACCTCCTCAGACCGCATCAGACCTCCTCAGACTCCATCAGGCCTCCTCAGACCCCATCAGGCCTCCTCAGACCCCCTCAGACTCTCTCAGACCTCCTCAGACCCCATCAGACCTCCTCAGGCCTCCTCAGACCTCATCAGGCCTCCTCAGACCCCCTCAGACCGGCAGTGGTGTGACCTTTCCGGTGGAGGGTCGGTGTGATTTGAAGTCTTTAGTTTGGCACGTTGGCTGTCGCCATCTTGGTTTCTCACCATCATAAGCGACACGAGGGGGCGGAGCTAAGATAGACGTGACCGGTCCAATATCGCGATATTTCCGACCCAAGACCATAATATCGATATTGCAAAGATGCAGTACGGTTGAGCATTGGAAAGTAAGAGTCTTGTAAGTCTGTTTTTACTGTAATGTAGCCTTTTAAAATGAGTAAAGACAAAACTCAAGTCTAATATCACAAGCTTGATGATATATTGCTGAGCACAGCTTTTCTGAAGTCCAGTGAGTACTTTTTTTTTCTTGGTCCTAATTGTGATTTCAATGTTTCCTGAACACAACATCACAACACACATGGATCTTATCTTTGTGTCTGTTTCCAGATCGCTGTCTGTGAGGAGTTTTGGGTCTGAACCCATGAACCGATGCAGAGCATGGTCCTGAGTCCTCCTACAGGTAAGACCTTAGTGGTCCTGAGTCTGCCTACAGGTAAGACCTTAGTGGTCCTGAGTCTTCCTAGAGGTAAGACCTTAGTGGTCCTGAGTCCTCCTACAGGTAAGACCTTAGTGGTCCCGAGTCTGCCTACAGGTAAGACCTTAGTGGTCCTGAGTCCTCCTACAGGTAAGACCTTAGTGGTCCTGAGTCTTCCTACAGGTAAGACCTTAGTGGTCCTGAGTCCTCCTACAGGTAAGACTTTAGTGGTCCTGAGTCTTCCTACAGGTAAGACCTTAGTGGTCCTGAGTCTTCCTACAGGTAAGACCTTAGTGGTCCTGAGTCTTCCTACAGGTAAGACCTTAGTGGTCCTGAGTCCTCCTACAGGTAAGACCTTAGTGGTCCCGAGTCTGCCTACAGGTAAGACCTTAGTGGTCCTGAGTCTGCCTACAGGTAAGACCTTAGTGGTCCTGAGTCTTCCTACAGGTAAGACCTTAGTGGTCCTGAGTCTGCCTATAGGTAAGACCTTAGTGGTCCTGAGTCTTCCTACAGGTAAGACCTTAGTGGTCCTGAGTCTGCCCATAGGTAAGACCTTAGTGGTCCTGAGTCTGCCTATAGGTAAGACCTTAGTGGTTCTGAGTCTGCCTATAGGTAAGACCTTAGTGGTCCTGAGTCTGCCTATAGGTAAGACCTTAGTGGTTCTGAGTCTGCCTATAGGTAAGACCTTAGTGGTCCTGAGTCTGCCTACAGGTATCAACAACTCTCTCTGTTCAGAGCCTCAGCGGCTTTTCAGGCTGGATGCAGTCTGCCCTCAGTCCTGCCTCCTCCCTCCTCCCTCCTTCCTCCTCTCTCCTCCCTCCTCCCTCCTGCCTCCTCCCTCCTGCCTCCTTCCTCCTGCCTCCTCCCTCCTGCCTCCTTTACATTGGCTGCCTTGTTGTGTTAACATGCAGGGAACGTGTGTGTGTGCATAGAATAGATGCATTCAGTTTACGGGGAATTTGCCCGTGATTTTCGTTCCCACCTTGTTGTGCGTGCACATGTGTAAAGGCTTGTGTCTGTGTGTGTCTGTGTGCGTGTGTGTGTCTGTGCGTGTGTGTGTGTGTGTGTGTGTGTGTGTGTGTGTGTGAAATCACGGGAGCAGCTGTGGCCGCTTTGTGTTGTTGGTTGTGCGGCTGCAGGCCTCGCGCGGCGCTGCCCAGCTGCTGTGGACTCTCCCTTTTTTAATGGACTTCACAAGCTTTCTGAGAGCGTTCTGCAGCGCTGCAGGAAGTAGACGATGACTTTAGTCCGGGGCCAACTCCGTTCAAGCCGGGTCATAAAGTGGAAATCTGCAAATAATAATAGCTAATTATATTTTTTTGGGGGCGGTGTTCGGACTCTTCGTACATTTTCAAACAGCTTTGTCCTCCGCATGTGTTCTTCCCTTCCAGTGTCATCATTTCCTACAGGAAATTGTGGTAATAATCAAGTAGACCAAAATTACAGGGAACAAAGTGGCGGCTGCACGAGGGAAGTAATTTAAGGTAGTTGGTAAAAGATCTAAAAAGTAAATGTGATTAAGAAATTATACCATTAGTCAGATTATTAAAAATACTTGATGAATTGTAAATGCTGAATCTCAGTGACTCTCCTTGTTGCTTTTGTTTTGTGTACATTCAATAAACAGAATGTTTACTTTATGGTCTGTTTGACTCTAACAGACCATAAAGTACTAAATGAACATCATGCTGTATAGAAGAAGACTAGAAACTAGAGATTGAGACATAAACTCATGTTTACAATGTTTACTGAGGGAATACATCAAGAGAGAAGTAGAGTCACTTATATAGACTTCTATACAACCAGAGGAGTCGCCCCCTGGTGGTCAGGAGAGAGAATGCAGCTTTAACACATGAAGCATAGACTTCTATACAACCAGAGGAGTCGCCCCCTGGTGGTCAGGAGAGAGAATGCAGCTTTAACACATGAAGCATAGACTTCTATACAACCAGAGGAGTCACCCCCTGGTGGTCAGGAGAGAGAATGCAGCTCTAACACATGAAGCATAGACTTCTATACAACCAGAGGAGTCGCCCCCTGGTGGTCAGGAGAGAGAATGCAGCTTCAACACATGAAGCATAGACTTCTATACAACCAGAGGAGTCGCCCCCTGGTGGTTTGGGAGGGAGAATGCAGCTTTAACACATACATGAAGCATAGACTTCTATACAGCCAGAGGAGTCGCCCCCTGGTGGTCAGGAGAGAGAATGCAGCTTCAACACATGAAGCATAGACTTCTATACAACCAGAGGAGTCGCCCCCTGGTGGTCGGGAGAGAGAATGCAGCTTCAACACATGAAGCATAGACTTCTATACAACCAGAGGAGTCGCCCCCTGGTGGTTTGGGAGGGAGAATGCAGCTTTAACATACATGAAGCATAGACTTCTATACAGCCAGAGGAGTCGCCCCCTGATGGTCAGGAGAGAGAATGCAGCTTCAACACATGAAACATAGACTTCTATACAACCAGAGGAGTCGCCCTCTGGTGGTCAGGAGAGATAATGCAGCTCTAACACATGAAGCATAGACTTCTATACAGCCAGAGGAGTCGCCCCCTGGTGGTCAGGAGAGAGAATGCAGCTTTAACACATGAAGCATAGACTTCTATACAACCAGAGGAGTCGCCCCCTGGTGGTCAGGAGAGAGAATGCAGCTTTAACACATGAAGCATAGACTTCTATACAACCAGAGGAGTCGCCCCCTGGTGGTCGGGAGAGAGAATGCAGCTTCAACACATGAAGCATAGACTTCTATACAACCAGAGGAGTCGCCCCCTGGTGGTCAGGAGAGAGAATGCAGCTTTAACACATGAAGCATAGACTTCTATACAACCAGAGGAGTCGCCCCCTGGTGGTCAGGAGAGAGAATGCAGCTTCAACACATAGACTTCTGTTTGAGTTTAAGTCGTTTCTACAGTAGGTCCCTCCCTGACAAACTCGTCTACTTTACTCTCATTAAAGCTCTGTTGTGATCTTGAGGAACTCAGTCCAGTAGCTCGCAGCACTCGCTCCAAAAGTCACTAAATCTAGCAAAACAGTCGCCAAGTGGGAAACACTGACAGCTCAAAACAAAAAGCCCAGTTCATCATTACCCCATTAAAAAGAAAAGCAATCCAAATGTTGATTTTGAAACGAGTGTAATCTGTTTTCCACTGATTGTGACGAATAAAGCGTCTTGCATTTATTCATTTTGGTGCAACCCGTCCACACAACGGTTCTCCGATGGAACAACTGACGGGTCTCAGTGTACACAACACATTCCCAATGACGCAATGATGGAAAACCAGAAGAAGGTGGTGAGGGGGAAATGATAAAAGAAGCATTCATGAAGGATTTCGTGATTGATCCCAATGTTCCTCAGCGCCGCTGACTCCAACAGGTCTTCCAGGAAGCAGCCGGTGATCCTCCCTCGCTCCAGCTGTGTTGTCTCGTGCTCGGGATCCCTGATTACTGGGCCCCTCCCAAACAGCCCTGTGCACTTTGATCCTGGAGAGTTGTAAATGACTGCCGTCACCAGGGCCTCGGGGTATCCAGCGGGCTTCATTAGCCTAATGAGTGGCTGGGCCATGTTTATCTGCAGAGTCTGTCTGAAGACACTCTGGCAGCGTTTCATGTCCAACAGCCTGGTGTTGGCAGGAAACACCAGGCTCTCTGTTCCCTTCTCCTCGCTTCATTAGAAGCGTCAGCTGCGACGGCTCGGGGATGATGTCTTTGTAAAGTTTATGATTGTTGATTTTAATAATCTGTTGCGTTGCTTGATGCTACACGGAGGAAAGCGCCGCCTTGTAACAAGACACAGGTGTAGAGGGATGACATCAGTGCACATGCTCAGTGGGAGCGGCTCCGCAGCCAGAGTCAGATTGCACTTGAAATGCATCCACGACGTGATTTATGACTCACCTGGAACTGGAACTGCATATTAATATCAAGAGAAGGTAAATGTGATGAATGGGAGTAGATGTTGAAACATTTTTGGAGTCATGAGAAGTCTTTGTGATCAATAACAGACGCTTTTCAAAATCACAGACTTCATTTTTTCAAATATTTTTGGAACTTGGTGAAATTGATTGTAAGCGTATATTAAGTATTAGCCCAGGTGTTTGTCCAATCCGGTGAGTGAATCTACGGCCCATTCGTCTCACACTTTGCAATGATTGGAGCTGCCGTCAAGAGAAATGTTGTTAAGCTTTAAAAAACGCTGTTTGTGACTTTTGATGTATTTAGCTCGCCATCATATGATCAGTTCATCCAAATGACTCCTATTTGGAAACGTAGGTTCCCACACAGTGTGGGCCGTGAGGATACACAGGTACAAGTACACAAAGTCTGTGGATGAGGCGGCACGCTGCGGTTCTGCTAATGGAAGCTGATGCAGACGAGTCTGAAGCTCTGATTACTGTCTCAATATTCCAGCATGTCTGATGGCTTCCTGCATGTTATATGAACCCAGCAGGAAGCCATCCCCGTGGTTCTGAGTGTAAAATATACTGCTCGCTGAAGGCTAATGAAGCGGATGGAGTCATCAGTGTGTCCTTCACACACGCTCACGTGATCATTGTGCGTGCACACATCTGGTTTCATTCTGCACCTTCATGGTTATAGAATCCACGTCAATCATTGCAGACTTTATTTGTTGTTTATCTAATATTCCAACGTGTATTACAGTCCCCAGAGGATGAATCCTCCTGACTTACTGGCTCTCTACCTGCAATGCGGTGCTTTGTAGCATCCTAGCACGCTGCCGTTAGCATTCACGCTGCGTGTCTCCGCTGCGTGGTCCCTGTCTTCTAGTCGTAGACCTGCAGTCTGTACGTTTCATATGAAGCTCACAACGATGGTCCGAGAAAGCTTTGCGATGGATTCCCCTCCAACCTCTCCGTTCTGTAGGCAGGACGTCTTCTAACGAGCGAGCGGGAGAGGAAATGATGAATGAAGGCACGCCGCACGGCTTCAGAGCGCTGTGGCTTTGTAAAGATGGACCGGCTTTGATCCCAGCGACAGGAAGTCCGACCGATGCGCCTGCGTTGGACACTGAGCTGACCCGCTGCACACGCATGTGAGAGTGTGTACACAAAGGATTGTTTTCTCAGTAACGGATATCATAACGCCTGCGTGACATCACACCTTCTGGATTCCCTCCCTGCTCGCTCCAGAGCTCTTCACTGGAGAGGACTTCCTCCTGTTCTCTCTCACTGCGTCTCCACGATCACTACCGGCAGACATTCCTTCTCTTCTTTTCATTTTCTAAAGAAGTGCAACTAAACAAATATCGTTGCTTTGACGAAGAAAATTTCAATCCGGCCCCCTGGAAGTGGCCTAAAAGGAAAGCCTGTTGGGTTCCCTTTGTGCAGAAGTGTGGAGATGAAGCCCGGAGGGACATGTGTACTCATAACAGCAGAGCCTCCTTTCTCTCTCAGCCACTGTCTGGTGTTGTGGATCCTCTTTGCTCCATTGTCTGGTGTTGTGGATCCTCTTTGCTCCATTGTCTGGTGTTGTGGATCCTCTTTGCTCCATTGTCTGGTGAGTTCCGCTGGTGGTCTGTCACGTAAACAGCTCAAAGCCTCAGATTTTACTCTTTCTGTGGTCGTCTTCCTGTCTGTCACTCTCATCTGGATTCCCAGTCACACACACACACACACACACACACACTGCTCTAACCCTTACAGCGCTGCAGCGCTCCCAGTGCGGCGCCCTCGTAGCGTATTGGGCTTTTCGGTGCCGGTGGGGAAGGAAGGACCCCGCTGGCTGGTCGGCGTCTCCGACCCCTCGGACACAATGGCTCCCTCTCCCTCCCACTCGCTTCCCTGCCAAGCTGGGAAGAGTAAATATTTATCATCCCCCCGCAACAATGGGCCGCTCGGAGGAGAAAGGAGCTCATGCGGGCCTGAAGACGCAGCAGCGTGTGGTCGTGTCCCATCCTGAAGAACCGCTCTGTGTTCAGACTCCTGGAGGAGCCGAGCCGGAGTCGTGGAAAGCAAGAGTTTGATCACGCATAAAACTGCCAAATTACAGAATTGGTTGAGCGAGTGCAAAACCCCTGGACCCTGGAGAATGAGGATTAAGTTGCACTTGAGATTACGTTCAGTCTTTAAGCTCCTCCTCTCGTTCCGCACTGTGCTGGTCTGGTTGTAGAGAAGGTCTGTGGGTCCACACTGAAGCATGACGATGCTGCTGCACGCAACATGCGTCCATGTCATTGTGAAGGGATGAAATGGGGACTTTAGTGTTGTGGACAGTCCGTCCTCTGCTCAGTCCGTCACACTGACAGCACGCCTTGAGGGGCGGGGCCTATCTGTGTGCAACCGACCACTCACAGGCCTCTGTTCTCCACGTGCCAACGGTCTGGAGGTGACGGCCTGAGGCCGGCAGGTAGATGGACCAAACATCGTCATGCAGCCCTCGTGTACAGAAATAAAGATGGAGGGAGACAGAAGAAGAAGGAGCACCAGCACACATGATGGAGCCTCGCTATCTGTCTGCTTAGCGCCTCACAGCCGGAGCCGGTGTCTGTCCTCTGCTTCCACACAGACTCTGTGTGAGGACACGAGGACATGAGGACACGAGGACACGAGGACATGAGGACACGAGGACGGCAGCTCAGTGACTCATGGAGCAGGCTGCTGCTCACGAGCAGTTAGAATCAGCTCCATCTCAGACCAGATTTACACCACACGATTATCATAATATTAATAATATTATCACGATATCTGAATCAATATCCTGTTACAATACATTCTCTCTGATCTTCAGCTTTGGAGTGTGTTTTGTCTCTTTTGGTTCACGATTATATACAATTCCTAGCGTGTATCAATGGCTGTCTCTATGAAACCCTTCAAAATAAAAGCCCCTAAGAATAACTGCTCGTTAACAGGAGGCTAAAGTTGAGACAATAGCCCCCAACCCCTTCAAAATAAAAGCCCCTTAGAATAACTGCACCTTAACAGGAGGCTAAAGTTGAGACAATAGCGCCCTACCTCTTCAAAATAAAAGCCCCTTAGAAAAATTACACGTTAACAGGAGGCTAAAATTGAGACAATAGCCCCCAACCCTTTCAAAATAAAAGCCACTTAGAGAAACTGCCCGTTAACAGGAGGCTAAAGTTGAGACAATAGCCGCCCATCCCTTCAAAATAAAAGCCCCTTAGAATAACTGCTCGTTAACAGGAGGCTAAAGTTGAGACAATGGCCCCCCATCCCTTCAAAATAAAAGCCCCTTAGAATAACTGCTCGTTAACAGGAGGCTAAAGTTGAGACAATGGCCCCCCATCCTTTCAAAATAAAAGCCCCTTAGAATAACTGCTCGTTAACAGGAGGCTAAAGTTGAGACAATGGCCGCCCATCCCTTCAAAATAAAAGCCCCTTAGAATAACTGCTCGTTAACAGGAGGCTAAAGTTGAGACAATGGCCCCCCATCCTTTCAAAATAAAAGCCCCTTAGAATAACTGCTCGTTAACAGGAGGCTGAAGTTGAGACAATAGCCCCCCATCCCTTCAAAATAAGTCATATTAAGTAAGTCTATCTTCAACATCAGTTGGTCAACATGTGTACACCAGGATCCCCTCATCTCTCTTCGCGCTACATGTCTCGAGGCCGCAGTGTTGCTTTGCTGGAGGCCGATGACGCAGACATTCCTGGAATATAATGAAGCACAGAACATCATATAATATAGCATCCAGGAAGCACCTGTTTGGATGACTAACGCAGAGCACATTGCAAGCAGGTGCGCTCACACATGGTCAGTTTGAGGATCATTAGTCGGGACAAGACTCAGTTGCTAAATATTTTGACTCAAAGAAGATTTTGAGGAACCGTGTGATGCTGCAGAGGGATCAAAGGCGGAGGTGATGCTCCACTTCCACACCTCCATCTCTCCTCCGCTAACGAGGATGCACAGCCTGTGTGTCAGTAGTTTAGACTCAACACAAGGTCCAGGGCTCGTTGCTAATGAGGAGACTTTAATGTCAGATATACACCGTGTACTCTGAACGCTGTGTTGGAAGGATGGTTCTTCATGTTTCTGTTTCATATTAGGTAATATATAATATTGACCCGTCTTTGCAGAAAGGGATGTAATGAAACAGAAGAAGACGTGTGCTTTGAATCAAAAGATAAGCAGAGTAATTTTAATACACTATGTGTGTATAAGTATTGATGATCTTTAAAACAAGTAACTCGATAATTATAAAATTCATCAATGCATTTGTTTTGTGTCCTACTGGTGCTGACCCGGCCCGTTATTTTATTCTTGATTCAGACCAGAACATGAAAACCATTCTTCCCTGCAATTTAGCACGACTGTAATGCTGATGGTAAAATTTTACCATCAGCATTATTTATGTTACCTTAAGTGTTATTAATGTTACCTTAAGCATTAATAATGTTACCTTAAGTATTATTAATGTTACCTTAAGCATTAGTAATGTTACCTTAAGTGTTATTAATGTTACCTTAAGTATTAATAATGTTACCTTAAGTATTAGTAATGTTACCTTAAGCATTAGTAATGTTACCTTAAGTATTATTAATGTTACCATCAGCATTAGTAATGTTACCTTAAGTATTATTAATGTTACCATCAGCATTAGTAATGTTACCTTAAGCATTATTAATGTTACCTTAAGTATTATTAATGTTACCTTAAGTATTAGTAATGTTACCTTAAGCATTAGTAATGTTACCTTAAGTATTAGTAATGTTACCTTAAGTATTAGTAATGTTACCTTAAGTATTAGTAATGTTACCTTACGCATTAGTAATGTTACCTTAAGTATTAGTAACGTTACCTTAAGCATGATTAATGTTACCATAAGTATTTAATACTTATGGTAACATTACACTAAAACTATTAGTGTAATGTTACCTTAAGTATTAGTGTAGTGTTACCATCAGCATTGGTGTAATGTTGGTGATGCAGTCAGAGCGGTGCATTGTGGGAAGCATCAGGATCAACAGTCAGCAGGTGGTTGAGCATCCAGACCTCAGGAGGATGTTCTTCTCTGCAGGCCGTCTGGCTGTGATTCCTCTCGCAGCCTTCGTGCCTCCATGAGGGAATAGCTTGTGGAACAGGTCACAGGCGCTGAGAGGCTCCTGTGTGGCAGTCGCTCAGTGGAGCCCAAAGGGACTCGACTACAGGTGATACCGTCCTCTGGTCTCAGCCCAGGCTTCTGCATCACGTCGCCCAACTCGCTTCACCTCTGCAGCTCTGTGGGGAAAAAGCCTTTCAGGAGCGATGAGATTACTTGACGGTCGTGGAGCATGTGCTTTACAGCTGATGTCCTTCCTGAGGGCTTGCTGTCCACGTTGTAGCTGCAGCCGCCCATGAGCAACTGGTTTTATGCTCGCAACCTCTCTTTGTCTGGTGAAATAACACCACTATCAGTTCTGCACAGCTTTCCTCCTGCGACTGCTTTTGGAAAGAAGCTTTTCATGCAGAGGATGATGCAGGTGTATTCAGACAGGAATGAGGAACATAACCGGGTTTTGATCATAAAAGCATGCGGACATGTTGTCGTACATACGAGCGTGGACCTGAACACGAGGGCTCTGTCCCCTTCACGACTCGCTGGATGGGCATCAACCCCAGAGACACACTGCTGCTCCTCTGCTGCCTCCATGACTCCTCCTGGAGGCCCTTTGACCCAATGCATGACGCAATTCCAAAAACCTGTCACTAATAATTTCCCCTCATTTCAAAGACTCTGAAATGAATGCCAGACAGACGCTTGCTCCGTCATCTTCAGGGTGTGGAGTTTTCTTTGCCCTCGTCTGCTTTTATAGACATTTCACATGTTCATAAATATGCATGGCCGTATACAGACTGCTGGTGAAGTCAGCATTGGCCAAAGAAACTGGCCGAGTCTCTTTTATCGTCATGACCGTTCATCTCGGCCGCTGCCAGAAGAGCTGCGCTCTTCACTCGAGTCGTAAGAACAAGTTGTTTTCTCTCATGAACGAGGGGAAAGATTGCAAACAGACCGCTCTGATGACGTGAGCGCACACGCCCGCAGGAGGCCGACGCCTGGTGTCCACATCCCTGCTCTGCAAGAGGGGGCACGGACACACACACACCTGTACACACACACCTGTACACACACACACACACACCTGTTAAACCCTCTTCACCCGTCGTGGTTGCGTCTCAGTTTTCCGTTTGATGTGAGTTTGTTTTTGGTGGTCGAGGCTCAGCGGACGAGGACGAGGGCGCCGCTATTGTTTCAGCGCGTCGACTCCTGAAGATGTCAGGATGATGATCAGAAAGATCTGGCTCGAGGAATGAGAAAACACACACACACACACACACACACACACACACACACACACAAACCTCTCGCCCAGGGTTGGAGCCAGCTGTGTGTGTGTCTGTGTGTGTGTGAGAGAGACAGAGACAGCAGTACTTATATGGGATTATGTCTCGGGGTCCATTTGTCAGAGCTCACATTCATCATCAGCCCCGTGGTGTCAGAGCTGCTGCTCTCCTCCACGTCTCCATTACGCTGCTGCTGCTGCTCTGACACGCAGCACCTGACCTCCACACACACACACACACACACACACACACACACACAGGCTTTTTGCACCGAAAAAAACAACACACATTTACACACAGTAGCTCGGTTTGCAGTGCATGAGACCCAACCAAGTGTGTTGTGTTCAGTCCCTGAAGTGTGTTTCAGACTTCTATACAACCAGAGGAGTCGCCCCCTGGTGGTCAGGAGAGAGAATGCAGCTTTAACACATGAAGCATAGACTTCTATACAACCAGAGGAGTCGCCCCCTGGTGGTCAGGAGAGAGAATGCAGCTTTAACACATGAAGCATAGACTTCTATACAACCAGAGGAGTCGCCCCCTGGTGGTCAGGAGAGGGAATGCAGCTTTAACACATGAAGCATAGACTTCTATACAACCAGAGGAGTCGCCCCCTGGTGGTCAGGAGAGAGAATGCAGCTTTAACACATGAAGCATAGACTTCTATACAACCAGAGGAGTCGCCCCCTGGTGGTCAGGAGAGAGAATGCAGCTTTAACACATGAAGCATAGACTTCTATACAACCAGAGGAGTCGCCCCCTGGTGGTCAGGAGAGAGAATGCAGCTTTAACACATGAAGCATGGACTTCTATACAACCAGAAGAGTCATAAACTTGGTCGTGCTTCACCCTCGCAGCTCAACAGCGTGAGGAGGAAGTGTTTCACTCCTCAGCTCCTTCCAGCGTCAGCTGCGTTTAATTCTTTGTTCACCTTCTTTGTTCGCTCACTGAGGAGCTTCTTCATGCTGCCGTCCATCTTCACGTACTTGTTTATGGAGCCCTGATTTATTTTATTTTGTTGCCAATAATGAAATGAAATGGTTAATTTAGCGTGGAAATTGCCTCTTAAACCAGCAACCACTGTGGTTGACGTATCTGCCAGTTGGGAAACAAAGGAGAGAAGAAGAAACACACGTTCGCGCTGTCGAGCCCATATGTGTGCTGCGTTCAGGGTCTGTGTCTTTTATTTGTTACCGTTTGCTTTGTTCATTCACGCTGCACTCGTGTGCTCTTTATCACCGCCGTTTGCTCAGCGGTCCCTTTTGTCTGGTAATTAATGCAACCTGTAGCTCAGCCGCCTTTAGCTTTATCAAAGAGAGAGAGCGAGAGGGAGAGAGGGAGAGGGAGAGAGAGAAGGAGAGAGACAGGGAGAGAGAGAGAGAGAGGGAGAGGGAGGTTGGTGTTGGACTTGTGAGTGGAGGCCTGAGCAGCTGCAGAGGCCCTGCTTCCCGTCTCGCTGGCGCACACCTCTCCACAGGGAGCGGGAAGGGCTCCAAGTGCCCTGGGCTCAGCTCTAACCGGCCCCAGAACCAGCCAACCCTCTGTCTTTCTCACAGTCACACACACACACACACACACGCATGCATACATGCATACCCCACTTCACATGCACACACGCCTCCAAACAACCGCTAGCCACTGGAGTCCCTTTGGTTCGGCCGCTCTTGACTGCAGTATTTCTGGCCCTCTGTATCATTTCCAGTTCAATCCGACGAGCTTTCTTGGCGTGGATCCTCACGCAGGAAGAACGGGCTGAAGGGGAACGACCGCGTGACGAAGAGTAGACGCTGTATAAATAGGCCTCTCCGTCTCGCATGCAGGCCGTCCGATCGGCTCCCCAGAGGGCCTCCAGGGGCCCGCGGTGTCCTGCAGAGGGATGGCACACAGGATGAAGTCACTCCTCTGGCACCGGCGCTTGTGTTTGAGGCGCTGCGCTGACGTGCCAAAGGCCAAAGGCCGTGTTCTCGCAGCAGAGCGCCGTGTGCCCAGGGCCCCATGAGCAACTCTGTCCTCCGGGCCGCACAGCGCCACGCAGCCTCAAGCGGGGCAGGAAACCCTGACTGTTGTGGTCCGTCATCCTCTGGGCCCGGTACAAGTAAAACTAGGTTAGAGCCATTTCACCAGCGAGCCACATCGGCACAGACCTGTGTGTGTGTGTGTGTGTGTGTGTGTGTGTGTGTGTGTGTGTGTGAGTGTGTGTGTGTGTGTTCACCAGATCTAATATGAGTCCCATCATGCTGAGGTGAGTTGGGCCGTGTGGCTTCATCCCACTAAAGGTCACGTATGTGCTGAGGTGCTGCAGGTTCTCATCCAGGTGTTCTGCTGCGTTCACACCAAAAGCACCGTGTCTGGGTTCATGATGTCATCCGTCAGGGCCCGCGAAGCCTCCTCTGCTGGCCTGAACACACTCGGGTTGTCCAGAAGACGCCTCCGTCTGAACCCCGATGCCGTGAAACAAGAACACGGAACTCTGCTCTCCAGATACTCACTTGAATCCGTTTACAAGTCAGAGATTTGGTTGTTAGATATTTGATTTGATTCGACGCCGCAGCTTCCACATTTCTTTTACGGCTGGAAAGAAAGAAAGAGAGTGTTTTAAATCTCTTCTCCTGCCTCCCTCCCTTCCTCGCAGCTTGTTACCCTCTTTGGTTCCATCCCACCCTACATCTCCACCTCTCTCTCAGTATTTCTGACTGCCAGAAGGTTTGTGACAGCAGGATGTGATCTCACACCTCCTCCGACATTTTCAACCACACAAAAAAATGTATTTCCCCCTTTTTTCCTCTCTCTTCCCCATGGCCATGTCGTCCCCGCCGTAAGAGGCCCTTTGAGAAATGTGACACACAGATGCCATCTTTCAACTTTCATCACAGCGTCTCTTCAGAGCCGTGTCAGCCGCTTCTGCTCCAGATTCATACTGTTATGTTATGTACGCTTTTACATGCCGCCGCAAGCAGCCGGCTCCTTCAAGTCCTCTACAGTCCTCTAAAGTTTCTACTCGCTTGTATGTTGCTGCTGCTGGAACATCTTGTTGATTAAGGGGGTAGTTAGTGAATGTAATTATTTAAAGAACCAGTGTACTGGATGAGGGATGACATGAGATGCTCCTGAGCGTTACCTCGTGAATAAAGACTGTGTTGCATTTGGTAGCAGCAAAGCTAGTTACCGCTGCTGTCCTGTGAAGCTAAACGCTAACGTTAAAAGGATGTTTTTGGTGTTTTAGCCTTCTAGGTGATTTGAATCAGTTCTCTGCACTTCAGGTTCTTCTGGGCTCAGAGTCCAGTCTGCTCCTCCACACGGGTGCGAGCTGGCATTGAGCTTCTTGATGATAATAGATAATGGAGAGGGAAGTGTGACCCCTTTACCTTTTTAGTAGTTTACCTTGGTATTGAATTGTGTTTTGAGTCGTGGACTCAATGTGGTATCGTGACCACCTGGGGGATTTAGTACCATCTAGTGGTGGAGTTGCAGATTGCAACCAACTGAATACCTCTCATCCCTCCCTTTTCTATGTCGGAGAACCTACGGTGGCCTTGAGGTAGATAAAGATCAAAAACAGGAACGGCTCTTCTGCTATACCAGGTACAGCAACCAAAGTACGCCGAGTATGTACCTGGAGTACTTTGGAGTTTGAAGTTGAAGTGCGGACTCCCAGGGACAGGAGGACTCGACTTGACGACATCACCACCTCAGCAGTTATATATATATATATATATATATATATATATATATATATATATATATATATATATATATATATATATATATATATATTGCAAACAAACAATTTGGTGGAAAGTAAGAAAGGACAGCGCTGTAGTTCAAGGTAAAAGTTAAAATATCAAATGTGAGCCAGATTTTATTCATTGGTCAGACAAAACAAGTAATTTATAGTTTTATGGATACTTAATCGATTCTTTGGAGAGAATCTGGCATTAGTCACCAATAAAAAGATCATTAGTTGGCTCTTATCATAATGAAATTGATCCCATCTGACCAACATTCTAGCAAACTATTGGTGTTACATGACTTCAATAATATTGGTCTTAGCATGTTTCCATCAGATTAGCGACAACTTTTGTGACATAGAGGAAACGCTGCCCATGCATCCTCTCACACACTGCTGTCACACAGAGGACAACAGTGTGCTCCCGACCCAGAGGACGGCTGCAGTGTTTGTTGAGGGGGGTTGTGTGTTTGTGCAGTTCCTTAAAGGCTGTTCCCGTCCTTATGAGCAAACGCTAACTCTGCTCCCCTCAAAGAGGAACTCTCTTCCGTTACTTCACACACACACAAACATCTGTCCACCAAATTCCTCGTGCACAGCCTTTGTGTGTGTCGTCTGTCTCTCCTCGTCCGTCCATCTGCTCTCATCCTTCCTGTTCTTGTGACTTTCCCCTCTTTCCGTTCTGCATAACTTCCCCGTCGCCCTGATTGTGTCTGAGATCAAACCGGGACTGTTCAAACAAATTAAGATCTCCATTCTCCTTCCATCGCCGGACTCTTGCTTCCCTCCTCCCCCCTTCTTCACTTGATAAGGACCCTGCGTTTGCATACCTTTACTTTCTCCGCTCTTGGTCCGTCCCTCTGAAGCGCAACAGACAGAAGAGTTGTGATTAAACCGTTGAGCTTCATGGTAGCTTCATGTTAGCTTCACGGTAGCGTCACGGTAGCTTCATGGTAGCTTCATGTTAGCTTCATGGTCACTTCATGGTAGCGTCACGGTAGCTTCATGGTAGCTTGATGTTAGCTTCATTATAGCGTCACGGTAGTTTCATGGTAGCTCCATGGTAGCTTTATGGTAGCTCCATGGTAGCTTTATAGTAGCTCCATGGTAGCCTCATGGTAGTTTCATAGTAGCTTCATGGTAGCTTCATGGTAGCTTCATGGTAGCTCCATGGTAGCTTTATGGTAGCTCCATGGTAGCTTCATAGTAGCTTCATAGTAGCTTTATAGTAGCTCCATGGTAACCTCATGGTAGTTTCATAGTAGCTCCATGCTAGCTTCATGGTAGCTTTATAGTAGCTCAATGGTAGTTTCATGGTAGTTTCATAGTAGCTCCATGGTAGCTTCATGGTAGCTTCATGGTAGCTTCATAGTAGCTCCATGGTAGCTTCTTGGAAGTTTCGTGGTAGTTTTATGGTAGCTTCATAGTAGCTTCATTGTAGCATCGTGGCGCACAGAGGATGACTCTGAGACCTCTCTGATCCGTGAGCTTCACATTTGTGATTTTTAACTGACATTTCCAGGCGATCACCGGATGGATTACGATGAAATGTGACACTCACAATCGAGATGAATTGTGCGTTGGAATGTCCAGCCTGTCAGCATGCTGGCGCTAGTGTTTAGCTAGTTCTTTTAAATTGTTCATGATCCCTGCGATCAGTAAACAACAGATGACTGCTCAGCGTCCTGTAATCAGCATGTCACTTGCACCACATGGTCCCATAGTGAGCTGTGAGGGCTGCTGGTGTGCTGGTGTGTTGGTGTGGTGGTGTGTTGGTGTGCTGGTGTGCAGGTGTGCAGGTGACAGCAGTCTGGCTCTGCTTTGCTTCCTTCTCTCAAATCATTTTCTAATCGCAGCACATTTACATTTTTTCGTCATCCGCAAATCAACAAGTGTGCTGGCCTCGGGGTGCTGCAACTGCTTTGTGTATGAAACACGTGGCTGTGATGTCATCGGCACCTCTGAGCGGCCCGTCAACACCTGGGAGCAGAGTGTCGGCTAGAAGTGCAGCTCTGCCGATCTCTTCTAGCTGGAGCCAGAGACTCGCTCCTTTGCTCTCGTGTCTGTCATTTTCTTTTAATGTGTGTGTGAGAAAGGGAAACGATAAGCAGCAGACAGACGGTCATCTGGGTGCAGCATGTCTCTGCTCCGCCACAACAACATGGCTGCTGCGCTCTGCGGTCCGGATCCGCAGGGAAACGGGTTCGGTTAGACGAGTCCTCGGTGTGATTGCATGAATCCATCGCTGCGTCACCATGTTTCCTCATTTATTTCCACGAATGGATTCCACTGACTGGGCACGAGGAGAATCACAGGTAGCAAGAACTGAACGGACTGGAAAACCATCACATGACCGTCCTGCTTGTGCAAGGTGAACACGCTGTGCCTCACGCCATAACAATCTTTTACAAGTGATTGCAGCTGTCCCTGTCTACACGAACGGGTCAATAAGCACACAGTTCCTTCAAAAGATGTATTACTACCATTAAACATACCATTAAAAATAATAATTCTTTCATGGAGCACTTTACGGGGTTAAATACAAGTGGGTGATGCTACACAGCCAATGCGCTCACGTAGCGTCCTCCATTGACAACTCTCTTTTGTTAGGACGACTTGCTGTTGTCCACGATTTAAATGTGGGTGGCGACAGATTTACACTAACCTGCTGATTGCTGAGCTACCGTTTGAAATTAATTGATTTTTGCTGCCAAACTTTTCCCTTCTAAACGCAGACGGGAGGAGCTCTGCTATACATTGACTGTAGACCCCAAACCCATCCGCAGGAGGAGATGTGAGGCTGCCGGGCGGCGACCTCCGGTTCTGAAATTGGCAAATGCCAAAGTGTCTTAAACTCGCATTTTATGTCCTACTTCTCTTCTGGCCACCAGGGGACGACTCCTCTGGTTGTATAGAAGTCTATGCTTCATGTCTTAAAGCTGCATTCTCTCTCCTGACCACCAGGGGGCGACTCCTCCGGTTGTATAGAAGTCTATGCTTCATGTGTTAAAGCTGCATTCTCTCTCCTGACCACCAGGGGGCGACTCCTCTGGTTGTATAGAAGTCTATGCTTCATGTGTTAAAGCTGCATTCTCTCTTCTGACCACCAGGGGGCGACTCCTCCGGTTGTATAGAAGTCTATGCTTCATGTGTTAAAGCTGCATTCTCTCTCCTGACCACCAGGAGGCGACTCCTCCGGTTGTATAGAAGTCTATGCTTCATGTGTTAAAGCTGCATTCTCTCTCCTGACCACCAGGGGGCGACTCCTCCGATTGTATAGAAGTCTATGCTTCATGTGTTAAAGCTGCATTCTCTCTCCTGACCACCAGGGGGCGACTCCTCTGGTTGTATAGAAGTCTATGCTTCATGTGTTAAAGCTGCGTTCTCTCTCCTGACCACCAGGGGACGACTCCTCTGGTTGTATAGAAGTCTATGCTTCATGTGTTAAAGCTGCATTCTCTCTCCTGACCACCAGGGGGCGACTCCTCTGGTTGTATAGAAGTCTATATAAGTGACTCTACTTCTCTCTTGATGTATTCCCTCAGTAAACATTGTAAACATGAGTTTATGTCTCAATCTCTAGTTTCTAGTCTTCTTCTATACAGCATGATGTTCATTTAGTACATTATGCTCATTTAGAGTCAAACAGACCATAAAGCAGGGGACGCTTTAGGGCGGGGCTACCAGGTGATTGACAGCTCTCTACCACTGTGTCGTCCAGGCTGGGAGTCGTCTGTGTTTTTCCGTCTTACAACTTGAACCCTTTCAAAGTGTGTTTTCAGCTGCCTGAAAAAGTCCTCTTGATCGCTGGGTTGTACTTAGCTCCGCCCTCTCGTGTAGAGTCACGGTGACGACGTCCACTTCTTGCGTACAGGCTAGGATATCTGCTCCGAACCTGTTCATGCGTGGGCTCCGGCGTGTCGGCCTCCGCTCCAACGCTTGATGATCTCTAACGTAGACATCGGCCCTCGTTGGGTTTTTCCAGCCATCCCACACGGACCCCTCAGGTCCTCAGGGGGCTCGGCGCTGATCGGGTGGGAGATGTCCGTCCTCACCGCCGAGGTGTGGAAAGGGATGAAGTTCCTCTGGCTTCTGCATCTCAGACCAGGAGCAACGGCAGCATACCGCCTCTCATTCAGTCAATTATAGTCGCTCCTTTTTTCTTTTCCCCTTGTTCATGTAGTCATCCACATGCACTCCTTTTAATGCGCTCTTTCAAGTCTCCCTTTTTTCTCTCCCTCTCCCTCTCGTTAGCCGACATCATCACACGCGGGCGTAGCCGCGGCGCTCTGTGGGCTTCTCGGATTACCTGCCGCCTTCCTGCAGAATATACGTCGCAGCGCATTAGGATCCAGCATCCGAGCGCGGGGCTATTAGATCACCGTTAATGTGCTTTCAAATCACACGACGAGTTGGATCATGTTTAAAAACTTACAGGACGAAAGCCTTTTGTGGAGAGAGCTTTCTGTTTTTTTTTTTCTTCCTTCCCTCCTGCAGCTGTTCGAGGTCTAATGGGCGGAGAGAGAAAACAACAATGTGCTGTTTTGGGTTGCACGTCTGCCCCGTGAGCCACATTTGCGTCGGTTAACAGATCCACAATGAAAGGGGAATAGTAGCCGTAACCCCGATCGGCTCCGGGTTTGAAGACACGAGTATCGTTTCTAACATTTGAAGCTGAAGCCTGAAATGGTTCAGAAACATCTCGTCCTCCTCTCCCTCGCTCACTCTTATCCTCCCCACCTTTTCCATTTTTTTTGTTGTCCGCTAAACCTGTCACTTTGATGAGTTGTGTGCTGTCATCCCAGGGGCCGGTGGGCTTTCAGCGGGCCTCCGTCCTTCCTGGTACAGCGCCGGCCTTTGATGTGGTTCCTCCCTCTAGCTCCATGCGGGCAGACCGGCCTCTGCTGAGCTGAATCCAAACTGCCTCTGTTGGGCTCTTTGACGCCACAGATCCCCTCCATGTGGGCCGTGGTGGAGGTGAGAAGCTGGACGGCGCCGCTGGCAATGAAATGCCTTCCGTGTTTGAAAGCGTGCATCAGTTATTCGATTCCTGGTGTAGCCTCCGGAAGAATTCAGTTAGACAACTTCTCTCGTTGTCTAAATGTATTTACTAATCGATCACAAGTAAAGTAACAAGCGCTGCAGTTGCAGAAGCAGTGGATCATCTTTTCTCATCTTTTCTTCATCATGCTTCCCTCACATGCTGATAGCACGTGTGAGTGTTGAAGAGTGCAGGCGTGTGACTAGTTTTCTGGACATTTCATAGACATTAATACATAACTACAGCTGCATAGCCGTGTTTACTGACCTCGCTAACCTGAACTTTAATAGACATGAGGGATATGAATTATATCTCCAGAATATAAGGATTCATGTTATGTTATTTCAAAAGGGGGTCGCAATCCACGTCCTGAGCTGGACGCTGCCAGCCGGGCCCGGTGACGGCGACCCAATGAACTCTACGCAACCTATTAGTACCAGGTTATTATTATTATTAGAGGCAACTACAAAAGCACTAAATGGCTGCGGCTCCCACCGGCCCCCCGGGGCCCGGCTGCAGAGAGCGCCTCACTACTGCAGATGATTACAGCTTGCTACATGAACTGTGTCCTAATCCAGGTGGACAGCTGGAATTAAAGCCAGGTACGGCCCTCTGTCTTCCCAGCATTCCCTGTGATAGCACCCCCCCCACCCCCCTCCCTTCTCATGCTGAGACCAACCAGACGTTTTGTAGGAAATGCGTCTTCAGAAGAGTCTCCAGTCGGTGGAGACGGGGCGTCATTTCTTTTTTACCAATCGGGGGAACTTTGAATGTGATTTCTGCTTTCGTGTCCAGCACAAGCTTTCAATTTGTGTTTGGCAATCTTGGTCTTAAATAAAATAATGTCTTGTATCGCACACGATTCCTGGCGTTGCACGTGCCTCTGCTACATAAATGATATCTTTCATGTTCATTTAATCAAAGGCACTGAGGAAGTCCCTCCACTCTAAACTACACAGTTTGTGATGCAACGGCAACAAGACATGACATGAAGAGACACTTATATGTCCACATTATCACATGAGTGAGGACATGCCCTGTTGGGAAGCCTTTTTTCAGTCATTACTTATTTTATGTGTCTGAAAATACAGAAACTAGTTACATTTTTTTTTTAAATCAAGGACTTTAACTGTGTGCTTTCGTATGGGAATACAAAATTGCTGAAATGTTCATGAAATGTCACAAGTTTGACCTGAACTCTTTCACCTGGATGAGGGAGGAAAATGAGTCTGGAGTTGAGGATGTTTTGTTGCCTTGGGTGGGGAGGTGGAGCGCATTTTTAAAAGTAGTTATTAAACTAAACCTAAAAGAGCAGCCAACACGCGTGAACAGTCATCTGTAATTTAAAGTACACTGATGTGTTGAGAGCGGGTGTGGCCTTATTAAGGAATTATGAGGTCCAATTTCAGATAATTAAAGACTGGTATTCTATCTTAGCATGTCGGTTGGTTGAAAGCTAACTTTGGTTGATTCATTTCTATGATTTATTCTAAATGATGTCTCCTGACTCGACTATTAACTATTGATAACGGTCTTGTAATGTTCTGGCATGAATCGCATACTAGGGCTGTGAGCGAACAAGTGCAGCTGTTGCATCCAGAACACTGCTTTGAGACTGCTTTGATAAAAGACAGTGACGTGTTAAAAAATGTAAGCTAAGCTCTTAGCATTTCGGTAGCTTAGCCTGTTCTTGTAATGCTGCGTTCACAACAAAAGCGTTACGGATTTGACGCGCGAGTATATTACATGCAAGTCCATGCGCTCACGCAAGTGAATGACGCGTTTGACGAGGCGTGAATGTGTGCATGTTTATATTTTCCAACTGAGATTTGAAAAAGTTGCGGGACACTCAATACACGTTTAGAAACTCCGCTCGCCATTACCGCTGTCCTGCCTCCGCCTGAAGTAGCATGATAGCTATACTACTTCAGCTGTGTTTTTACCTAGACAAGCCACGCCCCCTTTCAGGCTTGGGTAACATTCTCAACGCTTTTGGTGTGAATGCAGCTTTGTTGTCCAGCTAGTAAACTGACACAGTAAATGGTGAATATTCGCAACGCTTTTGCTGTGAACGCAGCATAAGCTAACTCCAGTGAAATACGTGTATTTTGTTCTAAATGTGGTGGTGAGTTCGCTCTTGGTGTTTCCCCTCTTGTTTGGAGAACATTTTGTTCGTTTAATTGTCCAGTAGCGTTATACAAGTGCTGGAGCCAAAGTGTTTTTATTATATATTTTTCTCCCGCGCTGCCTTTGGTCTCGTGCACATCTTTTTAAGTTCTCTCGTGTGAACGCGCATGAGCGGCGCGCAGCTCGGCGCGTGCCGCCGGTGCAGCGAGCGGGTTAAAGAGGTTTGGAAGCAGAGGAGAGACCGTCCTATCAGGCTCCACGGTGCAGCCCCTCCAGGAGGGAGCCGAGGCTGCTGTGTGTGCGTGAGTGTGTGTGTGTGTGAGTGTGTGTGTGTGTGTGTGAGTGTGTGTCTGTTTGTCATTCTGGCAGGACACACTCCCAAGAGAAGCAGCCCGCTCTTCCCGAGGCTCGTTGTTTCTTTTCACGGGGCGCGCTGTTTGTTCCGCAGCGCTCGCGGGACGTTTCTTTGAGTAAAACCCGGGATTCTTCTCTTTTTCTTGGCGGCAACGAAGCGCCGCGCGCTGTGCGGATCCCACCGGCGACAAGAGGCGCAAAGCACCCGGGAGACGCGAACACACGGTAGGGGAGAAAGCACGGAGACTACCGGCTGCTGCGCTTCCACACGGGGCTTTGACTGCTGCCCTGCTGGTAAAAAATGTCTCCGGACTTCGGTGCTCTTTCTTTTAGAAGTAAAAGTCTGCGAGCTGTGCGTGTGTGTGTGCGTGTGTGTGTGTGTGTGTGTGTGTGTGTGTGTGTGTGTGTGTGTTGAGAAGTGTCGAGAGAACCCAGATGCGGGAGTTGTGCAGTGCGGGTCCACGCGGGTCCGTGTGCTGGTTCTGCTGGACCGGACTGACGTCAGCGTCTCTTCGGCTCGTGTTTCTCTGTGTGCAGTGAAGGAAACCAGCAACTGGTGGAGTGTAGGGCAAGAACAATGTGGAGAATAACTCTGCTTACAATACATACATTTAAAAAAAAAATGCAATGCTCTACTATAACAACATAGTTATCATGATGTACACAATCTTTAGGATTTATGTCCGCCATTAAAAAAATAAGAAAAAAGCGTAATGTCCTAAAAGTGTTTTCAACATGCAGCCATCACAAGGCTGATGCACACAAGGACATGGAAACATTATCTGAGGAAGAGTTGCTGCTTAAGATACCTGGCAACATGTCCCACACACACTCACACACACACACACACATATTCTATTTATTTTAATAACAGAAAAAATCAATTCCCCAGATTGTTGCTTCATTCATTTAGTTGATTGCGGGGACACCTGGGTTGGTATAAAAACTACATTGCTGCAGCTAACTCTGTTGGAATGTTAACAGCCCAGCTGTGAGGGGGGGGGGGGGGCACCCAGAGGGGTCAAAGATGTCCTCCATCTCTCCTGACCACCAGAACCACGTCAGAGAGTCTCCTCGAGCCGTGTCTAGCATGCACATCCCGGACAACTCCGCCTGTCGTTGATGTTTATTATTATTATTATTATTAGTAGTAGCAGCAATGTGGTTATTAGGCGTCTCTCGACAGATTCCTTGTAATTACTGGCTATTAGCTTTAATGAAAGGGATGCAGGGTGGCTGTGGCCCAGGGTCTCTCCGCGGCTCACACCCCATAATCAGGACCGTCACATGAAAGCCGGCGATAAGAAGCGCCTCGTCATCACCTGCGTGGTTCCACGCCGCTGGCTCGTGGAGCGCCGGGCGCCGCTGGTTATTCTGCTGGGTGCTTCTCCTCAGAGAGGGCTGGTGTGGTGGGGCAGGCCGCCGTGCTCACCGACACAAGTAAAGCCTTAAAGCTGCAGGGTTTGTGGTGAAACCGAGGGGGAAATGACACTTCATCACATGTGGAAGTCTAGACGGTGTGTGTGACCTGTCGGGTTAACTGAGCGATTCTTGGGGATTCGAGGTCGCTTCATTTCGGGCTTCTTTTTAATTAAAGTTCAAAGCCAATCGGAACCGAGCGCCCCTTCATACGCCCGTTATATTGTGAGCTGAACTCTGACACCAGGACTTGTTGCTGTAGCGCCGAGGCGGCGACCTTTGACCCCGGTAGCTTGACCGCTGACTGCTGGACGTGTGCAGGAAATGTTGTTGTGCCTGCTCAGATCTTTTTTATTTCATCATTTTTGTATTGGTAGTAGGCATCAATCAGATATTTACAGATGTTTTTCAGACAATTGACTTTTTTGATGATGCTCATATTAGTTCTACACATTTAGAACAAGCGGTAAAAAACAGAATACAGGAAGTGATCTGTTCTCTATTGTACATTAATATATGAAAATAACACCAGGTCTATGGGTGTTACGTGTGTGACCCAACAATAGTTTCCCGTTATCTCCATGTTGTAACTGTGCATCGTGTGTCCAGAGTGCGACTCTTGTGTTAACGTTTCCTGGTGAGTCTTTTTGTTAAGTACATTTATTCTCAGATCTTTTACTGCACGTTGCCTGTATGGATTAAATAACATCACAGATCTGTTGGATGTTTTACATTTGAATGTGGTGATACAACTCAAATGGATGTTAACCTTTTTGTGTCGATACGGCGCACCGATGACCAAGAAACCTGGCTTGCTGTGTTGCAATCCAGATTATGGAATCTGAGGATGAGAGAGAACGTCGGAGGAAATCCCAATCCTGCAACCTGAGGCCCTGCTCCTTTCCCCCTGACTTCCTCGCTAGCGTTGAATCACTACCAGGCTGCTCTTTGGCAATGCTAATGTGCTTTGATTCAATTATTCTGGCGTCTCTCGGACTGAGAGCAGCAGCTATATCCCCTCGTCTGACAGATGGAGCGCCGGCAGCGTCTCTTTGAGCCGCCGCTGCAGGCCGGTCGTGCGGCAGTTTTTATAAAATAATTTTGAAGCGAGACACAAAACCCTGCTTGTGTCCTCACAGTCTGCCCTCGATGTCTCACCTGCCTGTCAACACTCAGCATTCACACACACACACACACACACACACACACACACACACACATACACACACACACACACACACACACACACACACACACACACACACATACATTCGAGGCCAAATTCCTTTAGACTTGAGCAGCAGACTTGGTTGCACATTTTTGTAGCTCTGAACTATACTCTCTCTCTCTCTCTCTCTCTCTCTCTCTCTCTCTCTCTCTCTCTCTCTCTCTCTCTCTTCCCCCTCTCCTCCCTCGCTCCCCTTCTTGATCTCATGAAGCCTGTGTGTTTCCATCCCGGCTCTTTAAGTCCTGACAGGCTCCTGACAGCTGTGGGAGCCAGACTAATGACTTCATTGGGTTTCCCTCAGCGCTCTGCTATTCTGAGCTCTTTTTGGGGCTCAGGAGTTTATGCTCCCCTCCCCTCCCCCGTCCTCCCCCGTCCTCCCCCGTCCTCCTGCCCCTGACCCCCCCTCCCCTCCTGTCGGGGCTGTCATGCTCACGTTTCAGCGCTCGCTCATGTTGAGGGCTCGCAGGGCGCGTTGCTCACATACAGACAGACTTTTCGCTGGCTGCCGGATGTGGAGCGATCCGGCTGACGTCACGTGCCGCTCGGCGCTCGGACGCCAGTATTTTGTGGGTGAAATGTGTCCCCGGGGTTCCCTGGGTCTGGGTGAAATGAAAAACCTGCGAGTGTTCCGGTTTCCTCAAAGCAGAAAGTGAGTAACTGTGATAAAACTCCGGGTTTTTGTAAGAAAACCGGTCAAGCTCTTGTACAAAGATCAAAGTCTCTTTGAGTGGGAACTGTGACGGTGCAAAGGAATCCTGTTTCATGAGATACGGTTGCACAACGTGTGCACGTCTGCAGCGTCAGAAACACTCCAGCTGAGGCTCGACCCCATCATGGCATCACAGACCCTCTTGGTGAGAAGTCATTCACAAAACATGTTGGCAGCAGCTCAGCCGTGTGACATTAGAAAGTCCTACACAGCGGAGACACAAACGCAGTCAGTATTGTGTACATGTGCACGCTGCCAGACGGCGGTTGTTTCAGCTGTGAGCAACACATTATTTGTGTTTGCGGTCGATCAAAATGCGAAATTTCCGACTGAGATATTAATCATTGTCAAAAATGTGAGCCAACACAAACCGCTGTGATGGCGCTGCCTTCATGTACGCTGTGCTGCAAGACGCAGAAACCTCTGTGGTCACCGCTCTGACGGCTTCACTTCTCTTGCTCTCCATCCATCAGTGCAGTTACATGCATTTGAATTACTGGCCTAATCGGACTGACATCGAATTATCCCGTTCATGTAAACACCTTTGTTCGAATAATGAACACGCCTGGATAACTTAATCTGACTCGTTGATAATTCGGACATCCCGGCATGTAAACGGTGAATCGGATTAGGAACTGGACTAGGCGCCTTGTGCATGCTCTAGATCCCTCCTCCCTCCCTCCCTCCCTCCCTCTCTCCTCCCTCCTCCTCCCTCCTCCCTCCTCCCTCCTCCCTCCCTCCCAGGTCGTGACCCGGAAGTCGAAAGAGACGATAAGTTGTCACGGCCGGCAGAAACAAACAAACGTAAAAGTCGGGTTACAAGATGATACTTCCTTCGGTGGGTGTTACCGCTAGCTCCCTGCTGTAGCCAGCTAGCGCTGCTGCTAGCTCCCTGTTTGCTCTCTGCTAGCTCCCTGCTGTAGCCAGCTAGCACGGCTGCTAGTTCCCTGTATGCTCTCCTCTAGCTACCCGCTGTAGCCAGCTAGCGCTGCTGCTAGTTCCCTGTTTGCTCCCCACTAGCTCCCTGCTGTAGCCAGCTAGCACGGCTGCTAGTTTCCTGTTTTCTCTCCAGTAGCTCCCTGCTGTATCCAGCTAGCGCTGCTGCTAGCTCCCTGTTTGCTCTCCGCTAGCTCCCCGACAACCACTGAAGCTAGCGGGGTTCTCTCCATTATTATTATTATTATTATTATTATTATTATTATTATTGTTATATATATATATATATATATATATATATAATATTATTATCTATCTATTATAAAGAGTGAAGAGGTCAAGCGGAGACGGCTGTATCACCACTACATGTAATGAAAACAGCGCCACATATCATATCAGATATGACATGCTTTCGGCCAATAATTTGATTTATTCACTGCCATGTATATTAGGATAACAGCAGTTGCCCTGAAAGGGAGCATAGTCTGACTAAAGCAAGATTTGGATTAATACGTCATGTAAACACATGCATGAAGCCTGGTCGTAGCGTTGTGCCAGCGGGCTCATGTCCGGTTCCTCCCTCCTGCGTTACCTGTGAAACAACTCAACCACGTTTGAAGTTTTCAAGCGTATCATGGTCCAGAGCCGGAGCGACGCACACATCTTCCCCTTTCCTTTCTTTGCTAAAAGGGTCCGATCCCATTTGCACACCCTGGTCCCCTGTGAGTGTCTGGTAACCGAAGCTTAAAGCACACGGGGGGCTGAAACTGTAGCATAACGTGAACCTCCTGTTAGCGCTCGCTCTGCTGGAGCCGCCCCCTCACGCGGGCGTGTCTCACGCTGTGTAATCCATACGGCGTTCAAGATTTACGCCGGGTCGCGTTCACGCCCGCTAAATCATATCGATCTGTAACGGCTCTGTTTCATGGGACTGTTGAGACAGAAAACAAGTCGGGTTTGCCAAACGTTTCAGAGGTGAATCGGCAGTAAATCATTGAATAAAACGTCCTCCCTGTGTAACTGCAGTGGGCAGCGCCTGTCTGGGTTCTGTTGTTTGGGTTTTCACGACTGGACCTCTTACATCATTCGTTTCTCTCAGTCCGGTGGATTCCAGTGAAGTCGGTAAAGAATGTGGATTACCAGCCGAGGAGAAAAGGACTGAAGTGCATCTCATCTGCTGAGACTCAGCGGGCTCTCTGTGCATCTCACTGGGTCGAGATCATCGTGAGCGGGTCCTCTCACTGGTCCACGAGGCCCAGAGAGGACCCGCTCACCACGTACCAAGCGAACCCTGCTGGAAAAGGCCCCTTTGTGTTGAAATGCTTTTGCATCTGGAATGTAATTAGTGTGTTTCTTTAGTCTTCAAAACAATTGAATTACATTTTTGTGCTGACTGGCTGCTTCTGCTGGAGCCTGTAAGCTGACTGGAGACGACTTCCTGCTCCGTGTCCTCTGGCCTCATCAGTCTGAAGTCACCTTGAGTTATGTGAATGTCTTATAGAAACCAGATAAACACATCTCATCGTCTGTTATCTTCTCGTGTTCTTGTTTTGATGAACAACGTGGGTCCGATCCCAAAATGAATGCTGATTTGTTTCAAATCAACACTTCCTGGTCCTGACAGCTAACGCGGACAGAGCTTTAAAAAAAGATCCTATTATGAAATGTGCAATGTGTTTTAAGGAATATTGCAGCGGTTTGGTCTGAGAGAGTCAATGAGATCACAGTTAGCTTAGCTTAGCTCTGCATGAACTAAACAAACCATTAGACAGATGTGTTGGTCCTGCCTCCAGCTTCATATGAGAGGACAGCCGAGGGAAGTGCAATCCTTCTCTCTGCCTTTATTGTTTACCTCATAACCTGGCCCTCCCTGTATTTATTCACTCCTCACATTGATTTCTGATGAATCTGTGCCCTTCCTGCTGTTAAACCGAGCCCTCTTCCTGTTTCCTCCTCAGAGGCGTGACCGTGTCCCTGCCGGCCCGCTGGGAGAGGACCATGGCGCTGAGCGACTCCTGCGGCGACCCTCTGGCCCTCAGCAACGGAGGAGGGCAGCATCCTCTCGCCGCCAGCGGACACGCCCCCTCAGACGCCGGCGCAGCGGATCCCTTCGCAGACGGGGACGAGGCGTCTAGAGATCAGCAGAGGTCGCACGTCGTCCAGAGGGCGAACAGGCCGAGCCAGAACGGAGGCGTGGTCAAACAGAACGGCTCCCTGAGGAACCTCCCCCCGTCCGCCTCCTCCTCCTCCTCCTCTTCATCCCCGGCCAAACGCCACCTTTCCTCCAGCCTGTCCCCGTCCTCCTCCTCCCCGTCCCTGCAGCCCTCGCCGCTCTGCTGCCAGCACTGTAACCTGCAGGCCGCCCCGTGCTGCGCCTGCGGACAGCCGGAGTGCGGCGCCGCCCCCTCCTGCCCGTGCTGCGTCTCCGCCTGCACCTACTCTCACCCCCACCCTCCCCACCCGGCCTCCCCGCTCTGCCTGCAGCACCACCACCACCAGCGCTGGCAGGAGCACCTCCAGAACCAGGCGGCTGGACTCAGGTACGGGGCGGGGGGGCTCTGAGCTCGGTTTGCTGCATGACATCACTCACTATGTGTTTACCAAACATCTATTTCCATGCTCGCTCGTCCTCCTTGCAGGACTAGAAGACTTGTTTATTGGAGAGGAGTCGCTGACAAAGCTCCTTGAAGCAGAAAGACTCAGGAAACTTGTTTGTGTTGATGAGCAGTAGAGTTGCAAAGAGGCGGAAATATCCCGGTAAATTTCCGGGAAGTTTCCACGGGAATTATGAGGGGAAAAAAATGTGCCTAAGTTTTTTTGCAAAAGCATATAACAGGGAAGTTAAATGTAGTTGAGAACAAGACTCTGAACGCTGAGCTCAGCTGGACCCTGAATGCAGCTGGTTGAACATCGTCTGCAGAAACATAAACATAAAACGTTCTGTTGTTTTTGACGTTTCTGTCATCAGTGTTGCGTCTGAACGTTTCAGCCCTTTGGCAAGTGAGAGAGCGCCGAGTTGTGTAGAGGCCAAGAGCGGTACTGCAGCCAGAGATTTACATTACAGCTGCAACATATTGTACAAAATAACTGAACTAGTTCATTTGTTGGAGCTGTGAACTTAGTTTAACATGTTGAATTATGGACTATGAACTGAACTAGTTCATGTAGAAAGTGAACTTTCCCAACACTGTTTGTCATTAGCATATTGATTACTTGGTAAACTGAAGCCATGTTCATTTAATACCAAGTCTATTTGTATACAGTAGACTTTTACAGCAGTAGAGTATGAAGTATGTATGTCCACACTAAAGTACACCATCACCTCCATTATTCACGGCTTTTGGAAAGTCAAAAAAAGTTATTTTTAGAAGTTGTATTATAAATGTCTGCTTATGACAAGGTAAATACAGTTAAATTATCCCAAAATTTCCAGTTAATTCCCGATAATTCCCGTATATTCCCGTTTATTCCCGTGGAAAGTTTCCAACTTTGAATATTCCCGGAATTTTGCAACCCTAATGAGCAGTAACTGAGCTGGACTCTCCTCTGGAGCGCCGATAGAGACCGACGGTCAGTTCTGATGCACTCGGTCCAGTTGCAGCTCCACTGTGTGTTGCTTGTACACGTGTTGCTGGTTGTGTGTTCATCGGCCCCTAACATATCCTCAGTTGGGCAACAGAGGGCCTCTTATTGCCCCCCTCCCCCATCCTCGTCCCCCATCACTGCCTGCCTGTGCCCTCATGCTCAATAACATGTCAGGTCCATGTTTAGGGATGGCGTTGGTCCTGGAATGCAGCGGGAGCTGGTCACAGGACCAGGATGCATCTGGGCAATATTTCTGAGGGATGTGGGACGGTTGTTTCTACAGGCCCGTCACGCTTTGTCACCAGTGAAGGTCACACGGGTCACGCCCCCATGGCGGCAGATGGAGGTTGGCCACTGACTGATAGGAGTCACTGACGAGGCTTTACTCGGGTTATCAAGGCACAAAGCTGCAACTTGTGAGTTGGACAACTTAATTGAAACTCACCTCATGACTTCACTGCAGGTTTGAGTCTTCGCTGCTCACACCGGTGTGAACAGATGCATGCAGGCAGAGAAGAACATGGAGGATGCTCTTGTTTTAGAATGAAGGTCAGAATGATCACGCAGCCTTCGCTGATGAAAGTGAAGCGTTAGCCCTGAAGCGTTAGCCCTGAAACGTTAGCCCTGAAGCTAGCCCTGAAGCATTAGCCCTGAAGCGTTAGCCCTGAAGCATTAGCCCTGAAGTGTTAGCCCTGAAGCGTTGGCCCTAAAGCGTTAGCCCTGAAGCTAGCCCTGAAGCGTTAGCCCTGAAGCGTTAGCCCTGAAGCGTTAGCCCTGAAGCGTTAGCCCTAAAGCGTTAGCCCTGAAGCGTTAGCCCTGAAGCATTAGCCCTGAAGCGTTAGCCCTGAAGCATTAGCCCTGAAGTGTTAGCCCTGAAGCGTTAGCCCTAAAGCGTTAGCCCTGAAGCTAGCCCTGAAGCATTAGCCCTGAAGCATTAGCCCTGAAGCATTAGCCCTGAAGCATTAGCCCTGAAGCGTTAGGCCTGAAGCTAGCCCTGAAGCATTAGCTGAAGCATGGATGGAAACCGCTGTGATTCTGGTTCCAGTTCCTCTGGTTCCAGCTCTTCTGGTTGTAGTTCTTCTAGTTCAAGATCTGCTGTTCTCCTGGTTCTTGTTCTCCTGGTTCCAGTTCTCCTGCTTCTTGTTCTCCTGGTTCCAGTTCTTCTGGTTCCAGCTCTCCTGGTTCCAGTTCTCCTGCTTCTTGTTCTCCTGGTTCTTGTTCTCCTGGTTCCAGCTCTCCTGGTTCTAGCTCTTCTAGATCTAGTTCTCCTGGTTCCAGCTCTCCTGGTTCCAGTTCTCCTGGTTCTTGTTCTCCTGGTTCCAGCTCTCCTGGTTCCAGTTCTTCTGGTTCTAGTTCTCCTGGTTCCAGCTCTCCTGGTTCCAGTTCTCCTGGTTCTCTCGGGCCTCCTGGCTGTCGGGGTGCAGCAGCAGAGAGGCATGTTGTTCTCCAGCGGCCTCGTACCAGCAGCAGCAGAATGAAACCTTCTTTCTCTCAGAGATCCACATTTAGAGAGTTTCTCTCTTCACACCACGACCACAGCAGCCACACATGCAGCTGTAACGTTAACGCCTCCATCTCATTTGCATAATCCTATATTTACCTCACAAGTCATTATTTACTCCGTCGGCTCGTTGTGGGATCTGATCTGCATGAGACTTTTTTTATTTATATATCTTTGCTGCCCGACGTGGAATTTTCCTCCCTGAAGTGAAGCGGGATCTCCTCATCGCTCCGTCAGGAGGAGCAGCGCTGTGGGCGGAGCTGCAGCGCTGTGGGCGGAGCAGCAGCGCTGTGGGCGGAGCTGCAGCGCTGTGGGCGGAGCAGCAGCGCTGTGGGCGGAGCTGCAGCGCTGTGGGCGGAGCAGCAGCGCTGTGGGCGGAGCTGCAGCGCTGTGGGCGGAGCTGCAGCGCTGTGGGCGGAGCTGCAGCGCTGTGGGCGGAGCTGCAGCGCTGTGGGCGGAGCTGCAGCGCTGTGGGCGGAGCTGCAGCGCTGTGGGCGGAGCTGGAAGCTGAGGTTTCATGTTGTCCCAATGAAAGCTCTTGGTGGGCACAGCGTTGTGTAGCAGGCACAGAGGGTTGTGTAGCAGGCACAGAGGGTTGTGTAGCAGGCACAGAGTGTTGTGTAGCAAGCACAGAGCGTTGTGTAGCAGGCGCTCAGATGCACCCAGTTACTCTGTTTCCTGTTTTCCTTTATGTTCACTACTCTGGTTTTCTTCCTCTCACTTTATTAAGTCTCTGTCTCTCTTTCTTTCCCCTTGCTCCCTCCCTCCTTTCCTCCCTCCCTCCTTTCCTCTCTCTCTCTCTCTCTCTCTCTCTCTCTCTCTCTCTCTCTCTCTCTCTCTCTCTCTCTCTCCCTCTCCCCCCTCACATCAGAATAAGGAGCAGATGTCTTGTGGGACGTTTGCGTCTCCGATGTTGAAACCGCTCTCTTTATTTACCAAACAGGTCCCTCTTGTTCAGCGATGACAGGTTTGAATTACGGGGCCGGGGCTCGCTCCAAGACCCCTACACACACACACACACACACACACACACACACACACACCATCACACACACACACACTATACTGTGTGTGTGTGATGGTGAGATTAGACGTGAGGAAGCAGACGTTACTGGACCTTCAGCCCTCGGCTCTCTGTTTTATTTCAGCTCTGCCGGCTGAGCCTACAGATCTCTAATAAGCTCCATAATTTGAGGGCATGGAGTCAGACAAGATGGTGTCGGATATCGGTTTTATCTGCCTCGGAGCCGCGATTTGCCAGATTAGCCGAGGGATTACATCTGTGATCACACACACACACACACACACTGACGATGGTAACTCTAGCTCCTCGGGGAGGCCTTTTTATACATCCGTTTCCCAACAGTAGCTTTTTATGCCCCTGTCCTCGGCTTCACAAAGCGTTAATCCATTTGCCAAGATGAGCCCGTACTTTGTTTCCTGGCGCTTCTCTTTCTGAGAGCGGGTCTTACGGAGGAAAGCAAATGTTCTGGGAGAAGGCGAGGCGCGACTCGGCTGCTCCTGCAGAGCGGCTGAAGGAAATCCAAAAGAAGGCGCTTCGCCCTCGGCCATCGCTGTGCGTCTGCTTCAGTCCGGGTCTGTTAAAGGCATCACGCTCACGTCTGCGTCTCCGCTGTGAGATCACCTCTCGCAGACGTTTTATGGGTGTTGTTTAGGACGGGACGGGGACGGCGTGTCCTTGGCATGTCAGCTGCTTGGCCCGGGTCGGCTGCGTGTGCGCCAGCAGGTTTAGAAAGCTGCAGGTGGAAGCCTTCAGGCCGCAGCACCGGGGCGTCGCTGGGTCACATCTCCTCTGTGAGGCGGCTGCTGGGTTGAGACGTTGTAGTCTCTGATTTACACATTACACGTATGCTGAGGGAACCGTGGATGGTTGAATACTTAAAGAAAATCATTTTAAACCACCAGTTGATCCTGAAGACTTTAGTGTTGACGGGATATTTGTAAGAATCTTCAGTGACTTGTAAAAGTTGTCATTACCTGAGTTAAGGCCTTTAAAACACAAAAGGTTCAGTGATCAATGAAATACTATGTGTTTTACTTTGGGTATCATTAGCATTTTATTGATAGTAGTACGCTTGTGTTTTTTTATTATATTGTATAAAACGATAATCAAGAAAAGAATCAGCGTTTTATTATCCTTGTGTGTAAACAAAGTAACAGTAATATAAAATATTTGTAATACTTCAAGCTAAACAATGTATTCCTGATTAGACTGTGTGTGTGTCTGTGTGTGTGTCTGTGTCTGTGTTCATATTCTTAATCAAATGTAAGATGAAGGGTTCCAGCATGTTTAAGAGTTTTAAGTATATTTCTATGATCATAAACATGCCATGATGTTTGTATATTGTCCCGTAGTTCTGCACAAAGGAAGGAGGTTTGTGAGGAGAGAAGTTTTCTGTCTTGTTGTTGTTGTTGTTGTTGTTGTTGTTGCTGCTTGAGGAAGACGAGCGTTCGCTGCCGTTGAGCAAAGCAGCCACAGTGTTACTCTGGAGTGAAGTCTGCACGCTTGCACCACAGCGAGGGCTTCAAGGCAGCGAGTGCACACTTGTGTGGTAGAAGAAGCAGAACGCAGCCTGAGCGTCGCCCCGACCTGCTGCTACCTGCACACGCTGACCCGCACACACACCGCCACCAAACACTCCACTGACACTCAACCACGCGGGGTCATGCCGAGTATTTAACCCCCCGCCCCCGCTCACACTCTCCTGGTGCTAAATGTTTCTGGCCTCTGCACCGACGCCTCAGCGGCAGCAGCTCCCGTTGTTTATGGCGACCGGGAGTTTGGTTTGGATTCGCGCCTCGTCAGATAGCAAGAATTCCTGCCTCGCTCCCTCTGACGCCGGCCCGGGGAAAGGTCAGCGTTTATCACCTTCAGCGCGTTGATTGTATTTGTAGGCGCCAGGTGGTTTGGTTGCTGTGAAGCTGTGTGAAACTCCAAAGCGTGGAGCGGTTCAGCCTCACGCGCAACGTTTCATCAGCTGGATGCTCCAGACTGAAGTTGCAAAGGGGCCGAAATTTTCCGGTAAATTTCCGAAAAGTTTCCTCGGGAATTTGGGGAATTTTGAAAAAAAAAAATGTGCCTAAGTTTTTTTGCAAAAGCATATAACAGAGAACTTAAATGTAGTTGAGAACAAGACTCTGAACGCTGAGCTCAGCTGGACCCTGAATGCAGCTGGTTGAACATCATCTGCAGAAACATAAACATAAAACGTTCTGTTGTTGTTGACGTTTCTGTCATCAGTGTTGCGTCTGAACGTTTCAGCCCTTTGGCTAGTGAGAGAGCGCCGAGTTGCGTAGAGGCCAAGAGCGGTACTGCAGCCAGAGATTTAAATTACAGCTGCAACATATTGAACAAAATAACTGAACTAGTTCATTTGTTGGAGCTGTGAACTTAGTTCAACATGTTGAATTATGGACTATGAACTGAACTAGTTCATGTAGAAAGTACATTTTCCCAACACTGTTCGTCATTAGCATATTGATTACTTGGTAAACTGAAGCCATGTTCATTTAATACCAAGTTTATTTGTATACAGTAGACTTTTTACAGCAGTAGAGTATGAAGTATGTATGTCCACACTAAAGTACACCATCACCTCCATTATTCACGGCTTTTGGAAAGTCAAAAAGTCATTTTTAAAAGTTGTATTATAAATGTTTGCGTGCATGTCTGCTTATGACAAGATAAATACAGTTAAATTACCCCAAAATTTCCAGTTAATTCCCAATAATTCCCGTATATTCCCGTTAATTCCTGTGGAAAGTTTCCAACTTTGAATATTCCCGGAATTTTGCAACCCCGCTCTGGACTGATGGTCCTCTTTTCCTTCTGGGCGGCATCGTGTGTCTGCAGAGTCGACCTGAGCGCTCCAGCAGGAGCCTTCGCTGTAATTTCTGCCCTTTCTGTTTTTTTTATTTAAAGTTTTTTGTTTGCCCTTAATTGTTTCCTTTAGTTGTGCCTCAGCTCTCTCGTCAGACAGCTGCAAGCCTCAACCAGCCAGGCTCTGTCTGAAAGGGATGCGTGTGTTTCAGGGTGTCGGCTCCACGAGGCTTTGTCCATCAAGAAGAATAACAAGCTGTAGAGAAACCAATATGGATGTAAATACTGGAGACATAGAAACTCAGTCAGTAGTTTACAATAATCCTTTTGGAAGTGTCATGTTTTTGCAAAATTCTGTGCAATAATTCTGTCCGCTCACTGGTTGCGAAAAACCAAGATGGCGACGACCAAAATGCCAAACTCAATGCTTGAGTTTGTCAAGTGTATAGTTACACAGCTCTCAGATGTAATATTTGAAATGCAGCTTGAAATGAAGAGGAAGCACGAGGCGTCACGCTCTGAACACCAACTGGTTCATGAACTAAATGCACCCAAAGGCCCGAGCGCTAAGCAAAATGCCCGTGGCTAGCTCTATTTTAGCTCTCTGCGTGTTAGCGAGCTAATGTTAGCTGTGTGTTAGCAAGTGACTGGAGTTAGCGTCGTGGTGCGTCCAGCTTGGTGGTGACACGAGACCCTCTGGACCTCTTCACCGTCACACTTCATCTGCAAGGAGACCAACCAGCATTCTGGGTCTTTTACCAGCCTGCAGGCTCCAGCGTTTCTTCTTTTATACACAGAAAACATTCAGTTAATAGCTCAGTTACACGGTGTTAAACTCAACTGAGATGAGAAGATTGCATCTGGAGGGAAAACCTGAGTGTGTTGACGTGTGTGTGTGTGTATTGTGCGTCTCCGGGGTTCTTGTGTGAAGGCTGGCTGATGGATGGAGGAGGTTTCCCCTCATCGTCTCATCGTCTCTGCGCTGGAGGAGCTGCAGGGTTCAGGGCTGCATGCTTGTCTCTGTTGGTCTCAAGAAGCATGAGGCTTCTTTCGCTGGGAGGGTTTTTGCAGTGGCTTTCACATCTCGTGCACTGGTTCGTGGTTTTAATGCCGTCGTGTCTCTCCCTCTCCTCCATAACTGACATCCCGGCTTGTATTCCAGCTCTTATCTTTGCTGTTGAGCAACGACGACTCAGCTTACATTTGGAAAGCAGATTTATTTTAAATGTTTGCACCCATTTTTACAACCGCGGCAACTCCTGACTGCACTTTATTCTGGTAAGTGTGCATCCCGTTAACTCGTGCATGTGATGCAGATAAAAGGAGCGACCGTAGTGCTGCTCGCGGTGGAAAATCTCGCCGCCAGCGAAGCCGTTCATCGTGAGGCTGCTGTGGTACAGAAATACCCCTGGAGGCAGAAGTGAGGGCGCTCTGCATGGAGGCTGCAGCTCTCAGTCATGTCTCTGTTGTTGTTGGTTGAACCAGGATTTATTTTCTGGATTAGTCTTTTTTTTTTCATGCTGAACGTCGTATGAGGAGTAAACTAGTTTTCGTGGCGTTCGTCCCGCCCCTCCTCCGCTGTGATTCCTCCCTTTCCCTGCCTTCTTTCTTTTCTTGTCTGTCTTTCTTGAAGCCATCTTCATTTCTCCCCGCCCCCCAGCTTTCAGTGTATAGCTCCTGAGTCTGAAGCGAAGCCGTAAAGATGGCCGTCCCAGATCAAAGGCCGGCGCTGTCCCATGACGCGGGATCAAAGCCTGATGGGAGCAGGACACATAACTTCTGTCATAACTCCTCACAAGGCCTCAGCTGGAGGAAGACGTCTGGCTGCTGGTTGAGATTATCTCAGCACTTTGAAAGGGATAAACCACGACATGTGTTCAGACTGTGGCACGGCGTATTTGGGCTTTTTAGGGCTTTGTTGTCTTTGTTCTGTTCGGGGTGTGCTCTCGTCTGCACACCAGCTAAATAAAGGTTTGACTCGCTGCTCGTACTAAGTCTTAATAAGGGACAGTCGTTGCATCTCTCGGGCTGCGTGCTCAACACACAGGAGGAAGCTCCACGACCACACCGGTGTGAAACTGGACTGAAACATGAATCATTTTTCAATTTATGAAAACTAAAAACCTGCGCTCTTGTCTGCTGTTGCTTCAAGCGCGGTGAGGTTCAGGACGTTCATCCAAACAGGAGCTGCTTGTGGTTGCTGCTGCGGGCGTCTAGAGGACATGAGCAGCGGCCGCTTGGAAGGAAAGCAAAAAGCAAACAAGCCTTCAGTCTTGTTCCAGATGAACGGACCTACAACATGGTCACCAGACTGAAATAACCAGCCGTACCACATGCAGGTCAGCCAGCGACACACAGCAGCACAGTGCAGCAGTCAGCTAGCGCTTCTCTGAGCGCCGCTGTGGAAACCCCCGATCCTCTGAGTGTAAAGACGAGATGTATCTCGCTGCTTGTTTAGCTCTGGGATAAATATATATATAAATATACACATGACTCATCATATATCGTGTGGCCTGTCGGGTCACGCTTTCACGTTCCTTCGACCCAAAGATAAATTAAAGCATTATTGTAAGAGCCACAAGTGTATTTTTGATCAATTGATTTCAGAATAATGCTCACGCTGTAGGAAAGATGTTCATTTTAACAACGGACGCTGGAGCCAGGTGACATAATGACGTCATGGCGGCAGCAGGTGTGAGGAAAGAGCCGCGTGAGACTTTAAGAAGTGTAGAACAAAGCAGTGGTTTTGTCTAGAAATCCAGTTTGGGAACATTAATTAAGAAGACGAAGAAACCAGCACATTCACATGAAAGAAGCTGGAGCGTGATCATTTCATTACAAACATCAACACATTTCCTTCCACTTGACTTGATTGAGTTCATGTTGTTCCTTCAATTAATAAGGAGGAGTTTGATGATGGGCCTGCAGCAGCTGCAGCTCCAAAGAGAAGTGTTGCTTCACAGGGAGGTGGAGGTCGTGTTCACCAGCAGACCTTTGACTCACGCTTTAGTTCAGACTTCATTTGGATTTCAGGAGTTCAATTTTGAGTTCATGCATGTATTAAATGAGTCTTATAGGATGAGTTTTATTTCTACACATTAATGGTTTGAAACAGAAACAAGGGGCACCTTTAGAGATCAACTGGTTTCTAAAGAAAACCTCTTTCTTTCTTTTTCCTCTCCGCACTTTACCAACCTCCACTTGGAATTTTCCAGACTCTCCCTTCCTCCCTCCCTCCCTCCTCTCTCTCTCACACACACACACACACACACACACACACACACACACACACACACACACAGTAGGGAGGACAGGCTTGGACTCAGCCGTCCTCATTAAGGCTCTCTCCAGGTCTCTTAAAGTGATCTCGGTCAAAATAGCACCAGACATCTTTTTATGTATTCCGTTCTTTGGGATGCGTTTGATGTCCCGCTGAGTAAGGATCGATAGAGGAGACTGTCAGCCACAAGGTGTCTTCATGTCACCAGACAAAAGTTGGGTGAGGTGGGTGGAAACTCGCAGGGCCCTTGGAGAGCGCTGACCCAAAGCCCCGAGTCAACTCCAGAACGCTCTGGGTTCTCACTCGGGGCTTCACCCACCAGGGTTGATGAAAAGCGGGCCGGTACTTTTAAAAACTGGAGTACATTGCAGTACTCATAGGTGGCCACGATGTATCGGCAGGAAGTGCTCATGTACTCCATGCTGGATCCATGAAACCAGATCAAGCTCCTGTTGGCTCAGTCTGGCTTCACTAACAGGATTGAGGGTTGATGTTCAGACTTTATGCCTCCTCGTTCCCTCATAGGAGCGAGTTGGACTAGTCAGCTTACGGTTCTAACAGCACCGGTACTGTTGCAGGTTTCTGCTCCTGCATGTGCGTCTGTGTTGGTGAGCTTGAAGACATAAAGATGAGGAGCAGCAGCCTTGATGAAGACCTCACACTGACTGACAGCTTGTAACTATTGGCTACAGTCCTGCAGTCCTGCATGCCTGGAATTTGTGCACGGCCCGTATTTCACCTCCAAGAATCCTGGCGAATGGCAGGCGCAGCAGAGGAGGCCTCGCACCACGATCAAGCTCCTCCATTGCTCCTCCATTGCTCCTCCATTGCTCCTTCATTGCTCCTTCATTGCTCCTTCATTGCTCCTCCATTGCTCCTGCTTCAGAGTATAAATGATATGAACCTCCAGGGCATGTCCTATGTCAGTGTCAGCACTGAGGGTGTGTCCCATGTCAGGACTGAGGGTGTGTCTCATGTCAGTACTGAGGGCGTGTCCCATGTCAGTGTCAGTACTGAGGGCGTGTCCCATGTCAGTACTGAGGGTGTGTCCCATGTCAGTACTGAGGGTGTGTCCCATGTCAGTGTCAGTACTGAGGGCGTGTCCCATGTCAGTACTGAGGGTGTGTCCCATGTCAGTACTGAGGGCGTGTCCCATGCCAGTGTCAGTACTGAGGGTGTGTCCAGTGTCAGTACTGAGGGTGTGTCCAGTGTCAGTACTGAGGGTGTGTCCTGTGTCAGTACTTAGGGTGTGTCCCGTGTCAGTACTGAGGGCTTGTCCTGTGTCAGTACTGAGGGCGTCAGTTTTATTTATTGCAACATTGGTCTTTTAGATGCATTATTAGACGATGTCAGACACTGGGCTCTGCTTGCCTCTCAGAGCGCTGCTTTAGCCGTGAGAGTCTGGGTGAATACACACCTCAAGCCTCCTTATCGGGCCTAACGAGTGTCATGAAGTCATTCCAATGGGAGCGCTGGTCGTCTGGACCTTTCTTGCCTCGGTCCGCCCTGTAGCTGAGCAGCGTTCCTGTGAGGCAGTACTCGGGGCGCGGCGGCCCTGCAGCCGGAGGTTGACACTAATTGCTGTTGCTCCGACTTGAAGGCCTCGTTCACCAAGTATTTACCCGGCCGTCTGTTGACAGTTACCCCCATGCCTCTGAACCACACACACACACTGCTCCACAGTAACACACACACACACACTTGTGCACCCCACAGTATTGTATGTTCCTTGGTGGAAGTCATCGTAACGGTTCACAATATAACTTTTTTAACCCACAAAAGCAGAATTTCTCTTGTTTTAGTTTTAGTTTGAGCCTGTTGTGAAGAAGAAAAGCTGATGTTGTCATCTCCACAATAGAACATCTTTGATTTGTCGAGTCTCGGCCAATCAGCGTTGAGATGCCTACAGTGCGTTTCCCAACGCGTTTTCTTCTCTGTGACTTGGTGAGAAACTCACAGCAGGAAGTTGAGTTCTCTGCACACTTCTGTCAGTGAGCCGTCGCTGTTCGTCTCTGCAGTGACATCACACGGCAACAAACTACAAAGATCACCGCATTTCTCTTTTGGTCGTCAGGTTTCATCTTGGAAAGTTCAAAATACAAAAATTCCCTCGCTCACACACACACACACACACACACACACACACACACACACACACACACACACACACACACACACACACACACACACACACACATCCCATCTGCTTCCCCCTCTGTCAGCGCGGTGCTGAGTGAGCGGCTGCAGGGCTGTGTTTACCTTATTAATTAGCCCGGTGATCCTGAAACACTCTCCCTCTGGTAAATAGAATAACAGTGAAAGGTTAGTCGGGGCTGGAGGAGAGGGAAGAAAAGAGAGGGAAGAAAAGAGAGGGAAGAAAAGAGAGGGAAGAAAAGAGAGAGAGCTCCTGAATTTAGAGCCTCTGTGATCGTCAGCCGGCTCTCCGTTGGCTCCCTCTAACCGGCGTTTTCCTTTAAGCATTTTATTCTGGCGTGCTCTGGGCCGATGCTGCCGTCCCTTCTGGTTCCATGGCCTTCAGACAGATTGAGCCCAGATTAACGATCCCAGAGTAACGATCCCAGAGTAACGGTCCCAGAGTAATGGTCCCAGATTAACGGTCCAGACTGACGGTCCCAGAGTAACGGTCCAAGAGTGACGGTCCCAGACTGACGGTCCCAGATTAACGGTCCCAGAGTAACGGTCCAAGAGTGACGGTCCAAGAGTGACGGTCCAAGAGTGACGGTCCCAGACTGACGGTCCAAGAGTGACGGTCCAAGAGTGACGGTCCCAGACTGACGGTCCCACATTAAAGGTCCCAGAGTGACGTCCCAGAGTGACGATCCCACATTGACGGTCGCACATTAACGGTCCCAGATTAACGGTTCGAGGCACCGACGCGCTCAGCGAGCAGATCGTTAGTTCATCTGCTCGCTCCGGGTTTCCAGAGCGGTGGATAATTTACTGCTCTGCACTGGACGGGTTCCCGATCTGTCGCTCGCGGCGTCTCTGAGTCCCGCTCAGGTCTGCTCCGCGTCTTCCCAACCGGACAGAAAAGGAATTCAGACGCTCAAGACAGACAAACGGAGGATCCATTCCAACTATTTCCATAACTCCTCTCCTCCATCTTTGAGCCACATCTGTGTCCTGAGGGCCGCAGTCAGAGGCGTTCATGGAAGCCCAGAGACGAGAGAATAACATGAGCGATGCAGAGCGTTCCCTCGTGCACGTGGGTTTCATTAGGTGGTGTTGGTTTGAACCAGGTCAAAGGTCACATGCCGAAGGGAAGCAGCCGGTTATATTATAATAATAGGGAATAATTTGAGCGCATGAACACGTCTCCTAGAATGCAAACAACTTTATCAAGTGACTTCTTCACATCACACATGCAAGTGTGTGTCTGTGTGTGTGTGTGTGTATCTGTGTGTACACCTGTCTGTATTATTGTGTCCCGTGAAACCTTTAAGGGGTCTACGGCCTCCCCGCCCTCGACCCCCTCATGGAGGAAAGTTCCTCTCCAGCTCAGATTCCTTTGCGCCTCTCGACACCACGAACGAGAACGTTCTGCAGATTTTACTTTGACGGCAAAACACACGACACCGTCCTCTCTGGGCCCTCGGGCCAGATGGTCCACATCTCAGACCGGTTCCTCTGGGCCGCACGGGGTTAAATTAAGAACACTTGTTGTCACCGGGGAGGTGAACATGTAGTGCAGCCAGACGTGTACATTACATAGTTTTACTCAAGGCTATTAAAGAGACCATTCATCTGTACATCAGTTTTTTTCTGGCAGAATATAAAGCGAGGATTATTGGTCCTGGTGGTTATTAATGCCCTCAAGAGACGTGAGGACTCTTTCCTAGTTCCTCTCTGCATGCACTAGCTCTCTGATCCCCTTCAAGATGCATCTCCGCTGTTCATGTCTGTCCTTCTGGGGAGTTTGTTCTGACAGCCACGCCAGCTCTCAGTGACCTGAGAGTCCACTGCAGCAAGAGGGAAGCCGGTGGAGGCTCATGAAGGCTGATCTGTGTGTAACTGACTCGTCTCCTCTCTCTGCTTTCAGCCCTGCGAGGCCTTTCCGATTCCCCAAAAGGTGAGACCTGCCAAAAAGCTTCTTTCTCCCTGTGTTGATGTTCTGGATCGCAGAGCGCTCTCCTCCCCTTTTCTTTTTATTCCTGCCACTCATCCATCATGCATTCCTCAGCAGTGAGTCACAGAGTTATCTTCCCTCTGTACCTGGGCTCTGGACGCCTCCTGCGTCATCCTGCCCACGAGGGGAAATCTAATTACAGCGACTGGCAAAGTTTATGCAGCACTTTTCTGCTTCTGATGAGTTTATGCACTTTGATTTATTTATAACTGATTATAACCATTATTGGAATGTAGAGACGGGACTGAACAAAAGCCACGTTGCGCTTGTAGTGCGCACACACACACACACACACACACAAGGCCGTCACACGGTTTCTAATGAAGGACAGCTTTAACCGTTCATCAGGCTGACGTTCTTCCAGACAGAGACACGAGTACAGATCCATCCATCGGTCTGCAGATGGGTGTACGAGCAGCTTAGCTTTTGGAATCGTGCTAAAGTTGCGTATCTGTCGTGAGATCCTCCAGTCAGATGAGTAGAAATGGACAATTTGACACGGGACTAGAATGTAATGAGAAATAAAACATTTTGACTAAAAGATGATGAAAATTAAATCGTTGTCGACATTATTAAGCATCAAAATGACTCCAACGTGTAGAGGACTGATACGCAACTCATTTTAAAACAGCGTCCGCAGTGAGCCGCCCGTGTTCACGCCCTTCTTGTTTGCAGCTACGCCGAGCTGATAGCCGATTGGCCCGTGGTGGTGCTGGGCGTGTGCACCGTGCTCATCGTGGTCTGCGCCCTCGTGGGCGTCCTGGTGCCCGACCTGCCCGACTTCTCCGACCCGCTGCTGGTGAGTACAGAGCCACGCTCCTCCTCTCTGGAGGCTCTCCTCCTCTCTGGAGGCTCTATCCTCTCTGGAGGCTCTCCTCCTCTCTGGAGGCTCTCCTCCTCTCTGGAGACTCTTTCCTCCTCTCTGGAGGCTCTCCTCCTCTCTGGAGGCTCTATCCTCTCTGGAGGCTCTCCTCCTCTCTGGAGGCTCTATCCTCTCTGGAAGCTCTCCTCCTCTCTGGAGGCTCTCCTCCTCTCTGGAGGCTCTATCCTCTCTGGAGGCTCTCCTCCTCTCTGGAGACTCTCCCCCTCTCTGGAGGCTCTCCTCTCTGGAAGCTCTCCTCCTCTCTGGAGACTCTTTCCTTCTCTCTAGAGGCTCTCTTCCTCTCTGGAAGCTCTCCTCCTCTCTGGAGGCTCTCCTCCTCTCTGGAGGCTCTATCCTCTCTGGAGGCTCTCCTCCTCTCTGGAGACTCTCCTCCTCTCCGGAGGCTCTCCTCCTCTCTGGAGACTCTCCTCCTCTCTGGAGGCTCTCCTCTCTGGAGAATCTTTCCTCCTCTCTGGAGGCTCTCCTCCACTCTGGAGGCTCTCCTCCTCTCTGGAAGCTCTCCTCTCTGGAAGCTGACCTCCTCTCTGGAGGCTCTTCTCCTCTCTGGAAGCTCTCCGCCTCTCTGGAAGGTCTCCTCCTCTCTGGAGACTCTTTCCTCCTCTCTTGAGACTCTTTCCTCCTCTCTGGAGGCTCTTCTCCTCTCTGGAGGCTCTCCTCCTCTCTGGAGGCTCTCCTCCTCTCTGGAGGCTCTCCTCCTCTCTGGAAGCTCTCCTCCTCTCTGGAGGCTCTCCTCCTCTCTGGAGACTCTTTCCTCCTCTCTGGAGGCTCTCCTCCTCTCTGGAGGCTGACCTCCTCTCTGGAGGCTCTCCTCCTCTCTGGAGGCTGCTTGAGTTCAAAACACACTTTCTTAAAAGTGGAGCCTCGTCACAGCTTTGTTAATACAGAGTTTGTACGGGCCGAGGAAAATCTGCCTCATAAAACTTATCACTATTGATATGTTTAGATAGCTTTACACAGAAAAATCCTGAAAGTAAAACAAAGACACAAATAATCCAAACTAGTGTGATGAGTGTGTGTGTGTGTGTGTGTGTGTGTGTGTGTGTGTGTGTGTGTGTGTGTGTGTGTGTGTGTATGAGGTGTGCAGGCGGGTTTAGACTTGAGGGTCAGGTCCATTGGTTCCCCTGCACACTGCAACATTGCATTAAACACACACACACACACACACACACACACAGTGGTATTAAAACCTTTGTATCAGTGGACATTATTCCATAATCTCTGTCTCTCTCCAAAGGGCTTTGAGCCGAGGGGAACAGCCATCGGGCAGCGGCTGGTCACATGGAACAACATGGTGAAGAACACGGGCTACAAGGCCACGCTGGCCAACTACCCCTTCAAGTACGCTGACGAGCAGGCCAAGAAGTACGTCACACACTCCTCTGTCTCTCTGTTGTTCACCAGGAAGCTGTGAACTGTCTGAGGCCACGCCCCCTTTAGAAAAGACGTGCGTCTCCACTGTGCTGATGAGAAAATGATCCCGTCAGCTGCAGTCTGCGTCTTCCTCTGGTCTCCTTTATCCTCCCCGTCTGTCCGCGAATGTAATTGTGCACGTATGCAGCGTGGACGAGAGGCCCTGTGGTGCTCTTAGCCAGCTCCTCGTCCGTCAACCCCCTCGCTCTCTCTGACAGCCACCGATTACCTTCCTGTCCCCCCGAAGAAAGAAACCCTCCAGAGACAGAAGTCTGGATGTAATGCTCATGCAGACACACAACTCTGCACTCTTCTTGCAAAGAGACCAAAACGCAGTTTAAACATGTGCGCCAAAGACTTGTCTGCACCCCCCCACCTGATCAAAGACACTATTATGATTATTATTATAATAACACCAGTATGCAGACATCTCATGACATGTGTCTGATTGAATATCAACATCACAGTCATGTGGACGAGGCCGATGTGTTTGTTTTTATGTTCATTTGTTTGTTTCAGTCACCAAGAACCCCGATGGGCCGAGGACCACTTTGACAGAGACAAGCGTCAAGCGGAGTGGGACTTCAGCAAAGAGTTCTTCTGTGATGTCCCAGGTGAGACGATGAAGAACAACCAACAAGCGCTTAGAGTCCACACAGCCCTAAAGGATTCTGGGTGAACTCAAATGAACCTCAACAACACATCAATGATAAACACGGCTGTGATGAGAACACGTGTTCATCATAACAGAGATTAAACATGTCCTGTTGACCAGACAACAGAGTGAAGCTGCGTTTCTGTTTTTACAAGTTCTTCAGTCAGATAGTAGATTTGTCTCGGATGGATTTTATTAACTCAGGAAAGATGCTTTTCCCATTTGAGTAACAAAGGTCTTTTCCTTCTGCAGGTGACAGTTACTCCAGACTGGTGTTCACATCAGCTGAGGGGAAGAACCTGTGGAATATCCAGGCCATCAAATCTATGTGCCACCTGGACAACACCAGGGTGCGTAGGACGCAGGATCCTCCAGACGGGGATGATATTCTATTCATCTGTGAACTCACTCTTTCCCTTTCGTTCCCAGGTGCGTTCCCACCGCGACTACTGGAGTCTGTGTCAGCGCACCAACGACGCCTCCTGCTGCCCCAGCTGGACGCTGGGAAACTACATCGCCGTCCTCACCAACAGGTCGTCCTGCCAGAAGATCACGGAGCGCGACGTGTCGCACACGCTCAAGATGCTGCGCTCCTGCGCCAAGTACTACCACAACGGCACGCTGGCGTCCGACTGCTGGGACATGGCCCTGCGGCGCAAGGACCAGCTCAAGTGCGCCAGCGTGCCAAGGAAGTGCACCAAGTACAACGCCGTCTACCAGATCCTTCACTTCCTGGTGGACAAAGACTTCCTGAGCCCCAAGAGCCTGGAGTTCCCGCCGCCCGTGCTCAAACACAGCATGCTCTTCTCGCCCACGGAGAAAGGAGAGTCCATGATGAACATTTACTTGGACAATTTCGAGAACTGGAACTCCTCGGACGGCATCACCACAGTCACGGGGATCGAGTTCGGCATCAAGCACGACCTCTTCCAGGACTACCTTCTCACAGACACGGTGTACCCCGCCATCGCCATCGTGATCGTCCTGCTGGTCATGTGCGTGTACACGCGCTCCGTCTTCATCACCCTGATGACCATCATCGCCATCATCAGCTCGCTGATCGTGTCGTACTTTCTGTACCGGCTGGTCTTCAACTTTGAGTTCTTCCCCTTCATGAACCTCACGGCGCTCATCATCCTGGTCGGCATCGGCGCCGACGACGCCTTCGTGCTCTGCGACGTGTGGAACTACACCAAGTTCGACAAGCCGCACGCCGAGCTGTCCGAGACGGTGGGCGTGACGCTGCAACACGCCGCGCTGTCCATGTTCGTCACCAGCTTCACCACCGCCGCCGCTTTTTACGCCAATTACGTCAGCAACATCACGGCCATACGCTGCTTTGGCGTGTACGCGGGCACCGCCATCTTGGTGAACTACATCCTCATGGTGACGTGGCTGCCGGCCGTGGTGGTGCTGCACGAGCGCTACCTGCCCAGCGTGTTCCCCTGCACCAAGCCGCCGCCGCAGCAGAGCGCCGGCTGCTGCACCCGGGTGTTCTGGGCGGGTCTCTGCCAGAAGGCCAACAAATGCCTGTTCACCGTCTCCGAGGCGTCCCGCATCTTCTTCGAGAAGGTGCTGCCCTGCGTCGTCATCAAACTGCGCTACCTCTGGCTCTTCTGGTTCCTCGCCATCACGGTGGCCGGCGCCTACGTGGTGTGCGTCAACCCGAAGATGAAGCTCCCGTCTCTGGAGCTTGCCGAGTTCCAGGTCTTCCGCTCCTCGCACCCGTTCGAGCGCTACGACGCCGAGTACAAGAAGCTGTTCATGTTCGAGAGGGTTCACCACGGAGAGGACCTGCACATGCCCATCACCATCATCTGGGGCGTGATGCCCGTGGACAACGGAGACCCCCTGAACCCCAAGAACAAGGGCAAGCTGATGCTGGACAGCAGCTTCAACATCGCCAGCCCAGCCTCTCAGCTGTGGATCCTCAACTTCTGCCAGAAGCTGAGGAACCAGAGCTTCATCTTCCAGTCAGAGGAGCAGGACTTCACCAGCTGCTTCATCGAGACCTTCAAACAGGTCACTACTGCACGTGCACCAGGTACACGCATGTAAGTACGAGTAGTATCTCACTGGCCATCATCAACTTTCTGTCAACAGTGGATGGAGAACCAGGACTGCGAGGAGGCGTCGGTCTACCCCTGCTGCAGCCAGTCCACCTTCCCCTACAAGCAGGAAGTCTTTGAGTTGTGCATCAAGAGAGCCATCATGGAGCTGGACCGCAGTACCAACTACCATCTCGACAGCAAGACCCCCGGACCTCGATTCGACATCAACGACACCATCAGAGCCATCGTGCTGGAGTTCAAGAGCACCTACCTCTTCACCCTGGCCTATGAGAAGATGTACCAGTTCTACCTTGAGGTTGGTTGATGTGTCCCTTCACCTACAGGAGGAGTTGTGTCTGTGCTTTGTTCTCCTGACATTAATGCTGGCGGTTGTGTTGCAGGTGGACGAGTGGATCGCTGAGGAGCTGCGGTACGCCCCGGCGGGCCTGAACCACGGCTGGTTCATCAGCAACCTGGAGTTCTACGACCTGCAGGACAGCCTGTCGGACGGCACCCTGGTGGCCATGGCGCTGTCGGTGGCCGTGGCCTTCAGCGTCATGCTGCTGACCACCTGGAACGTCATCATCAGCCTGTACGCCATCCTGTCCATCGCCGGCACCATCTTCGTGACGGTGGGCTCCTTGGTGCTGCTGGGCTGGGAGCTCAACGTCCTGGAGTCCGTCACCATATCCGTGGCGGTGGGGCTCTCCGTGGACTTCGCCGTGCACTACGGCGTGGCCTACCGGCTCGCCCACGAGCCCGACCGCGAGGGGAAGGTGATCTTCTCCCTCAGCCGCATGGGCTCCGCCATCGCCATGGCGGCGCTGACCACCTTCGTGGCCGGGGCCATGATGATGCCGTCCACCGTGCTGGCCTACACGCAGCTGGGCACGTTCATGATGCTCATCATGTGCATCAGCTGGGCCTTCGCCACCTTCTTCTTTCAGTGCATGTGTCGCTGCCTGGGGCCCCAGGGGACCTGCGGCCAGATCCCGCTGCCCAAGAAGATGCAGTGCCAGGTGTTCAGCGAGGTCACGGCGCCGACCCCCTCGCCGCACGGGAAGGGCTCCGGCCCGGGGAAGTACCAGCTGGACGGCAGGGCCGGGGAGGCGGAGCACTACGAGCTGGAGCCGCTAGCCTCCGCCCAGAAGCCCGACGAGGTTCCCCGAGAGGAGCGGGAGGCGCCGCTCTACAACGGAGTCCCTCCTCAGCACCACAGCGCCCCGTACCCCCACATCCACTACAGGGGCCAAACCGGGCCGGGCAGGACCGGCCCCGAGAGCGGCCTCGAGGCACCGGGCGCGCCTCCCAGGTGCCCGTACTCTCAAAGCGCCACCTGCTCCTGCGGCGACCCCGGCCCCGCCCTCCACCCGGCCCAGCAGTGGACCCCCCGCTCCTGTGCTCCGCCCCCCCAGGACCCTCCGTCCTGCCCCCCCACCCCTCAGCTGCTCCCGCTGTCAGGCACAACCCCGGGCCCACAGAGCCTGGACCCGGTCTACACGCACACAGAGTGCCGTCTGCACTACGTCCACTTCCACCACTGCTCCCAGGGGAGAGGACCCGCCCACAGCTGCCACTTCAGGAAGTACTGCGTCCACGCTGCCAACCTGCAGGCGGCTTCATCCAGAGAGCAGAGGCCCACGACCCCCGCGGGTCTGACCCGGGACACCGACCCGGCTCCTGGATCGGAGCCCGCGGGACGCCAGGACGACCAGAGACAGGAAACGGGGCCGCCGAGCCTCGACGGCAGCCAAACTATCAGCGCCTCGACCCCGGCACGAGCTCGGACTCAGTGCCCCTCGCCGGGCTCGAGCAGTCGTGAAAGACAGGCGGGAAGGGGCAGCGGTGACCCGGCGCCCGCCGCCGCAGAACCAACCCCACAGATGGACGCTTGTCGCAGGATCCCCGGACACCAGGAGGAGATCACAGGCGTTCCCGTCACGCGGGAGGAAAGCCTCAAAAAGTGCAAGCGCACCTCCAGAAGACAGCGGGCGTCCTCCGCCTCGCCAAAGAAACTCTACTGCTTTAACAGGACGTTGAAGGTGAAGTGCTCGTCAGCCTCAGAGTTCAACGGGCCCAGAACTGAAGCCAGCGTGCCTCCTGTCGCAGTCACCACCAAGCCCTCCTCTGAAAGCTTGTGTTGAGGACGGAGCGACGCTTTCAGGAACACTCGACCCAGAGCCAACGGCCGCAGGAGAAAAGGAAGGTCAGTCTGTCAGTGAAACAGGTCTGTGACCTCAAAGTGCCTCAAAGTCTTCCACAGACTGAACGTGTGTTTACTCGTCTCGTTCTACTCACCAGGTCTTCACCACACGATGTGTTGGATTCTACACGGTCGCTAAAGCAAAAGCATTATGGGAAATAACTTTTCTCCCAACAGCGCGGAAACGTCCAGTGATAAAGAAATACAGTTTGCACTGACATGAAATGACATGAAAAGACATAGTATACACGGTGACATAGTATACATGGTGACATAGTATACACGGTGACATAGTATACATGGTGACATAGTATACACGGTGACATAGTATACACGGTGACATAGTATATATGATGACATAGTATACACGGTGACATAGTATACACGGTGACATAGTATATATGATGACATAGTATACACGGTGACATAGTATACATGGTGACATAGTATATATTCTGACATAGTATACATGTTGACATAGTATATATTGTGACATAGTATATATGGTGACATAGTATACATGGTGACATAGTATACATGGTGACATAGTATATATTCTGACATAGTATACATGTTGACATAGTATATATTGTGACATAGTATATATGGTGACATAGTATATATGGTGACATAGTATACATGGTGACACAGTATATAAGGTGACATAGTATATATGGTGACATAGTATATATTCTGACATAGTATACATGTTGACATAGTATATATTGTGACATAGTATACATGGTGACATAGTATACATGGTGACATAGTATATATTCTGACATAGTATACATGTTGACATAGTATATATTGTGACATAGTATATATGGTGACATAGTATATATGGTGACATAGTATACATGGTGACACAGTATATAAGGTGACATAGTATATATGGTGACATAGTATATATTCTGACATAGTATACATGTTGACATAGTATATATTCTGACATAGTATATATGGTGACACAGTGTATATTGTGACATAGTATATAAGGTGACACAGTGTATAAGGTGACATAGTATACATGTTGACATAGTATATACTGTGACATAGTATATAAGGTGACATAGTGTATAAGGTGACATAGTATATACTGTGACATAGTATATAAGGTGACATAGTGTATAAGGTGACATAGTATATACTGTGACATAGTATATAAGGTGACATAGTGTACATGGTGACATAGTGATTGTCAGTATGAGTTTCATCACATCAGTCGTAACAGAAATGTGCCACATTTTTAAAAGCCGGTTCAAAAGTCATCGCCAGACACTTTTTACATCTTTTGTATCGTTCGAGTGTGAACATGAGCTCTGGTTCCAGCTCACGCCTCAGATAAAAGATGATGTATGATTAAAATAACTCTTTATTTTATCACTCCTTTTGTCCCTCTGTCTCCCTTTGTGTGCCCTCCCTGTCACACACACACACACACACACACACACACACACACACACACACACACACACACAGCATCTTTAGTCTCCAGCAGAGTGTGTATGTGTGTGTGTGTGTGTGTGTGTGTGTGTGTGTATCGGTTACATCTGGATTTAAAGTGGGCGGGGCTTCTTTCACCTGTGCACTTGTTTCACCAGCTTGTGATGCACATTTACTCTCACCTGCAGCACTCCTCCTCTTTCTTACTCTCCTTTCTTCTTCTCTTCCTCCTCTTCCTTACTCTTATTTTCTCCTTCTCTTCTTCCTCCTCCTCCTCCTCCTCCTCACCAAGCTGCTCTTTAATCTCCTTCAGTGCTTCATTATCTGCGTCTCTCTTTGCGGCTGAACAACAGAGTCCAGAGAGATGAAAAGCACCGCTGTGGTTCTGCTGGTTCTGCTGGTTCTGCTGGTTCTCTCCTCTCGTCACAACCACAGAACTAACTTCCACAAATAAACAAACAAACCTCATGACACACTTAGCCCCGCCCACACCTTCTTGGTGCTCCTGTCCAAGGAAAGACTTTGTTTTGGTCTCAGCGCTCAGCTTCTTCCTTCATCCTCCTCCTCTTCCTCGCTGCAGAGAAGACGAGTCCACCTCCTCAGGTCGTCCTCTGGCTCGCGTGAGCGTCCCTGTAATTATATTTGCTCACACAGGTCAAATATTAGCTGCTTCACTGCATCTCCAGCCAGCAGGACGTCCTGAGGTGACCGCTTGTTTACGAGGTAAACGTTTACTTCACTTCCAAATGAGCTTCAGTTGGAGCCGCTGCTCGGGTCCGGAGAACCGAAGAGAACGCTGGTTCCTTCAGTGAGATCTTTTATTCAGGGCGCCTCGAAACTGTCAAACGTACTAAAGCAATGAAATGATTGTTAATATTCTTTATATTTTATGTTTTTGAGGGGGAAAAGTTTTTTTAATCAAAATAAATATATTTCTTTCATTTCACTGTCACTCATTTCATTTAGTTCAGCTCTGCGTGAACGAGTTGTTTTGCTGTTGGGACACATTTCACTTATCTAGAGCTGGTTTTCACCACACGCCACACGTCACACGCCACACGTCACACGTCACACGCCACACGTCACAGCTCAAAGGAGCGTTTTCTGGTCTCAGAAAGCTGCTGAAGGCCTGAGAGGTGGTAAAGGTTCTCCAGACTCCTCTCACCTGTGTGGAGATGAGTAAAGTCTACCTGACTTCAAACAAACGGTTTTCCTGTTTGGTTCCATTAGAATGACGTACTCTGAATGGTTTATTATCCCAGCCCTGGTTTCACAGAAGGCTTTCAGACATCTCTCCCAAACCGCGGTGAGTCCCTGAGAAGGTAAAGCGCTGCATCATAAACGGGTCAGACGGACGTGAGCTCAGATTAATGGACTGTCCACAGTGCATGAGCAGCAGGAGGCCTCTGCAGACGCGCCGCAACGCTCCCAACAGCTGGCTCATAAAGGCCGGCGGGACGGGAGCGCTTCCTGTTGCAGACGAGCAGCTTCCTGTTGCAGACGAGCAGCTTCCTGTTGCAGACGAGCGGCTGAAATGAAAGAAACCCGGCTAACCTCTTGAGCTTCACCCGACAGAGAGAGAGAGAGTTTGGAAACTTTTGTAAGGAGTCTCTGTTGGACGCGTCCAGGGCTCCAGACCTCACTGAAGATGGCGCTCGCCATCTAGTGGGCAAAGAAGTAAAGACAAATACAAAAGGGTTCTTTTCACCATCAGGCTCCTTGAATCGTTAACTTTACACGTTCTCTTCTTCCTGATTAGTTTGTTTTAGGGAGGGGTTCTGCTTCTGTGATTAAATAAAAGTAAATCTGACAATAGTACCTGTGAGGTAATCCAGCAGAGATTAGGAACAAAAACTAAGTGTTTTCAAAGAGTTCTGATGCAACCATGAAATGCATCGTATTCTTTGAGGAACTCTTTCTTTTCCAGGATTGTTTCACTTGAAGCCTCAGGAATCTTCAGTTCAAGACCCGCTGATGAAAGTATTGCAATATCTGTGGTTTCGCAATATAAACTTGACGGTTGAGGCGATATTTCCCAAAACAGCTTTTCTTCATTTCTGTACACGTAACATGAAACTTTGCACACAATCTGGATGAGTAGGTTTAGTATGGATTTTGGGACGCAGCCCAAACTGAGCACTCTGTATATATGTAGAAATTTAAAATCAACCAAGATTTAAGGATTTCCAATTCATGTAATAAAACAACTCTTAATATACAAAGTAATACAGTTATAACAATGCACTCATTCAATCATCAGCGCTCCACATGCAGCCAATGAGCTTCTCCACACAGCGACCTTCAGGTCTCCTTTCTTTAGAGGACCACATGGTCCACATGGTCCATCCTGCCGAGTGGTGAAGTGGTCAAAGTCTCACTGGGGACACGGCAGCGGGCTCAGGTGCGTTGGTGCCGTGTCAAGACTTCACACGGCGTCCGCTCAGACGTCCTCCAGCTGGAACCCGTCTTCACCGTGAGGCCGGACGTCCTGCAGCTGGAACCCGTCCTCACCGTGAGGCCGGACGTCCTCCAGCTGGAACCCGTCTTCACCGTGAGGCCGGACGTCCTGCAGCTGGAACCCGTCCTCACCGTGAGGCCGGACGTCCTCCAGCTGGAACCCGTCTTCACCGTGAGGCCGGACGTCCTCCAGCTGGAACCCGTCTTCACCGTGAGGCCGGACGTCGGGCTGCGCGGCTTCAGGTTCCTCCTCGGCCTTTAACCGTTTCACCTTGGTGTCTTTGAGGAGCTGTGAGACGAGGCGCTCATAAAACCAGTCCAGGTCCTGAGGGTCCTCCGGCCAGGTGAGGTACTCCCTTCTCTGGACAAAAGCTCTGACCGCCTTGTACTTCATCAGCTGGTAGTGAGCCACCTGCAAGAGAGTCATCAGTGAGAGTCAAGAGCTTTCCACTTCAAACGGACCACATGACTACTGGGTGTGAAGACGGCGCCTGCAGGATACACACCTTCCCGACCACCAACACTATCAGCACGTTGGTCAGCTCCTCCAGCATCCGGCCCTGCGCCATCATGAACGCCTCCAAGCACCAACCATCTAGAGACAACCAGCCAACCGGTTAGTTCCTCCATCCTCCGCATTTGACGGGCTTGCTGGGAGTCATGACGTCTGAGATAATGAAACATTCACACCGGCTCAGCGTTCTGCTGGTGGGCGCGGCACTCAGTGACACCAAGCCGATGGCCGTCGAATAACATCTCTTGTTCCGTCACGGCAACTCTGGGTGGCAGTTAATGGGATTGCCGTGACATGACGTGGGGTTTTACATCTTTTCACAGCTGCGTTCTTTCCTACGCGTGGCCTCCAGCGGCAAAGCTGGAACGCACCGACCCACCAAAGAAATGGAGGACTGGCGTTTACGACTTGGTGTGAATGCAGCTCGCTCACTATGGACGCTTTTGGAAACTAAGGACTGCGTAAGTCTCCTGCTTCAGGGAACAGTGTGCTCATTCAATAAGCTACAGCCAGCTGACCTTTAGCTTAGCTTAGCATAAAGACTGGAAAGCGGGCCTGGTTCTGTCTAAAGGTTTAAAAACACCTCTAAAGCTCACTAATATCACACTATATCCATAACAGTGTAGCTACAGTAAACAAGTTGTGGTTCAGGAGTTTGGGTGCCAGACTATTTCTTGACAGGGACGACTTCCTCAAGTCTTTGAGTCTTCTGGCAAAGTCACATGACTCATAAGTCACTGTGCCACACCAAGAAATAGTCAGCTGAAAGGTTTAACCACTGGAGGGCAGCAAAAACAAGAGTTATGGAAGTGATACCCAAAAACAAACATATAGGAACAACAATATGTAACTTCTCATTCAACCCTCTGCCAGAAAGGAAATTAATGCATCTCAAAATATCAATCTTTCCTTGAATGAAAGGAAAATAAATGTATTTCATGGCCAGAAATTGAGCAAACTGAACTGAAAAGCTGTACCTTTAAGGAACTCTTTGGAGACAACGCACACCGTCTTCCTGCTGCCCCAGACGGCATCTCGGATGTTTGAAAGGTGATCTTCTCCTGGCAGAAAGTCTCTGGCCTCGAAACAGCAGCGGAAGATGTTCTCCTCCGAAAACTGGCTGTCCAGCTTCTGGAGCAGAGCGGCCTCCACCCAGCCGTAGTCGCTGTCGCTGAAGCAGAGGAAAGCATCGTGCTGCACTTCGTCCACGGGAGGCGCCGGCTTCGGGCCCTCGAGAACCCGACCCACCATCTTTTTGTAGACGATGAATATGATCCCTCGCAGACGAGCGTAGACGAGCCCGCCGAGGACCACGCCGAGTACGAGGAGAGCGGACAAGACGAAGAGAGCCAACTTAAGGTTTCTGACGGCCTTTTCGTCGTCTTCCTCACACGGTTTGACGATCGTGGAGTATTCCAGCAGAGGAAGATTGTGGAGGGCGGCTGGAAACGAACACCTGTACTCCTCGGTTGGGCTCAGGAAAGTCACGTCCGTTGCGTTCAGCCACTTCACAAAGCTCTCCAGACTGCAATCGCAGTGGAACCGATTCCCAGCCAGGCTGAGGAAGCTCAGAGACCGGAAAGCCGTCGGGTCCGGGGAGGCTAAAAAGTTGTTTGAGAGATCGAGTCTCTTCAGGCCGATCGGAAAGACGTCCGGCTGCAGATAAGTAAAGGCGTTGGACGAGAGGTCGATCTCTATGATCGAGTTCAGGCCGCGGAAAATCCCTTCTGGGAGAGTCGCGAGTGAGTTGAGGCTTAAATCGAGACCGAGCAGATTCTCTAGATTGTCGAACAGGTCGAGGCACTTCCCCTGCTCCCACAGGGTATGCAGGGAACTGTCGTGAAGATCCAGCACCTGTAATGTGTTGTTACGAGGTACTGTAACTCCTGGACTCAGTGTGCACCACTTGATGAAGTTGCCGCTGTAGAAGAAACTCTGGAGACGATTAAAATTCATAAAAATACCATAAACGTCCTCCAAGTTTGTTAATCTGTTGTCGGCAACATCTACGTAGATACTGTTGTTGGCCATCGCAATGATTTCAGTGAGATATTCCAGTTTATTGTCTCCCAAAAAAAGATAATCTAGGTTTGGCAGTGGAGCCGAGGAATGCAGGTTCCGCAGTGAATTTCCTGTCAGATATATCGCTCGTAATTTGGGAAGACCGCTGAACGCTTTGTCTCCCAACACGCCGATGTGGTTGTAAGATAAATCCAACACCCGGAGGTCCGTCAGGTTGGTGAATGTGTGAGCGTATATTTCCCCCAGGAGGTTGGATGACAGGTTGAGCATTCGCAAATGTCCTTGAAGACCGTTGAAGGCATTTTTGTTAATCTGATTGATTTTGTTCACGGAAATGTCAATAATAACCGCATCCTTTAGAGGACTTAAAAAAGCCCTCTGCAAGGCAAATATTCGGTTTTTAGACAAATCCAAATTGATAACTGAACTGTTCACGAGGCCTTCGAATGTGCTTGCATCTGGGTCGGGAAGGTTGTCGTATGAGAAGCCTTTGCCCACGTGTCCAGAGAATATGAAATGAGCAATCGGAGTCCCCTCTATGGCTCTGAAAAAGGGCCTTGCTGTGTTCACGTTGAACCCATTGATGGATAAGTCGAGGGTTTGAAAAGTCATCCCTCTGAAAGGGTTCCCGCATGCCTCCCAGTCAAACCCTTGACTGTAGCTCATATAGAGCTTATTGGATCGCAAGTTCAGAAGTTTGAAGGCTTTACCCCGGAAACCAACAAGATCCTCTTCACACAGTCGTTCAATCTTATTCAGCGTGAGGTTCAGCTGCGTGAACTTTGTAAGTTTTGAAAAGAACGGACCCGGTCGAAGTCTCACTATCTCGTTCCCAAAGAGGTCGAGCGTTTCCAAGGACCACAGCGGCTGCAGGTAGCTGTCTGCTAGGATGGAGTCTGACAGCTTGCAATAATCCAGAAAGAGGTGTTGTAAACGGAAGAGTCCTGCGAAAGCCCTCGGCTCCATCTGAAGGCCGATGTTGTAGCCGAGGACCAGCTTCGTCAGTCTTCTCTGCCTGAGGAAAGCGTTGTTCCTGATGACGAGCGGCTCTTTCTGCATTCCAAGATCGAGCTCCTGCAGCTGCTCGTAGCTCCTGAGCGCGCTGCTGTTGATCTCCGCGATGTGGTTCATCTCCAGGTAGAGGTGCGTGATGTTTGGAGGCAGAGCCGGGACCCAGTAGTGCCGCCGTGAGGAACAGTCAGCCACCAGTCCGTACAAAGTGCATGATGGGTAGCATGTGGTCACCTGCAGGGACGACGGTTGCATCATTTCTGCAGATTGACTTCATACTATGAGTTAAAGGAATCATTAACTGACTCATCTGTGTAGGAAACATGGAGCTGCAACCAGCAGCTGGTTAGCTTAGCTTAGCATAAAGACTAGAAATATCCATTAATTAAGCGTTTTTTAAAAGCCATACAAAACATATTATTTACAGAGGGCTGGTCGGGCAAAGACAGACCAGCTGTTTCCTCAGATTGAAGTCTTTGTGCTATGCTAATCTAAGCTAACGGACTACTAGCCATAGCTTCACATGTAGAATACGAATATAAGAGTTATACAAAATCTTCCCAAAAATCTAACTTTTCCTTTATCTTTTTGTCTTGAAGAAATCTGAATGAGATTTCCTTCAGAGTTCTTCTAGTCGACGTCTTCCTGCTGTTTTCTAACTGTTCAGTTTGAGAAGAACTACACAAGACTTCAATGACCAGGCTGCAACGTAAACCTTAGAGACGTACCTGGAGGGTGAACCCCATCAGGAACCAGTGGAGAGCCAGTGAGGACATACTGCCTTCACCTGACAACATGTCCACAGAGAAAGTCAAACATTAGCAAAGCTTAAAAGAATGCAATGTCGCTGCACTGATTGAGCGTTTCATAAAGTTTGTAGAAAAAAAGAGTGTTTGCTTTTGGGTTCATGGTCACTGCTGCAGCTTCAGCGTCACGCCGCTCAGCGCACGACCGACATGAACAACAATCTATTCCAACAGCTGACAGGTTTGTCCTGAGCAAATAACTGTCATGTGGTAGTGATCATACTGTAATGATCATAATGTAAAGATCATACTGTAATGATCATAATGTAATGATCATAATGTAAAGATCACATTGTAATGATCATAATGTAATGATCATAATGTAAAGATCACATTGTAAAGATTATAATGTAAAGATCACATTGTAAAGATTATAATGTAATGATCATATTGTAAAGATTATAATGTAATGATCATATTGTAATGACAACTTGTTGTACTCGATACTATTACATTTAATTCAAGTTTGTGAAGCTGAAATTCATTTTTAAGTTGGAGCTTCACTTCATCTTCTTGTCACATTAAAAGCTAAACATTTGAAGTACATTAAATGCTCAGCGTTGTATTAATATATGAAGTTCAGTTTACATCACGCGCTTCCTGAAACGTCTTGATAATATAAACTGTATCGATACTATCAAGTTGCTCTTTGGGAAATGAAAATATAAATTTACCCAAAGTAAATATATATTTAATCCAACTTCATGGGACATGAAAAACATGATTACCACTGAACAATGCTACTAACTTTACGTAGGCACAGTAAATAGATAAAGACTTTATTAATCTCAGAGGGACATTCATTCAAAAAAATGTTACAAAACCCCTGAGCAGTCATAATACTTTATTTTATACTTATAACAATACTTAACTTAACACTTGACAAACTAATACTCATAATAATACTTAACTTAATACTTGACATACTAATACTTATAATAATACTTAACTTGATACTTGACATACTAATACTTATAATAATACTTAACTTAACACTTGACATACTAATACTTATATAATACTTAACTTAATACTTCACATACTAATACTTATAATAATACTTAACTTAATACTTGACATACTAATACTTATAATAATACTTAACTTAACACTTGACATACTAATACTTATAATAATACTTAACTTAATACTTGACATACTAATACTTATAATAATACTTGACTTGATACTTGACATACTAATACTTATAATAATACTTTACTTGATACTTGACATACTAATACTTATAATAATACTTAACTTGATACTTGACATACTAATACTTATAATAATACTTAACTTAACACTTGACATACTAATACTTATAATAATACTTAACTTAACACTTGACATACTAATATTTATAATAATACTTAACTTGATACTTGACATACTAATACTTATAATAATACTTAACTTGATACTTGACATACTAATACTTATAATAATACTTAACTTGATATTTGACATACTAATACTTATAATAATACTTAACTTGATATTTGACATACTAATACTTATAATAATACTTAACTTAATACTTGACATACTTATAATAATACTTAACTTGATACTTGACATACTAATACTTATAAAACTTAACACTTGACATACCAATACTTATAATAATACTTTACTTAATACTTGACATACTAATGTTTATAATAATACTTAACTTAATACTTGACATACTAATACTTATAATAATACTTAACTTAATACTTGACATACTAATACTTATAATAATACTTAACTTAATACTTGACATACTAATACTTCTAATAATACTTAACTTGATACTTGACATACTAATACTTATAATCATACTTAACTTGATACTTGACATACTAATACTTATAATAATACTTAACTTGATACTTGACATACTAATACTTATAATAATACTTAACTTGATATTTGACATACTAATACTTATAATACTTGACAGTACCGTACCCCCGGGGGGCGGGGCCTGTACCGTGACGCGCTCACCTTGAGTTTATAACCTGTATCATAACGGCGCAGTAGCGCCTCATGACAGGTTGTTAACGGCGCGTGCAGCTTCAGTAACTGGAGCCAAAAGCTTTTAAGGAGACATTTTACTGAACAGACTGACACGTTTATTGCGCAATGTCCAGAGAGAGAGAGAGAGAGAGAGAGAGAGAGAGAGAGAGAGAGAGAGAGAGAGAGAGAGCAACACGACATAATGGAGCGAGTCCGTCGCGCACATTCACATTTCTTTGTTGAATGATTCTCAGTGTTGACATTAATTGAAGTGAAGTTGTTACCGGTGTCTGTCTCGTGACCGAGGGGACGCCTTCAGCTCCGGTCCCTCACCTGTCCGCTGTCTCGTTAGCATGTCCGCTAGCACGCTGCTAGGTCCGGGAGGAGGACGTGTCCACACACAACATGGTGCAATTTCCCAAATGACGGAATATCTCCTTCCTCTTACACAGACAGCTTTCTCCAGTGTGAGCTCCAGTTGTTGCAATGCACCCCGATATTAAAGGCTGCTTCCTGTTGTGTAACATCTCTGAACTTTCTAATGAACTCTGTATGCTCCTTATCACCACTACTGCTCTAATGCTAAGCTACTGCTGCTGTAGCATTAGAGCCTCTAGGGGCTAACGGAGAACATGTTGGGACGCGTGTTGTGCTACACACCGACACGCTGCTCCCACTAAAACACAGCACATTGTGTGTTTTAATGTAGGAACCACATGTCCTCACTCACTGTTCCCTCAAAGACAACAACAACAACAAAAAGCAACACAACCACATTATGGCTGCAACAACTGCTGCTATAACAACTGCAACAACTGCTACTACTGCAACAACTACAACAACTGCTACTACTACAACAACTGCTACTACTACAACTACTACTACTACTACAACAACTACTACTACTACAACTACTACTACTACAACAACTGCTACTACTACAACAACTGCTACTACTACAACTACTACTACTACTACAACAACTACTACTACTACAACTACTACTACTACAACAACTGCTACTACTACAACAACTGCTACTACTACAACAACTACTACTACTACAACAACTACTACTACTACAACTACTACTACTACAACAACTGCAACAACTACTACTACTACAACAACTGCTACTACTACAACAACTGCTACTACAACAACTACTACTACATCAACTGCAACAACTGCTACTACTACAACTACTACAATACAACCACTACTACTGCTTCACTACTAGGTTACTACTACTACTACAATACTACCACTTCTACTACTTCATTATTAGGTTACTACAACTACTACTACTACAATACTACCCTACTACTGCTTTACTACTAGGTTACTACGACTACTACTACTACAATACTACCCTACTACTGCTTTACTACTAGGTTACTACGGCTACTACTACTACTACAATACTACCACTTCTACTGCTTAACTACTAGGTTACTACTACTACTAGCCTAGTACTGTTACAAAACTAGACTAAAACTGTTAATACTAGCCTACTACTTCTACTACTACTACTACTACTACCACCCTGCTACTGGTACAATACTAGGCTACTATGTATACACTGGTACTCCTGGGCTTCTAGTGCTACTACTGCCACCAAGCAAGCAGTTAAGGTCCCTTACCTGGGCCCAGGTACATGTTATGGTACTAATGCCACTGCAGAAGTTCAAGCCAACACAAGAAGATCCAAACATCTCTGTGGACCAACAAAGCCTCGATCTGATGGCAGAGACAAAGAGGTTGAGTGTGAGAACTCAAAGGTAACCAAGGTGTGTTTTATTTGATTTAGCAAAGTATTTGGAAGAAGAACAGTTCTGTGGAACATGACGCCTTCAGGTAATGATTGCACAATGACTGACCTGCTGCAAGGATGAAGGTCACAGGAACGAGGCCGGAAGGGATCAAAGAAAGAACGGTAGCGCTTTATAGTAAGTGCACACTATTTAGCATCAGTAAAGCATGAACAACACTGAATTCATCATTTATAAAGCTTTATTAAGACCTATTAGTAACTCATTAGTATGCAATTCTTATGAGGTCTCACAACATACTTAATTAACGAGTAGTAACTACTGAATTAATCTTGAATTGCAGCTTTTTTTTAAATCACATAATAACAATTTACAAATGATCTTATTAATCATCTATAAGTCCTAAACGCTCCATTTAGAAATGTGGAATTCATCATTTATAAAGTATGAAACCCAAGCTCATTAATAAAGAATGAAACATTTATAACTGTGTTTATGAATGAGTTACTAATGAGTGTTCATGTTGGAATGATGCTTTATAAATGATGAATTCATTGTTAATTCATGCTTTACTAATGCTAAATAGTGTGTAGTTATTAAAAAGTGCAACAGGAAGAGCAGATAACTGAGGGTTTGGACAAAAAGATGAGATTTAATCTGGATTTAAAGAGCTCAACTGTTTGGTGTCAGAAGGGTCATTCCAGAGGAAGGGATGTTGTTTAACACTGTCAATGAAGGATTTCCTGTTAAATAATAATAATGATAATAATTTCAACTTATATAGCGCCTACACAAGGACGCTTTACATTAAGGACAAGAGACAATGACAAATGGAACAGAACAAAAATGGGAAGACAAAGCAAACAAAACAAACAAACAGAACATTTTAGTTAACAAAGAAAGAAAGTGAAGCAAACTGAACTGGACCAGGTTGTTTAGGGCTTTGCAGGTGATGACTAGAAGTTTGAAGTCTATCCTGTACTTGACCGGAAGCCAATGGAGGTTGTGAAGGACCGGAGTAATATGATCATAACGTCGGGTGGAGGTGAGCAGTCGGGCGGCAGAGTTATGGACATATTGAAGTTTATTGAGGATTTTGGTGAGTGAGCTGTGGAGGATGCTGTCGCAGTAGTCGAGTCTGGATGTTGTGAGGGCGTGGATGAGAATGTCAGTGGTGGCAGAGGACAGGGAGGGTTGGAGGCGTGCAATGTTCCTGAGGTGAGAGAAGGCAGTTTTGGTGATGTGGTTGGCGTGGGGGAGGAACGAGAGGGTGGGGTCGAGGATGATGCCGAGATTGCGGACCTGGATGGAGGGGTGACAATGGAGCCATTGATGTTCAGAGCGAAGGTCTGGGCGGAGCGGGTGAGGGAGTTAGAGCAGATGATGAGTATTTCAGACTTGTTGGAGTTAAGTTTGAGAAAGTTTTGTTGCATCCATCATTTTATTTCATTGAGACAGGTGGAGCAGGTGGCAGAGCTGGTGGTCTTGGATGATAGGTAGAGTTGAGTGTCGTCAGCGTAACAGTGGAAATTAAGACCATGATGACGAACGATTTGTCCAAGGGAAGGATGTAGATGATGAAGAGGAGGGGACCAAGGACGGAACCTTGGGGGACACCATGGGAGACTGGGGAGGTGGAGGATTTATAGTTGTTAACGGCAATGAATGCCAAATACGCGCTGCCGAACAGCTGTGTGGCGGGAGGCCATGACTTAAAACCGACATGAGTGACAGTTACGTTCAATGTGTGAAACTTGACAGCCCCGATACCTCAGTCTCTCTGCTCCTCCTGAGTTTCTCCCGCCACTGTCTGTTTGTGGTAAATAAGATGTCTATGCAGCGAATAGGTTTACAGATGCGCTCCTTAGCGCCATCTATCGTCGGGGAGTTTAAAAAGGAACCAACGCGCCTCAGACTTTTTTTTTTGCCGTGAGATATTGGTTGTGTGGCGTGTGAGCGTGTGAAAACATGAAAAAGCGTGTGTCACACAGCAAAACCGTGAGAGTTGGTAGCTCTGTGTTATTAGTTTCTGTTAGGTGGAGCAATCTGGTTTACTTGAAAGGGATTTACATTTTCTTTATTCTATTAATTGAAAAGCGGATGGAGGAGTCACAAAAGGAGCATTTTATTTCAGTGTTGTTGGGGCAGTGGGCTGAACATTGTTTTTCCTTCAAATGGGCGTTACAGAAACAGTTTGAGAACCTCTGGTTCCTCCATGAGCGCGCTCATTGCCCGGAACTGTTGAATGCGGAACTACCCGGACGACTTTGAGAGGCGGACATGCGCAGCAGCATCACTTCACCACTTTTAGCTGAAAGTATGACGTTAAAGAACGTAGGGCTTCATAACATGTCAGATTTTCCTTCTTGAACCCTGTTGCGGAGAAGACGTGACGTCTATTCGTAGATGATGTCTGAAGCGGCTCGGGAGGAAGTTTCCGTGTTATCGTCCATTTACTGCGGAGAAGGAGAGTTCAAGCTCGTCCAGCAGTCTGGTGCGTAAACGGCTAGCTAACGGCTAGCTAACGGCTAGCTAACGGCTAGCTAACGGCTAGCTAACGGCTAGCTAACGGCTAGCTAACGGCTAGCTAACACCGGCGCACCGGACATTTTAGGTTGCAACACACCGACTGCATCAACGTGACTTCCGACGTCAAGTCTTTTTAGTCTACAGGACAATGCGGAAGTGAGATTTTGACCCCCGACATTGAGATAAATCCAAGTTTCCACGTAACGTTACTGCTTCTATGAACACTGTAAAATACATGGTAATAATAAGACAAATACAAGTGCTGACTCGTGAAAGATGTCACATTTCCTCAATAAAGCCTTTGCTATTTAACACCTTTAATACCAAATCAAAACAGGACCAAGACTGTCAACTCAGTCATTTATTTCTGAATAACATTGAACATTTTCAGTTTGACTTTTGTAGCGACGTTGACAATAACGCATCCCTGTCTCTGACTTTCCATGCAGTGAAATTAAAACATAGGGTTGTTAGACTTGAGGAGGAAACCTCAGTGATGTTGCTCTGTTGGCCTTCTAGCTCAGGATGGGCTCCTGGTGCAGATCACCAGCACCGTGGGAGGAGAAACAGGGCCGGACGTGAGACTGTTGTTCCATCTGCACCCCCGCTACCCTTCCTGTCCCCCCGCCATCTCTGTCTCCTCTGCCAGTCTTTCCAGGAGTCAGTGTCACAGCATCAGACAGAAGCTGCTGGATCAAGCTGCTGCTTTACCTCCAGAACCGATGGTCCATCTGCTGGTGGAGCGGCTGCAGGTAGACGAGCTCACTGACTGAACTCCACAACGACAACACTGTGTTTAGGTTTTTACATCGAAGAAACCTCCAGCACGTAATCATTTCATCTGTGTTAACAAACATCAATGTGTGGAGGTGATGGAGACCTGCAGAGGCAGCGAGGAGGAGGAGTTGAGAGAGAGAGAAAAAAAAGAAGAGGATGAAGAGGAGTGGACGGCGGTGCTGTCGTTGGACCACATTCGCTCTCAGACTCGCTACAGCAGTCTGCTGCAGCGCTGGAGCCAGCAGCTGCAGCTCGGTGGGAGGTTGCTGCTGGGACGCAGCATACTGCTGCTTCTGCAGGGAGCCAGACCCAACATCAAGGTGCCCACGCAGCGCTGCTCTTTGTGCAGGTCTTGTATGCAGCATGCATGTACTGCACGGCTGGCCACGTCTCAGGACTTTAAATATGTATTGTGTACGCCCTGGAAACACATAGTACATGTCCAAGGGGCGAGGTATGATACTGGACACATCTTGACTGTTATTGTGATAACAAGGTCAATTAAAAGGAGACTATGATGGTGATTAGTCCCCTGTAGCTCACACCTGAAGGAAGACATTTCCCTTTCACTAGAAGATTAGTGCCCTCACAATCCAATTATCTGCAGCTTATTTTCTTCTTTAGAACAAAGCTAATATGTACAATTCCCTGGAGTCCAAGGAATTGTACATATTAGCTTTGTGGGATGGCTTCAAATGGCTTTTCCCATTTGAAAAGCTTCCTTTAAGAAAAGCTGATTCACTCTGACATAACACACAGTGCGGAGACCAAAGAGTTCACCACGTTCCCTCAACACTGCTCACAGCAAAAGAAGAGCGTCAGTCACTTTTGCAAGTACCCCAAAACATGTTAAACATTACGTCACAGCGCCCTCTAGTGGCCACAGGAGTTATGATTCTCCCGTGTGAAGCGGAGGAGGAAGTCGTGTGACATTATTCGTTGGCTTCAGGATTGTCCTGGCCTTCCCATTTGTTCAGTTTCAGCTGTAGAAAAGTGATTCATTATATAAGTTGAGTTTGTGAACAATGGGATGAACGATGAGGGGGCGTGTCAGCCTCTAAAACACTTCCTGGAAGCTCGTTCTCATGCGTCCTCGCTGACGGCTCCTCAGAGATCTCTGCTCGCTCCTCAAAGCAGACTGAGAGCTTTGGGACGGCCGTCAATATGGCGGCTCAGAAAGACATCCGGTTCAAGTGAGGAAATGACCAATAAGAGACTCAGGATGTCCCTTAAGTCTGCAGGGGGAGGAGCTTGGGAAGGATGGTTTTAAAACCAGAGCGCGCTGTTCCTTCCTGTTTCTCACAGAGTCAATGTTGGCTTCTTTAAACCATGACCATGATATACAACAGCCTTACACACCTGACAGGAAGACGCATCGTGGGTTAAAATGAATTACAACAGTGCATTCATGTCAAGCAGCTCGGTTAGGTCGGGTTATTTGTGCTGAAAGAGTCAACAGCATTTCCATTCAGTGTTGTTTTCCATCCAAAGATGCTCTTCATGGTTCCCTCTACAGAGCAGCCGTGGCTAAATATCCTGTGAACAAGCTTAGTTATAAAGTTTGATGTTAGTTCAAACCAGATTGCCTTTTTAGTTTGAGGGTATGATTTAAATTTTGTTCATATTTATTCTTGTCATTATCTACCCAAGAGCTTCCTCTTTGCCCGTGTTTTGGTACATTTTGTAGAAAGACAACAAAAAAACATGTTCATCATTTCAAGTTGATTGTAAAAAGAAAAATGTTTTTTTTTTCTTTGGTTTATTCAAACAACACGGCTGCATCTCAAAAAATGTTGAGAAACAGAGAAAAGAAGAACTAGCTGCAAACAGCTGTACGTGTAAATGTTGTACAGGTTCTAACTCTTATTATAAAGAGACATCAGTTTACCTGCAAAGCAACTGGAGACTGACGGCTGTGTTTTCAAACGTTCCTCCTGCGGCCTCTGGAGACGCTCTGACTGTCATCCTGTCTTTTCAGGAGTTTTGTCGCCTTTTGAGAACGGTGAAGGTGGACGTGGATTCTTCAGGCAAGAAATGCAAAGAGAGGATGATGAAGATTCTCACTGAATGCCCGACGTCCTCCTCCGGTGGACATGGGTATGCATGGCAGGACTTCTGGGATCGCAGAAGAAGGGAATAAATCAGGACTTTTAGAGCCGTTCATGAGCTTCTCTCTCTGTGTTTCTTTCCACGTCTTCCCGTCAGTCTCCAGGGGTTTCTAGTGATGAACTACGAGTCGCTCCCAGAGCTGGAAGCAGCCTTCCAGGAAATCCACATGGCGGCTCTCTACCAGCAGATACAGCCGGCACTGAGAGGCTGACTGTGGCTCGGTGGACGTGAAGGTCCTCCTCCGATCCGAGGCCCTGCTCGTCATGTCTGTGTCGCCTGCTCGTGGAGGAGCACGAGTGTTGAGATCTTCATGACGTGCATGTCGGCCGTGAGTGTGTGAGTGTGTGTGAATGAAGGAATGTAGTGCAGACGCACTTTGAGCGGTTGGAAGACTGGAACAGATCTCTACAAGTACAGTCCATTGACCTTTGACCTTGTAGGTCAAACTAAATATTGCAGGCAGTGGGGTGATATTCTGAGAACTGAATTCATGAGTTTAGTCATTTTTACGGGAGAAGAATTTGTATATTTTCTGAGATTAAAGTGACTTTATGAAAAATAATTGTTTCTTATTTCTATTTTATGTTATTCTTAAATCCAGATGTTTAGATATGGCAGTTTGCTGCTATGTTTCTTGGGGGAAATCCATCTACTGGATTCACTCAGAAGCAGCTGTCTGTTTCAATAAATAAATACAATAAAAAATTCCTCTCTGAACTTTGATTTTCAACTTTTATTAGTTTGTCAGCACGACTAACTCAGTGCTTTCATCGTTATTTTACACTTAATGAAATACAAGTTTTTTTATTGAAGGCTACAAAAACCAAAGCATTGAACTGGCGAGCTGCGTTTTGGATCACAGACGGAGTCGAAGCTAAAAGTTCAGAAATGAGCAAAGACTAAAAAGCTAAAACTTACATGAAACAAGGCTTTTTAACATTTTAGCTTGTTCAAAGTTACTACTAACAGAATATTTTTACGCGGTGTTCTTGACACTTTGTGTTATCACTGCACGCTTACTGCTCTTTAAATCTCTCCAGACGTAGTTCAGACTTCAGACCTGGCGTCTCCCAGTCAATCTAACATGAAACATAAATAAATAAGATAAACACCATGAATGAAATACAACTTTAAGAGCACTTTAAAGCAGCATCACTTCTGGATCTTTACTCTTCTCTCCAAGAGGAGAACTTTCCTCACATCACAAGATGTTCAGGTCACTTGTTCAAGACAACACAGACTTTAACCAACGAGGAAGAAAACTGAACTGAAAACATGAAAAACACTTATTGCTTTTGTAGAAAGTGAATCAACTGCTGGTCTTTAACATCTTTAAGGTAAGAAACAGACTGAACATGGACCAAAGAAGGAGTGGTTTGTCCCTCACAGGGACCCTTACTACTGAACATGGACCAAAGAAGGAGTGGTTTGTCCCTCACAGGGACCCTTACTACTGAACATGGACCAAAGAAGGAGTGGTTTGTCCCTCACAGGGACCCTTACTACTGAACATGGACCAAAGAAGGAGTGGTTTGTCCCTCACAGGGACCCTTACTACTGAACACACTGTTAATGTTGTTCCCTGATAAAATACTAATGTTTCTTCTGGTACCTGTTCATAAAAAAAGGAAACAGATTTATGAACTATATATGTATGTATGTTAACTTGCTGTTGCTCCAGAGTGCTGTTATATTATAAAATCATGAGATTAATATATATAGATGTGTGTTTTTAAGTGTACAATACAGAAGTCCAGTCATACTTTCACGTGTGTGTCCTTTCACCAGGTGTGCAGGTGTTGTGTGGTTGACCTGTAGTTCTGCTCTTCCTCCACCAGGTGGCGCAGTCTGCCCGTGTCTGAGGCTGACTGCTGCACTCACTTACTTTTTATTTATTTACTTTTTAAAATAATTCAATAATGCACAAACTAAAAATAACAAAGCACAAGTTATTTAGTCTGTTTTATTTTATCTGTTGTATTTGAGTTGAAGAGCAGCAGCCTGAGTTCTTGTCTCAGGTCCTGGTGACGCTGTGGCACCACTCTGCCTCCATCACTCTGCCTCCACCACTCTGCCTCCACCACTCTGCCTCCACCACTCTGCCTCCATCACTCTGCCTCCATCACTCTGCCTCCACCACTCTGCCTCCATCACTCTGCCTCCACCACTCTGCCTCCACCACTCTGCCTCCACCACTCTGCCTCCATCACTCTGCCTCCATCACTCTGCCTCCATCACTCTGCCTCCACCACTCTGCCTCCATCACTCTGCCTCCACCACTCTGCCTCCACCACTCCGTCTCCATCACTCCGTCTCCACCACTCCGCCTCCATCACTCTGCCTCCACCACTCTGCCTCCACCACTCCGTCTCCATCACTCCGCCTCCACCACTCCGCCTCCACCACTCTGCCTCCATCACTCCTGTCTCCATCACTCCTGTCTCCATCACTCTGCCTCCACCACTCCGTCTCCACCACTCTGCCTCCACCACTCCGTCTCCACCACTCCGCCTCCACCACTCCGTCTCCATCACTCTGCCTCCACCACTCCGCCTCCATCACTCTGCCTCCATCACTCCGTCTCCATCACTCTGCCTCCACCACTCCGTCTCCATCACTCTGCCTCCACCACTCCGTCTCCATCACTCTGTCTCCACCACTCCGTCTCCATCACTGTGTCTCCATGACTCCGTCTCCATGACTCCGTCTCCCTCAGTCTCCTCGTTGTCTCTGTCTTGTGCTCATTCATAAGTTCTGCTTTAACTCTCTTTTGTATTTTGGGGCTTTTTAAGCCTCCTGCAGTTTCAGAGAGTATTTTCTTTTGTCTCTGTGGTCTTGATTTTCACTGAAAGTTGAATTTATTTGATCATTTCTTTTACACAAAGTGACAAACAATGAAATATATTCATCTAACAACGTGTCAAACAAAAATGGAGGTTTTCCGTGACAAGTACTGAGCTCTTCACATGTGTACAGCCTCTCTGCTGTTTTCACTCAACTGTTGTGTGTTTTACTGAATTCCTTTGCAGCAAAGGGTCCATTTGTGGCGAATAAAACATAATTAAAAAAGCTGTTTATGAAAGTTTTAAACTTCGTTTCGCCAGCGTTCATCCCGGGTGATGTGTTCAAGGACAACGTGTTTTTATTCCCAGCTCCTGGCTGTGATGAGCGGCGGGTCACTGATGACTGTTTCGGGGTTCAGAGGGTCACGCGTCACGCGCTCTAACCCGTGCGCGTCGTCCTCCTTGCGCGCGCCGCCGCTCTTCGTCTTCCCTCTGCTGTTGAGGACGCGATCAGCCAGAAACACCAGCAGAAAGGTGACGAGCGCGGTGCACACGATGATCCCCGCGAGACCCCACGCCGACACCCCCGAGGGCCGCCTCGGGGGTGTCGGACTCGGCGCAGCGGGGGTCGTGGGGTCGCTCGGGGTCTCGGGCTCTCCGGAGCCCCCCGACTCCTCCTCGGTCTGGACGCACCGGAACTCCTCGACTAAAGTGTACCCCGGAGAGCACGAGCACACGTAGCTGCCGAACGTGTTCTTGCAGCCCTGGTCGCAGTAAGAGAAGGAGCACTCGTCCATGTCGATGCAGACCACCTGCGTCTCCCCCGACGCCACGTACCCCTCGGGGCAGTAGCACTGGAAGTTGTTGTTCGGGTCGCACTCGGCGACGCACTGCTCCTTCCCGCAGTGGCGCACGCACTTCTCCGGGGCCTCCGGGTCCTCTTTGTATCCGTCGTAACAAGAGCACTGGTAGCTGCCGGGAGCGTTGGCGCAGTCGTGCTCGCACGGAGCGGACGCGCACTCGTCCACGTCGGCGCACAGGCCGCCGCGCACCGCCGCGTATCCATCCGCGCAGACGCACTGGAACCCGCCGATGCTGTTGACGCACTTGAAGTTCTCCCCGGGACACTGCCGCGCGTCCCCGCAGTCGTTGAGGTCCACGCACGACCGGCCGTCCTGCGCCAGCTTGAAGCCGTGGTCGCACAGACACACGTGCGAGTCTCCGTCCCTGTAGCAGGTGTGCGCGCAGCGCAGGTCCGCGCACGGGTCGTCCCCGTCCGCCAGCTCGCAGGTGACTTTGTTGCTCGGGTTGACGGTCTGGCCCAGCGGGCAGAAGCAGGAGGGCTCGTGTTTGGGGTTCACCGCGCACTTGTGCTCGCACCCGCCCTCGTGGATCTCGCAGCTCCAGGGCGCCTGCAGCCACTGCTGCTTGAAGCACACGTACTTGGTCTCGGCCGGCATCCGGACGGCGGTGCTGCCGGGGGGCAGGGAGAGAACCCCCTCGCCCGCGAACCCCATGGGCGTCCTGTAGGTGACGGACTCGCCCGGCGCGACCGGGAGACCTTGGCACGGCTCCCTGAAGCTGTACTCGCAGAGGAACCCGGACAAGTGTCCGTCACACGGTTCGGGGGTCCACTGGAACTTGTCCTCCTGGGAAACCGAGACGCAGCGCGCGGACGAGCAGCTGCCTTCAAGGTCCGGCGGCCAGTGGGAGAAGTCGCCTTCTCGGTCCCCGGTCACCCACTGGAAGCCCCTCAGGTCGGCGGCGGGGTGCGGGCAGCCGGTCTCCAGACGTAAGCCGATCCAGTACCGCCCCGTCAAGTTCCCCAGCAGGATGGAGAGAATGTCGTGGGAGACGGACGAGCGCACGGTCATCAGGTGGCCGCCGCGCTCTCTGCAGCGGTCCTGCGCCGCCACGAAGCCGCTGCCGTGATGGAACACAGTGAAGCACTGCGTCCCGGCGCAGTAGCCGCTGCTCGGCTCTATCCCGCCGGTCTGCACCAGGAAAGTCAACAAGAAAACAAAGAGTCCCGTTACGTCCCGCATGGTCGGACCTCGCTGCTCCCGCTTATGTCCTCGCGCGCGCCGGCAGTGTGCGGGCGTGTTCGTTTGAGAAAACATCTCGCTCACATTTATAACCCCCCGACTCCATTTAGCGGCCAGGCGGAGGGAGGAAGTGGCTCTTCATCCTCCTCCTCCTCTGAGCTTCTTACTGCTGCCCCCCTCCACCCCCCCAAAAAACTTTCTCCTGCGCACGGCGGACCACATCCCCAAATTACGCACGTACGTTGCGAAGGCGCGCGCACGCAAGTGGGGGCGGGGCTTCTACTCAGCCCGCTATTTGCAGCCCGCCCTCACCGGATGTAAACGAGTCCTTTATTTGGTCTCGTGGTCAGAGTCTCTTCTCCCTGATGAGTCTGTCACTGTAGAGCCGACAAGTTATGAGTTATGAGGACTTCATTCACCTAATTATTGAATTATTAACTTTGAGAACTATATATACATATGTGTGTGTGTGTGTGTGTGTGTGTATATATATATATATATATATATATATATATAAATATATATATATATAAATATATATATATATATATATATATATATATATATATATATCCGGTTCTGCAGGTCCTTCTGTGTGACTCTGCATGTTCTCCCCGTGGCAGCGTGGGTTCTCTCCGGGTTCTCCGGCTTCCTCCTGCAGTCCAAACACATGCAGCTCAGGTTACCTGGACTCTAACTGCCCCGCAGGTGTGAGTGGGTGTCTCTCTGTCTGTGATGACTGGAGGCTCGTCCAGGTCAACCTCCTGTACTCGGTGACAGCTGACAATGTAGATGTGTTATTGTTAGTGGTGTTAAAAAATATTCTCCGATGCATCCCAAAACACATCATAAAACTATTAAAAAACATCTGTCACGCACAAAACAGCACAATAGAAAAATAATGTGTATTTGACCAACAAAAGTCTTCTTTTATCCACAACACAAGTTTACAGTGTTTTACATTTTACAGCATCAACTGAAGTGAGACAGAGACAGAAGACATGCAACATGTGGAACGTTATACTTGCAAACAGTGCAGAACCAGGATGTGGAGCAAAGTTTCCTTTTCGTCCAATAAGACCTTAACAGCAGCGTGCGGCGTAACAGACGGCCCAGTGTTCCCAATACGCTGCACATGAAGGCAGCGTTACTGGAGGAACATCAGCTGGAGAGGAAGCTGCTCTGTCATCAGACCAACTGTTTAGTACCTAACAGCCTCATTTGTTTAAAAGCTCCAAAAGAAAGCGCTCCGATGAAGAAGGAAAGCCATAAGAAGATCCATCAATTAACAACAATTCCATATAAAAATCTATGACATTCAGAAGTCAAAACCGAGGACTTTCCACCAGGACGCGTCACCGAGCGCCACAGGAGGCCAAAACTAACGAAAACTCCATCAGATACATCAGATAATACACATTAAAACCTGACTATACTCTTTCAAACTCTTGATTTTCAAATAAACTGACTTTACCTATTCAACTATATGTTTAATATTGTTTTGATAATAATATACTTATTGCATATCTTTAATGCTTTTTATGAACTCTGACACTACGTTTACATTCAGTGAATTAGACAATGCTGCTCAGTGACTGAGGGCCCAAAACACAGTACAACACTGTACAACACTGTACAACACAGTACAACACAGTACAACACAGTATAAAACACAGTATAAAACACAGTAGTAGAACATGGACACACAGTGTGTGATGGAGGAGAAACAGCATCCAAAGCAGCTTGTGGTCCAACTGTTAGACTTGAACAGGTGTAAAAGTCACACAGTGCTCACGAGTCGCTCCTGAACAGTTTGTCCGGTGACAGCCTCGTGTACGTCTCCGAGGGCCCGGTGCCCTGCTGCAGGTAGAAGATGTCGATGTCCCGGTGTTTGATGGAGGTGAGCTCGAACCTGCCGCAGCGCTTTGCCGCGTTCCGGACCAGGAAGCAGAGCAGGACCGCGACCAGCAGCACGAACACGCCGATGCCCAGCACGCTGCCGGTCTTTACGTAAGGGGGCACCGCGGCTGGGCGCGCGCTGGCCGGGCCGGGCTGCAGATGACGAGGAGGAGGAGGAGGGCTGAAGCCCGACCCGTCATCCTTCTGCTCTCCCGCGATGCGCACGCACGTGTTCCCGTCGCGGTGCAGCTCGAAGCCCTTGTTGCACAGACACTGGTACCCCCCCATCCGGTTCTCGCAGCCGTGGTGGCACTGCCCCATGTCGCACTCGTCGATGTCGGTGCAGACGGTCTGCCTGTCCAGGATGAACCCCAACGGGCAGCGGCACGTGTCCCGGTCGTTCCCGTCGCAGCGGGCCGGGCAGTCCTTCTCTGCGCAGAATAACTCGCACTTGGTGGGGTCGTGGGCCGCCACCCGGAAGCCCTTCCGGCACGTGCACTGGTAAACCCCGCGCAGCTTGTCGCACAGCATGTGCTCGCACCTCTCGCAGATCGCGACGTCGACGCACGCGCCGTCCTCCTCCACGAAGCCTTCCCCGCACGCGCACCTGAACCCGTCTCGGGTGGGCTCGCACTCCTCGCCCTCGCCCGTGCACGGGTGGTCCTCGCAGGGACTCCTCGTGCAGTTGATGTTGTTGCGATGGAGGACTTTCCCCGGCGGGCAGGCGCACGCGCCGGCGGCGCAGAGCTGCTCGCAGCCGCCCCGCAGCACCTCGCAGCTCCAGGGAGCCGCCATCCAGCCGCCGGACAAGCACACGTGCTTCGCGTCCAGATAAACACCGCCGACCTTCACCGTCACCGCGATGGTCCCCGGTGGAAACGCGTCCGAGTCGTGCACCGTGAAGTTGGAGGGCGTGGTGGTGTAGGTCACCTGCGCGCCCGCGCCGGGCTGCAGGACCCCGCACGGCTCCTCGAACGCGTACTGGCACAGGAACGCGTTGCGGGTGCCTCGGCACGGCGCCCGCTGCAGCTCGATGCGGCCTCCGGTCGACACGGAGATGGCCGGGCAGCTCGTGAGCGCGCCCTCTGCGGCCGCGTCGCTGCTGGGCAGCTCCACCCAGTAGCTGCCGTCGCGCGCGGTCACGAGCTCGCCTACGTGCTCTTGGTTGAACCGGTACAGCTGTCCGCCGGAGTCTTTGCAGCGGGTCCGTGCGCCCGGGAAGTCCTCTGGCTCCTGGAAGAACGCAACGCACTGATTCCCGGCGCAGCGCGCGCGCTGTGACAGGACCGCGTCCCGCAGCGCGCACAGGACCACCGCGGACACGAGCAGCGCGTGAGACCAAGGAATCATGGTGGCAATGTGAAAGGAGCTGGTGGAGAGAAGCTCCGTGCTCGACGGTCTGAGGCGGATTCAGCGGCGGCAGGCGGCGCTTTGCCCCGCTTATAAACGCCTCACGCGGGGTGTTGCTCCTGGAGAGGAAGGAAGTTCCGTCCGGACCGCAGCTCCGGTCTGACCGCGCTGCCTCCCTCCCTCTGCCCAGAGCTTATCTCAAAGAGACTGTCCCATCAACACGCACACGCACGCGCGCACACAAACATGCGCGCACGCGTCCGTGCACTTTTAATAAGAGAGGAGATGAACGGTATCCCATAATCTTCTCCCGTGAGGTAAAGTCTCTCAGATTCATGTTCATGTTTTACTCTTTTTACTTTGCATGTCCTGATATGAAGTGAATGGTTGAACACATATGCATATTCATAATATATGTATATTTACAATCATAGTATGCTCTATATGTATTGATTAATAATTTGATCTGCCATGTTTCATATTTAGAAACTGCTGCTGGAGATGAATCAGTGTTTTAGACTCTGGTTCATCTTCATAACACCTGACGTCACATTTCATTATAAGGTTGATCGATGAGACGATTCAGATAAACTGTCAGGAGGTATATATATATATATATATATATATATATATATATATATATATATATATATATATATATATATATATATATATATTTGGCACCCAACTCAGACACCAGAGACTGAATCTCAGAACCGGCTTCAGATCTGACTCTGAGGGCAAGAAGATATGTTTCTGTTGGGTTCCACTGTTGTGGATCACGTTTACAGATATTTAATAAGATGTCCGGCTCCATATGACGGACACATTGAGCTTCTCGCTGGATTATAAAGTAGAGCATTCTGAGGATATCTCCCTGAGGGGGTGGAGACCAAACACAGCTAAAAGAGAAGGAATATTGGAGTAATGTTTTCCAGGTGGACAGAAACACGACAGCAAATGAATGCTGTTTCTGTTAGAAGTGTGAAAAAGTAACAGTTGGCTCGTGCATATGGACTTTAGAGGGTGAGACAACGTCAATGTGGTGTTTTCAGCTGGTTAAAACAGACTATTACACAGCCTTAAAGAACATTTTGCTCACTGCAGGTCGATCACGTGGCTGCCGTCTCTTGATTATATGAACACAGCAGCAGCCACAGGACAATGTACAAAGCGTCTAATAATAGAAACATGAACTAAGAAAAGCTTCCAGAAGAGACACTGACTCACAGAGTCAAACTTCCTTCAGGTACAACAATAACTGTTGAGGTGGAGACGCAATCAACTGATTTATGTTCAATCCAGAGCAAATCATAACCGCAAAACTATTCAGCGTCTTCCCTCAGAGCAGCGGAGGAAGAGAGCTGCCGTCTCTTCCCTCAGGGGCAGTCGTGACTGGACGGGAAGAGGAAGTGGGAACAAGAGGGCTGGAACACTTCCCTCAGCCACCGGCCGCAGAAACAAAACCTGACGAGCGCTTTACGCAAACCTCCATCTCGTCCAGGAGACCTGGAGCGTCGTGAGCGACGATTCCCTCCCGACCCGACCGAGTGACTCTGCTCCTCATGGAGATGAAGCACGAGAACCCACACCATGCGGACATGGAGTTGGAAATGAGTGTCAGCTGTAACTAAATGTGTATTCAGAGCCATAAAAAACAGATTCATGACTGTGATTGCAGAGGCCACAGTGAAAAATTACCCACAATTCAAAGAGGTAGGCTGGCTCAATGCTATCTCTCGTTAAAGGGGTGTGGAGGGCTGGAGGGGATGTGAACGAGGCAAACAGGGATAGGAACCCTTTGTTTACGCTGTAGAAACAAAATAATCACTGTTTTTTATTCAACTGATTTCACTTTGAGATTCCGATCTTTGCTCGGACGCCTATCAGCGGGCGCCACGGTTACGATCCAACACAGCGACACACTCGCTGTGTCATCGCTGCTCGGCGTCAGCTCGGCGATAAAATACAGGCCGGTAAACATTTTCTATGATATCTTTAGTGCCCACGCTGAGTTTAGCCGCAGGGCGTTCAAGACGCGCCCCGAAGTCTGCCTGGTTCCTCCTCTTTCCACTCATTTCATGTTGTTTTCACAGTGAACACATGAGGAGTTACTCTGACCAGGTCTGGTTCCTGACTACATCCTCAGCACAGTCTTCTCTGGAATTATGTATTCATGACAATTTGTTCATTATAGCTCAGTATAGCTCAGCATAGCTCATAGCTCAGTATAGCTCATAGCTCGGTATAGCTCAGTATAGCTCGGTATAGCTCAGTATAGCTCAGTATAGCTCATAGCTCAGTATAGCTCATAGCTCAGTGTAGCTCATAGCTCAGTATAGCTCATAGCTCAGTATAGCTCATAGCTCAGTGTAGCTCATAGCTCAGTGTAGCTCATAGCTCAGTATAGCTCATAGCTCAGTGTAGCTCATAGCTCAGTATAGCTCATAGCTCAGTGTAGCTCATAGCTCAGTATAGCTCATAGCTCAGTGTAGCTCATAGCTCAGTGTAGCTCATAGCTCAGTATAGCTCATAGCTCAGTGTAGCTCATAGCTCAGTATAGCTCATAGCTCAGTGTAGCTCATAGCTCAGTGTAGCTCATAGCTCAGTATAGCTCATAGCTCAGTGTAGCTCATAGCTCAGTATAGCTCATAGCTCAGTGTAGCTCATAGCTCAGTGTAGCTCATAGCTCAGTGTAGCTCATAGCTCAGTGTAGCTCATAGCTCAGTGTAGCTCATAGCTCAGTGTAGCTCATAGCTCAGTGTAGCTCATAGCTCAGTGTAGCTCATAGCTCAGTATAGCTCATAGCTCAGTATAGCTCATAGCTCAGTGTAGCTCATAGCTCAGTGTAGCTCATAGCTCTATCCACCCTCAATATTCACTGCTCCACAAGAGCAATGCTTTGCAACTAACGGCTCAACCAGACTGTGAAGTTGTATTGTTGCTAAAGTACAGGAGTCGTCCCCAGGAGAGGAGGAAGAGGGAAGTGTTTCCATGTCCTAGAGAGAAGAAGAGCTGAGGCAAATTTACCCGTAGCCTCTTTATCTCTTTCACACACCTACATGCACACACACTTACATGCACACACACTTACATGCACACACACACAGTTTATCACTCGCCCAGTGCCACCCTGAGGAATTGACTAAGCTCTGCTGCTTTGTGATGGCTGGCAGCAGAGGAGACACAGAGCACATGCCCACCCAGATGACCTTTCCAATGGCGTACATCCTGTCCAGGGAGGGAGCGGTTGGTCATTATGTAAACACACACACGCACACACACACACACACACACACACACACACTTTTGAGTTTCCGTACAACTTTCCTTGAAAGGCAGTGTTGGTCATCTTCTTTAAAAACATTGTTGATAATATGTAAACTATTACGTCAAAAGCGAAAGGGTTAATAATCGGGTATCTGTGGCTGTGACAGGCCTGTAATGAGCCCGTCCAATCATTTCATTCCTGCCTGCCTGCGCTCATATTCTGACCGTGCACTCATTGCTCGTCACCGTAGTCATCCGCTAGGTGCTAGCTTAACTTCTGTGAGTAGTAGCAATAGCAATATATATTTTTTACCTTTACAATAAGCATTTTGTGGAAATGGCTTTGGAGGGAGCCCTGATGGGAAGATCTGCAAAGGACCTGGCAACTTTTTTCTCTAGATTCAGCGACTTTTAGAGCGAATGCTACGAGCTGCTTGAGTTAGCAACATGGGCCGTTTTGATCAATTGCATACTTTTAAATGTGACCGTTCTCAAACAGGTGTTTGTCACGTCATACGGGAGGCGTGGCTAAACCTATTTGAACTAACATTTTGGTGTCACACACGACACAAACAACGGCCCCCCGGTGGAAAGTCCTGTTTGTTCTGACCCATTTGTCCACCTGTTGTTAAACTTCATCGAATTTTACCTCCATTTTAGATTTTTGAGTAATTTGAAGAATTCACGGTGACAGAGGGTGAGTAATTGATGTGTCATCAACGGGGGTGAACAATTAAAATCACAAAAAATGATTCCGTTCTGGAGAATGGAAACTTGATGTAATCTTACCGACACCCAGAACGTTAGGGAGCAACGTGACGTTCATGAATCAATATGCTCACAATCTTGTCAAACATACCTTTCTCTGCTCGTCATGGGTTTGAATCTCCGGCAGGGTGTTTCTTGCTTTCCCTCCCTGACCCTCGCTGACCCGCGAGGAACTCGCTGTGACGATGTTGAGTTTCACCATCTGAGACGCACAGATAAATATTGAGGGTGTAAATCATGTCCTGTGTTTGGGCACGAGGGGGAAAGGTAGCTCCACCGCCTCAATGGCAGGAAATAACCCCCTGGAGTCCCGGTGGTATCACAAGCTTTCAGGTTAAACAAACAACAATATATTACAACTTCAACATCTTTGTTTTCATTCCTGCTTGGTGTCGTGGCTCATTAACCACATGACACAAGAAACAAAACAGGAGAATATATAATTAGTGCATTGAAAGATAATAAAAATGGTATAACAAAGCCCGGACACTTATGAGGACATCATGACTGGTTTATGACTGACTAATGGGTTGTATTGTCTGTGCAACAAAGGCTCTACAGGAGGATATGAAATACATTTTCAGTTGAACACATGAAATTAATGCATGATATTACATGTCTGGCTTAGAGGAGATGATCCAAAATGCTGGCACAGGAAGACAAGGGGAGTACCAGTAAAGGAGAACAAATGGATTGAGCTCGGGCCTAAACCAACAAGATACCACAGAGCTTCAACAACGTTCTGGCGAGCAGTGGATGGAAAGCCGGGCTGGATGTACTGTCGAGTAGATGAGTAGATGGAAGGCAGCTGGTGGACTGGACAGGTGAGGTCAACGAGTGGTCATCAGGTGGGAGCCGGGAGGGAACCAGGGGATCCAGGGATGCTCTTCAGAGCCCCAAGCCTCTGAAGAGCATCCCTGTTTCCCTCACTTAAGTCTTCTGCATGCGTCCTCGTCATCCCACCGGGGACGCATGGAGAGACGCAAGGAAAACAATACTTTTTTGAAGTGTGTGTGTGTGTGTGTGTGTGTGTGTGTGTGTGTGTGTGTGTGTGTGTCTGTGAGACTGGCCGTTGCTGGCCGGCTGGTGATGGTCGATCAAGCTAAACTAGTTACAACTCCAGTGATTTACGATCCCCTTGTCTTAAATTTTGTCATTAATGTTAAAATGAATCACCATAAAGCGCACGTCTCCTCCTTCCTTCCTCCCAGAGTCCTCTGCTCTGTCGGTAAAAACAAAAAGAGTCTCGCTGAACGCTGCTGTCCGTGACTCCAGGATGAGGATGTGTTTTACAGAACGTATTTAACACTAAAATGCCTTTTAGCAACTTTTAACCTCATTGTTTTGGTTGTCGAGCTCACAGACTTGTTTCTACCGTTAGCTAACAGTGTTAGCTCACACCGTTAGCTGACACTGTTAGCTTACACTGTTAGCTGACACTGTTAGCTCACACCGTTAGCTAACACTCTTAGCTCACACCGTTATCTAACACCGTTAGTTAGCTCACACCGTTAGCTAACACTGTTAACTCACATCGTTAGCTAACACCATTAGTTAGCTCACACCGTTAGCTAACACCATTAGTTAGCTCACACCGTTAGCTAACACTCTTAGCTCACACCGTTATCTAACACCGTTAGTTAGCTCACACCGTTAGCTAACATTGTTAGCTCACACCGTTAGCTAACACTGTTAACTCACATCATTAGCTAACACCATTAGTTAGCTCACACCGTTAGCTCACACCATTAGTTAGCTCACACCGTTAGCTAACACAGTTAGCTAACACGTTCACTACAACAGCTTCAGAGTTAAATGCTGTGTTGTGTGTTTTTCAGAGTTAAATGTTATGTTGTGTGTTATTTAGCATGTTAAATGTTGTGTTGTGTGTTATTTAGCATGTTAAATGTCATGTGTATTTTTCAGTGTGTTAAATGTAGTGTTGTGTGTTTTTCAGCGTGTTAAATGTCGTGTTGTGTGTTTTTCAGTGTGTTAAATGTAGTGTTGTGTGTTTTTCAGCGTGTTATATATTTTGTTGTGTGTTTTTCAGCATGTTAAATGTCGTGTTGTGTGTTTTTCAGCGTGTTAAATGTGGTGTTGTGTGTTTTCAGCATGTTAAATGTGGTGTTGTGTGTTTTTCAGCGTGTTAAATGTCGTGTTGTGTGTTATTTAGCATGTTAAATGTCATGTGTATTTTTCAGCGTGTTAAATGTCGTGTTGTGTGTTTTTCAGCGTGTTAAATGTCGTGTTGTGTGTTTTTCAGCGTGTTAAATGTCGTGTTGTGTGTTTTTCAGTGTGTTAAATGTCGTGTTGTGTGTTTTTCAGTGTGTTAAATGTAGTGCTGTGTGTTTTTCAGCGTGTTATATATTTTGTTGTGTGTTTTTCAGCATGTTAAATGTGGTGTTGTGTGTTTTTCAGCGTGTTAAATGTCGTGTTGTGTGTTTTTGCTCCGCTGCCCCCGAGAGATGGGAACAATACAAACCAACAAAACTCACAGAATGCAACCGACTGCAGTGCATCCTGGGAAATGAAGGGAACGTGACCTTCACCATAGTCCCATACTCTTGCTTTAACACTCAGTTATTCTGGTAAAGATGTGGATAAAACCACAATTTTGTATTTTTTAATTAATGATTATCCAACATTCAAAAAACAATCCACCACTAAAACTGCCACTTTTAATCAGTTTTTCTTTTTGCAGAAAAGTTGAAATGCTGATTTTATCTTGACAGATTCATTTCAAGAAAATTCCACCTCATTGTGTTTGCAGCGGCACAAAGTCAGCCTCCCACGTGGCTCTTTACGAAGCCCTTAAACAGCAGCGTTTCCTCTCCGCTGTCCTCCTCGCTCTTCCCAGTCCACCTGGAACGCCGCTGAGCGCTGACAGATGGAGCATGGACGGGAACACCCCTCGTCTCTCTCCTTCTGGGGAAAGAAGACCCCGTCACGTCCCCGAGGAGGCCGCCGACAGAAATATTCTGAACTTCCTGTGACCCCAGAAACAAGAACACATAGCCAAGGCCCTTGTAAGGTGGTTGCAAGTAACACACACACACACACACGCACGCTCGTTTCCACTTTCCGTGCTCGACACTTCCCATGTACTACATGCACTGGGCACACACATTTATTTTCTGGCTCCTCAAACACCTTCGGTTCAACAACAGAACCCAGAAGTGGACTCAGACCTGTGAAAACATTCGACTGGTTGATTGTGTTCATGCCGCTGCTGGAGAAACATCGCAATGAAAGCATGAGAGTGGAAGTTTGCCTATCGGGAAGATTACAGGCCCAAAGATTAAAAGAAAGCAAAAAAAATCAGTGTCCTAAAGCGTGTACTTACAAGAAGTCACTGAGGAGATGAAGACAGCTCTTCTTTTTTCTATTGATGCTCTGTTTGACTGTTGTTTCTATCTTTCATATCTTTTCATCCTGTATTATTTTATCGTAAGGCGACCTTTGGTGACATAAAAGGTGCTTCCAAATGAAATGTATTATTATTATTATTATTATTATTAGATCAGTGTGGATCAACATTAATAATCTTCAAATGAATACATTAAACATTTACATTCTACATGATTCTGAATCTCTGGTGTGAAGTCTCTTCGTCACCTTTAGTACATTTTGGTCATTTGGAGTCGAACAGAGAGAGTCGAGTGGACCCGTCTGCTCGGATCAGCTCCCTGAACTCATCAGGAGACTCGCAGGAGAACAATAAAGTCGAAGTCCATTCCTCTAAATTTCAACTCCGGCTGCGATTCCCGTTATTTTTTTTTTACACACATACTATGAGTGAGCCTGCCTCGGTTTTCCCACACAGAGAGGCCTCTCCTTGATCCTCCTGTGTGAAGCAACCTTCTCCCAACGGCTCTGACCTACATGTGTTTGCACAGCACCCTGGGAAGGGTACAACTCTTTCCCAGTCTGCTTGTGTAATATAGTTTTGGTTCATGGCACAAATTTCAAATGAATATGAGCAGCAGGGACGTGACAGACTTCTGCTCCGCTGCTGCTCGTTGAGGGATTACAAGCCTTCCATACGTTATGCAAGCGCGGCTCTTCACCCTGCGAGAGGGTTCATGCTCGTGTGTGTTGCTTTGCGACAGGACGAGGCCGTCTGAAGACAGCTTTCACACTCTAGTTTTTAGGTTACGGTTTCTGGTCGACTCCTCTGCAGCCGTCAGCTGCAGGAACGATTCCCGTCCTCATCAACAGACGCTTGTTCAACCTCCGTGGTGTCTTCTTGTTCTCAGTGTTGTAGATTCTGGGTTTTATCCAAACAGCTTTCAACCCCCTGACCCTCGGGCCGCCCGGCCTCTCGGCCCCCGGCCCTCCAGAATTTTTGAAGTGCATTGTAGAGAGTAAAGGGATAATAATATGATTTATGAAGGGAGTGCGTGTACAGATGCATAAAAGGAACATTCCAGTGAAATCTCTGTTCCTCTCTGCAGTCACTACGTGATTACAACACATGAGAGTTGATGAAACTAGAAAAGCACTTCATGAAAGTGACATTGTGATATGTCGGCTGCTGGTTGGCGTCATTACAACATTATGAATAGATCCACTCCTAGTTTTAAATGTACAGCGTTGTGTTGGCTCTCAGACTTCACACGAGGTCAGGACTTAATGTTTTATGAACAATGCATTCACTGTACATGAAGGACCTCGTGCTCAGCTGCAGGGCGACAGCCTCTGAGTCTAGTTCCATATAGAAACCACCATCCTGCACACAGATACATGAACATAATGCATGCAATGAGGAGATGGAGCCTAATGTGTCCATTCACTAACAATAACTCATACACCAGATGCCACCATCTTGATGTCCTCAGTTGACTCATGCGCAACAATATGCATTTAAAATTTGAATAAAGGTTTCAGTGTGTGCAGGTGCACAGTTATAAATACAATGGCCTTCTGTAGTTTAAACTGCAAAGAGCTCATAAACTGCCATCATGTTGAATGGATGCGGTTAATCACTGAGCACCTGCATATTTAACGGATATATGGATAAAATATGTATTTATTTAAATATGTGGCATCTTTGTAGCACTGAAGCCGTCGAAGGAGTAACGCATCAAAGATCTTTAAACCGATTCACATATTTTAGGTTTTCACAACATCATTATTGTGGTTAAAAACATTCACAGTAACGCTTTTATCCCCATACAGAAATCAATAATCTGGACACTGATTAAAAGTATTCATTGTAATATGTTTTAAATCACAGCAGGAATATGAAAGCTATGGAAGAGCGACCGTGACACGCGTGACTAAAAACAGTTGCACAGATTCTTTCGCACTTCCTCAGCTGGCAGCCTGTGTTAAAGGTTAATAAAATGGGTGTATTAGATTCATAAAATGGGCGTGTTCTTGCACAAACACACTGCTGAGTTCAGAGGGGATGGAAACAACATCCAGTTGGCATCGTGAAATGGAACTCTTATGCAACAGTTTTGGCTTCGCTGCAGCAGAGAGAGGCAGCGAGGGATCAAGGAAACGCTGGGCGAAGAGGAGGGGGAGGTTGTGTCGATGGAGCTGAAGTGTTACGAGGAGAGCGGGGTGAGCAGCAGAGGATCACTCATACCTGCTGCTGAGCAGAGCTCCTTCAGCCTCAGGCTGTGGTGAGCACAGAGCTCACAGGAGGATAACGCTCAGAGATGCTTTGTGACGTTTTGATAGACTTTTCATTTTGGTGAGCGTCCAGCTAACGCGTGAGCGTCCAGCTAACGCGTGAGCGTCCAGCTAACGCGTGAGCGTCCAGATAACGCGTGAGCGTCCAGCTCGCGTGTGAGCGTCCAGATAACGCGTGAGCGTCCAGGTAGCGCGTGAGCGTCCAGCTAACGCGTGAGCGTCCAGGTAGCGTGTGAGCGTCCAGCTAACGCGTGAGCGTCCAGGTAGCGTGAGCGTCCGGGAGTCGCTGCTTCAGGAAGAGCTCAGCACACAGAAGCTGTCTGGATGTTTTATGTGCTAAACATGGTGCCAAAGGAGAACGTTTGTCCTGCATCTTCAGCTTTACTACAAGAGCTGCAGAAGGAATATTCTCCAAAGCAAGGGCAAGGAAACCAGTAGAAGCTTCCTCCACAGGACGGATGAGAGGAAATGATCAGAGGAGAAAACTAAGACACAACCTGAGTCTGCAGGAAGGAACAAATGACACAAATGAACATTGAAAAAGACTTGCATATAGAAACTGTCACAGTGATGGATGGCTTATTAAAACCATATTTCCCGCCATGCGTCCAACGTGTTCATGATGCGTCCAACGTGTTCATGATGCGTCCAACGCGTTCACGGTGCGTCCAACGTGTTCATGATGCGTCCAACGTGTTCATGATGCGTCCAACGTGTTCATGATGCGTCCAACGTGTTCACGATGCGTCCAACGCGTTCACGGTGCGTCCAACGTGTTCACGATGCGTCCAACATGTTCATGGTGCGTCCAACGTGTTCACGATGCGTCCAACGTGTTCATGGTGTGTCCAACGTGTTCATGGTGCGTCCAACGTGTTCATGATGCGTCCAACGTGTTCATGATGCGTCCAACGTGTTCATGATGCGTCCAACGTGTTCACGATGCGTCCAACGCATTCACGGTGCGTCCAACGTGTTCACGATGCGTCCAACGCATTCACGGTGCGTCCAACGCGTTCACGGTGCATCCAACGTGTTCATGGTGCGTCCAACGCGTTCACGATGCGTCCAACGCGTTCACGATGCGTCCAACGCGTTCACGATGCGTCCAACGCGTTCACGATGCGTCCAACGCGTTCACGATGCGTCCAACGTGTTCACGGCGTCTGGTTAAGCTGGACGCGTCTCTCGTGTTGATGTCCAACCTGATGCCATTTCATTTGACATTGCAGATCCTGAAATAATCTTTAAATAATAGAGGAATGTCTCGAGGCTAACGAGTGGATTAAAAACAAAACACATTAACATATATAAACATAAACACATCTTAAAGGGACTCTCATGTGTTCACTTTATCATAATCTGTGTTTTTAGACACCAGCATCACATTAATAAACAAAGGTTAATACAGTGAGGCAATTAGTTCAGTCGGTATTATTTTGTCCAGGAGGATCATGTGATCAGCTGCTTGTTTGCGTGAGTGACTGTGCAGCTCTGTGTCTGTCCACGTCTCTTCTCTCGTTGTGCTGAAGCAAACTGCATCCCGTCCTGAGGAGCTTTTGTTTCCTGGTGGAGTCTGACTGCTCTGTCTCTTCTTTACCGGCTTCTGGTGAACACATCGCCTCCAGATTACGGGAAGACAACTCAGTGAATCTATTTTATTTTTGGCAAGATCGCCAATTCCAGTGCAGCGTCACCTCAGTTCTCCGTATGAGGCAGGTTCTGAACCGACCCATGAATTATTATTCAGAGTAATCCCTGAGTAAACAAACACTTGACGACTGAATAAACTTGTGGAACTGATGTGTCACGCCGTCTGACGTACAAAAGGGGAATATGAATATGAACTTTTAGATTAAATAATCCTTTATTTGTCCCTCAGTGGGTAAATTACAGGATTTTTCAGAAGACTTTACATCTACAACATTAACGTGACAGATAATATGTTGGTCTTAAAGGAACACTTTGGCTTTATTTTGGAAATATTGCGCCTTCTTTTCCTCGTAATATTATCTTCTCTTAAAGTTAAAACATCACTCTCACTTTTCAACTTTTTCCTTTCAGATATTAGGAATCTTTTGTGAAAATTCACCTTTTTGTGGAAACGCCGCCAGTGTTTGTGTCAGACTTCATCAGCATCGTCCACTTTGGGTTTATCGTTGTGAAGCACAAAGGTTTCCGTGTGCGACGCTCTGCACACGAGTCGTGTTTGTGTTGGCGGCCGAGTCTCTTCACGGCGATGCTGGGAAAGAAAAGACGCAATCTGAGAGGAGAAAGTGAAGGCGTTCCTGGCAGGCCTCTGAGGCCTCTGGCGTCATGTGACGTGCTGCCGCCGCCTCGGTTTGGTTTAGCAAGTTGTGCGTATGAATATGAGTCAGGTGGAGTGACTCAGATCTGTTGCATTGAGCAGAGCGGCGAGCTTCAGACGAGCTGACGTCATGAGCATCAGGAACCGTTTGGGACGCACTCAGTTTTTACTCACAGGAAGGGAAGTCACTCCCACAGAGAAGGACATTCACTCAAGTGGGGTGTCCTCATGTCTTGTCAGAAATGATTAATTTCCTCTCCAGAAGTAAGAATAAAAGCTCCTTTTGTCACAAGGGATAACGTTGACCTTTGAAACAAGATAATTAATCCAAAGTATTTGTGGACGATTTTTCTCTGGGAAACTATTCTCCTGGCAGCAGAACTGGAACGATCAGTTAGAGTCATCCAGTCAGCTGGTTGTTCCTCTCATTATGCTTCCTCTCCTCATGCTTCCTCTCCTCATGCTTCCTCTCCTCATGCTTCCTCTCCTCATGCTTCCTCTCCTCATGCTTCCTCTCCTCATGCTTCCTCTCATTATGCTTCCTCTCCTCATGCTTCTTCTCCTCATGCTTCCTCTCATTATGCTTCCTCTCCTCATGCTTCCTCTCATTATGCTTCCTCTCCTCATGCTTCCTCTCCTCATGCTTCCTCTCCTCATGCTTCCTCTCCTCATGCTTCCTCTCATTATGCTTCCTCTCACCATGCTTCCTCTCCTCATGCTTCCTCTCCTCATGCTTCCGCTCCTTATGCTTCTTCTCCTCATGCTTCCTCTCCTCATGCTTCCTCTCCTCATGCTTCCTCTCCTTATGCTTCCTCTCCTCATGCGTCCTCTCCTCATGCGTCCTCTCCTCATGCTTCCTCTCATTATGCTTCCTCTCCTCATGCTTCCTCTCATCCTGCTTCCTCTCACCATGCTTCCTCTCCTCATGCTTCCTCTCATCCTGCTTCCTCTTCTCATGCTTCCTCTCCTCATGCTTCCTCTCCTCATGCTTCCTCTCATCATGCTTCCTCTCCTCATGCTTCCTCTCATCCTGCTTCCTCTTCTCATGCTTCCTCTCCTCATGCTTCCTCTCTTCATGCTTCCTCTCCTTATGCTTCTTCTCCTCATGCTTCCTCTCCTCATGCTTCCTCTCCTCATGCTTCCTCTCCTTATGCTTCCTCTCCTCATGCGTCCTCTCATCATGCTTCCTCTCCTCATGCTTCCTCTCACCATGCTTCCTCTCCTCATGCTTCCTCTCACCATGCTTCCTCTCCTCATGCTTCCTCTCCTCATGCTTCCTCTCCTCATGCTTCCTCTCACCATGCTTCCTCTCCTCATGCTTCCTCTCCTCATGCTTCCTCTCCTCATGCTTCCTCTCCTCATGCTTCCTCTCACCATGCTTCCTCTCCTCATGCTTCCTCTCCTCATGCTTCCTCTTCTCATGCTTCCTCTCCTCATGCTTCCTCTCCTCATGCTTCCTCTTCTCATGCTTCCTCTCCTCATGCTTCCTCTCCTCATGCTTCCTCTTCTCATGCTTCCTCTCCTCATGCTTCCTCTCCTCATGCTTCCTCTCACCATGCTTCCTCTCGTCATGCTTCCTCTCCTCATGCTTCCTCTCCTCATGCTTCCTCTCCTCATGCTTCCTCTCCTCATGCTTCCTCTCACCATGCTTCCTCTCGTCATGCGCCCTCTCCTCATGCTTCCTCTCCTCATGCTTCCTCTCACCATGCTTCCTCTCGTCATGCTTCCTCTCCTCATGCTTCCTCTCCTCATGCTTCCTCTCCTCATGCTTCCTCTCCTCATGCTTCCTCTCACCATGCTTCCTCTCGTCATGCTTCCTCTCCTCATGCTTCCTCTCCTCATGCTTCCTCTCACCATGCTTCCTCTCGTCATGCTTCCTCTCCTCATGCCTCCTCTCCTCATGCTTCCTCTCCTCATGCCTCCTCTCCTCATGCTTCCTCTCCTCATGCCTCCTCTCCTCATGCTTCCTCTCCTCATGCTTCCTCTCCTCATGCTTCCTCTCCTCATGCTTCCTCTCCTCATGCTTCCTCTTCTCACTGAGCTGAAGGTCAAATGCAGGGACTTTTAATTCATAATGATTTCACTCTTTCATCCTAAAAGGAAGATGGGAAGTCAAACTGCTCACAAGCCGGTTCTACTTGTTTTAAACAGGAATTGTGCGTCTCTGCCGTGAACACAAAGACACACACACCATGCACACATGTTGCAGCTAAAGTTAAACTGAGGAAGTCCAGCATTGTACCGCTGGAGCTGGAACAATCCCTCGTTCATGACATTGTAGGACGGAGCTCCATGGAAAGCACTTCCTGCTGCTACAAACACTTCATCACTCTCACTGCTGTCTGTGTTCCTGTGGCACGTCAAACCCAGTGACACACTCAGAGTGTGACCTTGTGAGTGTTTTTACCCTCGAGGTCGCACCCCAAGACCCCAAAGTGACCTTGAGCCTGTACTCCGCTGTGAGCCAGCTCTGCTTCAACACAAAGTGACGCTGCCACGAGCTTACAATAGTACTTATAGGATTTTTATTAGCTGATGATTTGACTGGAAAAAGTGTCTTTGTCCACACATCCTCTTTGGCAATAACGTTGTTTGTGTCATTACGGAGGTCATTTAATTACCGTGCAATGATATCATAATAAAAGCCACCACCAATACGCCAGCTCATAACTCCAGCAGCTCGCCAGCCGAGTTCTGGGCTCCAGGCGTGATTTAGTTTTTCCGACAATTGTTGCTGGAAACACGTAGATGTCAAAAGATGTTTTTCTTGTTTTCCACAGGTTTCTGTCAGCGATGCGTCCAGCGATGGCCGCTTGTGTACGCGTAGAGGAAGGCGCTCGTCCTCGTGAGGACACAGCAACATGTTGCTAGCTGGTTTATTTAAGGCGGCCGCGGACAAACGCTCCATGTCAAAGGTTCATGTCAACAACTTTCTCCATGTGACCAGAGTCCAGCAGCCGGTCACTGCTGCATTAGATTAATATGTGAACACAGTCCTGACGGCAAGAACGAAACCTTTGACCTATAAAAGTGCATATATTTTTATCCCGTATTTGTCTGAAATGATTCATTAGCTTTTCTAAGTACTGGACATCGTGTGCAGCGTGACATTAGCAGCAGCTGTCTGCACGTCAACTCTTTGTGAGATCTGGAGGAGAGAGAGAAAGAAAAGCCCTTTTCATATCCCTGCTCTTGCACTCTGCATGTTTACATTTGCAGCAGGATGTTGCTCTCCGTCTCTCCGGTGACCTGCCCAACCAATTCATCTGATTTAATAATAGTGGAACTTCTCTGCATACCTCTGCAGATTGAAAACATGTGGGGAACCGGCCTCAGTGCTCATGGCTCGCTGTAGTTTTCTGGGCGTGGGCCTCCGGTGTGAGGCCGGACCGATGGACCCAGCAGAGGACTCCCGGCCCCAGCAGAACCTCAGACACTGTTGAGACCTGATAGTCCAGAGTTCTGTAGTGAAGCTCCCTCTGCAGGACCGGGTCCCTCCACCGGCCTGCAGGAGTTGAACGCTCATGTAAACCCTGGAGGAACTCGCATGTGGTCCACATTGCTGAGTCCTGCCTGTGCTGCAGAGGGAGCAGGCATCCCTCCAGCCTGAGGATGGGAATGTTGCTGACGCCGTCTGCAGCCCCACTGTGGTGGCTTTGAATGTTTAACCCCTGCAGAGACATCCAGAATGAACATCAAGTCTCGAAACTGCTTGTTCATCCTCTGAGCCGGCGGGTTAAAAAAGCATTTTTTGACAAACAATCGGCAAATCTATGTGATTTATCTGAGGCAGAAGCTGCAAAAACCAAAAAACCATGAACGCATCATGTGTGACGAACACCTGTCATGAGACAAAGTAACCGAAATGAAGCTTTAACTATGTTATTCCATCAAAAACATTTCAATCTTTCCACAAACTAACGGTTTGCTTTAGCTCGATCTAAACAACATCAGGTTCTGGGCTCCTCAGCGTAACAGAACAAACCGTCACGTGACAATAAAATCTACATGAAACATGGACTGAACTGCAGCCGCTGAACATTTAAAGCATTAAACCTTTTAAAGGCTTGAAGGAGGTTGTTAAAGTCTAAGTAGTTCAATGTGTACAGCACGCTCTCTTTACAGCGTCCCTGTAGAGGTTCAGAACCTTCATATATATAAATATATAAGTATGTAAGTATATAAGTATGAAGTGTGGAGCATTAAAGACAAGAACAACTTCTTGAATGAGACGGTTGATAAAAGTAATTTAAATAGTCGATGAGGAGAAAAAAACCTCATTAAAGAAATCATGTCTCACTTCCTCAACCTCTCTCTCTCTCTCTCTCTTTCTCTCTCTCTCTCTCTCTCTCTCTCTCTCTCTCTCTCTCTCTCTCTCTCTCTCTCTCTCTCTCTCTGTCACATTCATCAGACTCATTGATATGATGGATCCTGTGTTCTCAGTGAGCGTTCCTTTCTTCTGCATCAGGGGGGTCAAACTCATTTCAGTGGGCCGGACCAGTAAAATCACAGCATAATAACGACAATATTTCTCTATGTTTAAATCATTGGTGAAGGTTTTTAGATGATAAACTCTATTTTAAGGTCTTTCAACAATTACATAGAAACATAAAGAGCAAACATTCAGACATCAGCCCTCTGTTCATCTGCCTGCTCTCCTCTGCAGGTTCCCTCGCTTTGTGACACGTTTGTGACGCCACTTTCATGACGTGATCCATGTTCAACGACTTCTACACATTAATATCAGAGCTCACATCAGTTGAGACTGTGGATCAATGGTTCCACAAAGCTCTAGCACTAGTTTTTGAATTTGGGAGCGAGTCATATATATATTCTTTGAAAGTTTTAGAGCAAAGGAATAATATTTAATGCCTGTACAGTATCAATGCCACATCGCCTCCTGATCGTATGCAGGTAGAGACGACGTGACTTCGATCCAGACGCTGACCTTTATGAGGAAGTTTGCAACAAAAGGAGAAAATCATTTTCACGGTTGCATGACATTTCCGAGAATATCTTGGTTTTATGAGCCAGGCGATAAGTCACTTCATTATGTTTGGATATGTTTTAAATATTACAACATGGTCGGTTTTCAATACCGCAGACAAGCGACAGACGAAGAACGATGACCGAGTTTATACGCTGGGTCTCTTCCAGACCCACGTTTGAATTCCCAGATTGCTCAGCAGCACACACACACACACACACACACACACACACACACACACACACACACACACACACACACACACCCCGGCTGACCCCTGCTGAGTATTTCCTCAGTAATCTTCCAGCTGTTGGTTGGTGGGATCAGTCACCTGCTCCTCCTCACTGTGACTGTGGGAACGTCCTCCTGAAGAAGTCCACCACAGTGAGGATCCCATGCTTCCAGAAATGTATTTTTATCATTGGAAAAAGAAAGTCCTGCAGGTGCCAACATGCTGTGACTAAACAATGCTAAACAAATGGTCCATAACGACGTTGTTGTACATGTGCAGCTGTGCTCCAGACGGCTTGAAGAGCACGTCTTCTCAAACTTTAAACAAGAAAAGATTGACCGCATGTGTGCTCATGACTTCTGGAAGGTTTTCATCGTTATATTTCAAGACACTGCATCTTGTGCGTCGTCTGGGGAGAGACAACTGTTCACTGAACCTGGAAGAGCACTGCAGAGCTTCAGCCCGCCTGAAACCTGGCAGCGAGCTGAAGCTCCTCATGGAGCTTCATCTTCACAGAGACAGCTTCATGCTCGCCTGGGGACGAGGTCTGCTCTGAGCCCACCAGGAGACCGGACCGTGGGAGGACTTCAGGGTTGTCTGTAGCTAACGTGTTTCACATGTTGTGTCTGTAGCTAACGTGTTTCACATGTTGTGTCTGTAGCTAACGTGTTTCACATGTTGTGTCTGTAGCTAACGTGTTTCACATGTTGTATCTGTAGCTAACGTGTACATGTGTTGTATCTGTAGTTAACGTGTTCACATGTTGTGTCTGTAGTTGGCGTGTACACGTGTTGCACGTAGCATGATGTAACGTAGCATAATATAACATAGCATAATATAACATAGCATAATATAACGTAGCATAATATAACAAAGCATTATGTAATGTAGCATTATGTAACGTAGCATGATATAACGTAGCATGATATAACGTAGCATGATGTAACGTAGCATGATATAACATAGCATGATGTAACGTAGCATGATGTAACGTAGCATGATGTAACGTAGCATGATGTAACGTAGCATGATGTAACGTAGCATGATGTAATGTAGCATTATGTAACGTAGCATGATATAACGTAGCATGATGTAACGTAGCATGATGTAACGTAGCATGATGTAACGTAGCATGATGTTTAGGGATGTAAGACGCTACCGAGCTGAAACTTGAAATAAGTGGACACTGACTTGTGTTTTCACTTGTGTGTCTCAAACAAAGTCTTTTGTTTTCAGACCCTCCAACCAGCCGACCTCCTCATGTCAACTTTCTTGCTCTTTCCACCAACTAACCTTCTTCACTCCCACTATCACTACGGCCACGCAGCGCGTCGCAGTTGGCAACGTGCGGCCTCTGACCGAGCTGTTTCATCTGACGGGAGGAGCACGGGCTGGTACAGCTGGCGTCGTGGTAAAAAGACATTTGAAGGTCATGAAGTAACTCCCTACGACCCAGAAACCGTCCTAAAGACTGAGCCTGGACACTGGGAATCATGGTTACTGTGACTGAAAACAAACAAACGTCTCCCCCACTTGTTTCCTAAAGAGCTCGTCTTAATTGTTCAACAACTCCCCCAACCCGCCGCCGCCCCTTCCAAACACTTCCTGGTTTCTCCTCCTCTGCCGCCATCGATCACACTCCAGTAGCTTTCAAACATTCCTCTCTCAGTGACTCACCGCTCTGCTCACAGCGGGCTGTGCAACACGTGTAACTGTAGCATATGGGGATCAGCAGAAAGCTCTCCGGACCCCCGGACCCCCGGGATGTGATCCAAAAAGACCCGAAACCAGATGTGGAGCTTCACAGTGTCCAAACTCACCAGAGTGGCATTCGGCTGCGACGACAAACAAAGAGTTAAAACCTGACAGCTCGACTTGCTGCTGCTGGCAAATGAGTGATTGTCAAGGAAAACTTAAGATATTCAAAGCCTCCTTTTGTTGTTGTTGTTGTTGTTGTTGTTGTTGTTGTTGTTGTTGTTGTTCTTCTTCTTCTTCTTCTTCTTCTTCTTCTTCTTCTTCCCCTGCCATGCAGAAGACAAATGTCTGAGTATCAGCTGTGTTTTCATGCAGGATAAACTGTGTGAAGCCTGATTGGCAGAGTGGATCTAGAACATTCCTCTTGACTTTGGCCGTAGAAAGTGGACGGATCAGAGATCCATCCGGTTGACTCAACACAATCATATCCTGCTCTATGTTTAGATGACAGACTCTGCTGAGAAAGAAGCAGGAATTTAGCAGCTTCACATTAAAGGATGCACAGAGCACAGGTGTGAGGTGTGCTGCTGACACAGTGTGCATGCTTAAAGGACGCACAGAGCACAGGTGTGAGGTGTGCTGCTGACACAGTGTGCATGCTTAAAGGATGCACAGAGCACAGGTGTGAGGTGTGCTGCTGACACAGTGTGCATGCTTAAAGGATGCACAGAGCACAGGTGTGAGGTGTGCTGCTGACACAGTGTGCATGCTTAAAGGACGCACAGAGCACAGGTGTGAGGTGTGCTGCTGACACACAGTGTGCTGCAGGTTGGATGATTGAGAAAGAGACAGGAGGAAGAAAGAAGATCAGAACAAAAAGATTCACTTGGAACGACTCCAGATTCACATGTTTGGTTTCACAATCTGTCAGCTGGGGATCAGAGGAATCTCTTGAACAGGATGCCTGAGGTCTTTTGTGTTATTTTTAATATAAAGTATGCAAACAAAGTGTTTAATGCACGATAAGAGAGGAGATTATTAGAATAAAAGGGAACAGGTATCAAACTTTAATTGGAAATAACTTAAGTTACAAGAGCTATTTCTGTCTGATAAGAGAAGAAATACCCTGACTACACACACACACACACACACACACACACACACACACACACACACACACACACACACACACACACACACACACACACACACACACACTCTCATATTTCCTGGCACGGAGGACGAGGTGAGGTGTCGGATGAGGGCGTTCTCTCATTGGCTCGTGCGCCCTCATCTGCTTTCACTTACTTCTCACCGTCTCATGTCATGACCCCGACACACACACACACACACACACACACACACACACACACACACACACACACACACACACACACACACACACACACGGCTCCACAACTCGCTCCCTGGCGCCACCCAGTGGTCTCTGGATCCACTTGTCCCGCGTCTCCTCTCTCTTGCTGGTCTTCTCTCTCTTTCTTATTTCCGCTCCATGAGCCACTTTGCTGACGTTCTCGGGCGTCAACTTCCATCAATATGTATCATGAGGTGACAGATCATAAGCACGCATCCAACAGGAACGAATGACGCATGACGTGCTTTTACAACCAAACTGCTTTAATGTGGAGGGAAACATATTTTCTCTGAGATGATTTCGGCTCATAATTACGTTTCTAATCAAATGCAGAAGTCTGGGTGGAGGCGTCGTGGTGGAGCGTCGGACTAAAAGAGGATCTTCACCAAGAGAACACTGTCAATGCTGAGTTATTTTAATACACAACAATATTTAAATGATGAAACAAGAGATGCATCATGTCCGCTCGGTGTGAAGGATTCACACAAAGCTGCAGGTCATGCTGAACACAGCCCGGACCCCAAGACCGGACCCCAAGACCGGACCCCAAGACGGACCCCAAGACCGGCCTCAGAGAGGCCCCATTGTGCTTTTCCTCTTTTCATACTTCTCTTTTATGTGTTACACATATTTTGGCATGAAAAAGGTCCGTAGAGTTGTAAAGCCTGAAGTCTCCCTGTTAGAAACACTGAAGCTGAGCCGCTGACACACTGGAGGGAATCACGTCTTCACTTCTGTAAAGTAGTGAGTCACTGTGGAGGGAAACCCGACCCTCAATGCCCCATACCGACCCTCAATGCCCCCACCTCGACCCTTAATGCCCCACCCCGAGCCTCAATGCCCCACCCGACCCTCAATGCCCCCACCTCGACCCTTAATGCCCCCACCCGACTGCTCACTGCCCCACCCGACCCTCAATGCCCCCCACCGGACCCTTAATGCCCCCATACCGACCCTCAATGCCCCCACCCGACCCTCAATGACCCCGCCCAGAGGATCAGTGGAGTGCAGCATGAAGCTGGAGAGACAAGAGAGACTCCTTAGTCTGATCACCTGCAATGAACCAGTGTGACAGCACCCCCTGAGGCATGGAGGTGAACAGCATTCATGTGCGTTGGTGAAAGGTGAGATCAGTCTCTGGGATGTCCAGCAGGTGAGCGGCACGTCAAACCTGTCCGTCAGCATGACCCCCCTCGATGAAGGAAAATACTTGGATTACAAACACATGTGTACTGCGATGTCGAGAAATGACACAGTCGCAAAGTTACATGTAAAATATAAGACAGCAATGACAGAACTTACGCCTGTGAAACGGACTCGGGTCCATCACTTACTGCTTCCTGACTTTCTGTGATGCTGAGGCAGCAGGAACGACGCTATCTTTCACTTCACTGAACAGTGTTTTGGGCTCTCAGTGAGCCTCTGGGCTGGATTCTGTCAAGATAAGGCCATGACATCTCCAGACACACACGCTGTGTTGTTGACCAATCACAGCAGAGCGTTTCAGACAGCGGGCAGGAAGAGGTGCAGCAGGGCGGGATGAGAAAAACAAGGTGTTTTTTGAGCAATAATGCATGTAAACTTGGTGTTGATGAGTAGACTCGTCTCATTTGGTCCTCGACATCACAGAAGACGAGCTGCGTCTGGTCGCCACTCAGACTCGTGATGTAAGCAGGCAGCTCTCTGTGTTTCCTCTGAGCTCAACCAGTTCACGGTTGTGGCTTTGTGAACGATGAGGTCATCAGTTTTATCCTCAGGCAACCTCCGAAGGGGTGTTTTCATGAATAGTACAATGTTCATGTTTAACCACTGGAAAAACACATGCTGTTCTTTCTGTATTCCCTGGGTTGCTCTGTCAACTCCAGGCTCTTTTTATTGTGACTTTGAGTTTGAAGACATTCTCTTCCTCTTCAGAAACAACTGCTGGCAATTACAACCACCGCAAACATTCTGCGAGTGTGGAAAGTTACTCTTAAAGTGATATTCCACCTAGGATCTCTAACATGTTGGTGAACATATCTGCTTGTGGAGCAGTGAGCATGCACATGTTCAGCAGAAAACTGTCCTGAATGTGTGGTTATGAAAGTGTCTATTACTTAAACACATGATCACCACATTTGTGGCCACTTGGGGGCAGCGCAGCAAGCTGTAATCACAAGGAACTACCTTCTTCTGAAGTTCATTTGGTGAACGTGTTGTGTATACAGATGCAATTATGAACCAACAATAACTTTCACTTGACAAAATAAGAGCATTGAGAACAATATGAATATTTTAGAAAAATATCTGGCTGGCTGCAGACGTTCTCCATTTGGTGCTGTGTCTTTTTTTAGTACAACATGATTGATTAATGCGTCTAGTGGTTATGTAACACACTTCATTTCGGAAAACAACAGCTGCAATGTGTGAGTGTGTCATTTTCTGAAAAAGCATGACATTGGTGATGTCATCCGAGGGAGGTGCAGCACGAACCTCCTCTGTGTGTGCTGCTATCATGTGATCCTCCACTGGGCCTCTGGGTGCCTCCACTGGGCCTCTGGGTGTCTATACTGGGCCTCTGGGTGTCTCCACTGGGCCTCAGGGTATCTCTACTGGGCCTCTGGGTGTCTCTACTGGGCCTCTGGGTATCTCTACTGGGCCTCTGGGTGTCTCCACTGGGCCTCTGGGTGTCTCCACTGGGCCTCTGGGTATCTCCACTGGGCCTCTGGGTATCTCCACTGGGCCTCTGGGTGTCTCCACTGGGCCTCTGGGTGCCTCCACTGGGCCTCTGGGTGTCTATACTGGGCCTCTGGGTGTCTCCACTGGGCCTCAGGGTATCTCTACTGGGCCTCTGGGTGTCTCTACTGGGCCTCTGGGTATCTCTACTGGGCCTCTGGGTGTCTCCACTGGGCCTCTGGGTGTCTCCACTGGGCCTCTGGGTATCTCCACTGGGCCTCTGGGTATCTCCACTGGGCCTCTGGGTGTCTCCACTGGGCCTCTGGGTGTCTCCACTGGGCCTCTGGGTGTCTCTACTGGGCCTCTGGGTGTCTCCACTGGGCCTCTGGGTGTCTCCACTGGGCCTCTGGGTGTCTCCACTGGGCCTCTGGGTGTCTCTACTGGGCCTCTGGGTATCTCCACTGGGCCTCTGGGTGTCTCCACTGGGCCTCTGGGTACTTCCACAGGGCCTCTGGGTATCTCCACTGGGCCTCTGGGTATCTCCACTGGGCCTCTGGGTATCTCCACTGGGCCTCTGGGTGTCTCCACTGGGCCTCTGGGTATCTCCACTGGGCCTCTGGGTATCTCCACTGGGCCTCTGGGTATCTCCACTAGGCCTCTGGGTATCACCACTGGGCCTCTGGGTGTCTCCACTGGGCCTCTGGGTGTCTCCACTGGGCCTCTGGGTGTCTCTACTGGGCCTCTGGGTATCTCCACTGGGCCTCTGGGTGTCTCCACTGGGCCTCTGGGTACTTCCACAGGGCCTCTGGGTATCTCCACTGGGCCTCTGGGTATCTCCACTGGGCCTCTGGGTATCTCCACTAGGCCTCTGGGTGTCTCCACTGGGCCTCTGGGTATCTCCACTGGGCCTCTGGGTATCTCCACTGGGCCTCTGGGTATCTCCACTAGGCCTCTGGGTGTCTCCACTGGGCCTCTGGGTATCTCCACTAGGCCTCTGGGTGTCTCCACTGGGCCTCTGGGTATCTCCACTGGGCCTCTGGGTGTCTCTACTGGGCCTCTGGGTGTCTCCACTGGGCCTCTGGGTGTCTCCACTGGGCCTCTGGGTGTCTCCACTGGGCCTCTGGGTGTCTCCACTGGGCCTCTGGGTGTCTCTACTGGGCCTCTGGGTATCTCCACTGGGCCTCTGGGTGTCTCCACTGGGCCTCTGGGTACTTCCACAGGGCCTCTGGGTATCTCCACTGGGCCTCTGGGTATCTCCACTGGGCCTCTGGGTATCTCCACTAGGCCTCTGGGTGTCTCCACTGGGCCTCTGGGTATCTCCACTGGGCCTCTGGGTATCTCCACTGGGCCTCTGGGTATCTCCACTAGGCCTCTGGGTGTCTCCACTGGGCCTCTGGGTATCTCCACTAGGCCTCTGGGTGTCTCCACTGGGCCTCTGGGTATCTCCACTGGGCCTCTGGGTGTCTCTACTGGGCCTCTGGGTGTCTCCACTGGGCCTCTGGGTGTCTCCACTGGGCCTCTGGGTGTCTCCACTGGGCCTCTGGGTGTCTCCACTGGGCCTCTGGGTGTCTCTACTGGGCCTCTGGGTGTCTCCACTGGGCCTCTGGGTGTCTCCACTAGGCATCTGGGTGTCTCCACTGGGCCTCTGGGTGTCTCCACTGGGCCTCTGGGTATCTCCACTGGGCCTCTGGGGGTCTCTGGACATCCTGGAAGATCTCAACGATTGTTGAAGGATGATGAACTGAAACTTAATCTGATCTGATTACAGTGGATCAGCTCTGTTTCAGCATTCAGGAATGTGTCTCAAATTTAAAAAAAACACAATGGGCTGAAAAACCTTGGGGTGAGATTCTTTGAGGGGTCTCTATCCCTCTAGAGCCATGAGGTCAATACATCAAGAGAGAAGCAGAGTCATTTATATAGACTTCTATACAACCAGAGGAGTCGCCCCCTGGTGGTCAGGAGAGAGAATGCAGCTCTAACACATGAAGCATAGACTTCTATACAACCAGAGGAGTCGCCCCCTGGTGGTCAGGAGAGAGAATGCAGCTTTAACACATGAAGCATAGACTTCTATACAACCAGAGGAGTCGCCCCCTGGTGGTCAGGAGAGAGAATGCAGCTTTAACACATGAAGCATAGACTTCTATACAACCAGAGGAGTCGCCCCCTGGTGGTCAGGAGAGAGAATGCAGCATTAAGACACGTCCATGTTGACTGAATGTAAAAGTTTGTTCTTTTAACTTCATGTAATCTAACATGAAACACATGTGGCTGAAAGCAAAATGTCAACAATCCTTAAATATCAGTAATTATTACAAAATGACTAATTATTAATAAAGTCAGTAAGATCTCACATCCTTCTTTCTATAGAAAGCAAACTAACACCATGCGCTCCTTGATGAGAGTAATGTGACTCAGTAGACTCAGTGAAAGTCATCGGTCGTGTATTTTAAAAGGAATTCTCTTTAAAACTAAACTGACAATGATTAACACTCAACACTTTATGGGAAATAATTCAGATATTCTACTTCATCCAATACTTGCAATGGCATTTAAGTTGGAGTGTGATGCTTCTTATGCACTTAAGCACCTTATCATCATTGAATGTACACATACATTACATTACATACATATGCATACATCACATACATATACATACATTACATTACATACATATACATACATATACATACATATACATACATTACATTACATACATATACATACATTACATTACATACATATACATACATTACATACATTACATACATATACATACATTACATACATATACATACATTACATTACATACATATACATACATTACATACATATACATACATTACATACATATACATACATTACATTACATACATATACATACATTACATTACATACATATACATACATTACATACATATACATACATCACATTACATACATATACATACATTACATACATATACATACATTACATTACATACATATACATACATTACATACATATACATACATTACATTACATACATAGACATACATTACATACATATACATACATTACATTACATACATATACATACATTACATACATATACATACATTACATTACATACATAGACATACATTACATACATATACATACATTACCACTGTGAATCAGAAACTGCTGTTTGGTCCATCCATGAGTTACTGGAAGTGGAGGATTAACAGGCATCCTGTTGTTTCCTGCAGTCTTCAGTCTCATGTTATGTTCTACGGAGGCTGAAGCACTTTTAATACCATCAGAATAACTCTCCTGTTGTTCTTGTGGCCGTTTCTCTAATACCCACAAACGGAGTGTTTATTGCAACAGCTGCAGCGTGAGGACGTCCAGCAGCAAACACTCTGCATGTGATGCGAGTGCCATGGGATTCTGGAGCGGCTGCAAGAGGAGACGTTTGCATTAGTTCACTGTGAGGACCTCCCTGCAGAGGAATGCAGCTTGTACCGGTCACCATGTTGACATGCAGCAGCGTATACAGTCAGCAGAGCAATGGAAACAAATCCTCCATCTCTGCCTTCGGGTTAAGGCAGCAGAGTGTTTAAAGAGATCCCTTTCAGCTGCTCCATCAACTGTAAACAGACCACACTTTGTTTCCAGCTGCACGGCCATCATAACTCCCTGCATTGTGCAGTTGAAGATGCTCTCTTCAGTCATCAGGACCGACTTCTGGGAACACAATATCACACCTCTGGAGTCAGCGTTTGATTCATTTCATCAGGACACTTCAGTCTAAGTCTCTGCAGAAGAGTAGTTTAAAAGAAGGAATATCATTGACGCTGCAACCAAAATCTAACTCTTTCACTTAGAACATCTGTGACTTGGTGGCATCCAGCTGTTGTCCATGCAGGGCGGTGAAAGGAGCCGGTGATGAGAGTCAGCTGTCTGGTCATAAAGACACTTTCTTCTTTTGTTTTAGGGCAGTTGTCAGGAAGTGTCACAACAAAGTGTGCACCTCTGACTAAACTCCTTTACTGGGCTTTTTCGGTGGCCGGCAAGAACCAACAAACGCCTTCAGGCTGCAACAACAGCAGCAGAAAGTCAGATAAAACATAACAGTTCATGTGAATGAATACAACTTTATTTTCAGCGTTAACTGGTTGAACTGTTCTGTTCTTTCGGGGTTTCAAGTGGCTCGCTCCCTGACTTCATCAGAGAGGAAGAGTTGCATATTCTCTTCCTTTGGAGGACAAAATGCTTTTCAAACACGCAGCATGCAGACGGATGAGGAATAGATTCACTGCCGCTTGTGCCTCTGAATGTGTATCATGTATTATTATAAGTTTCCTCGTGCTGTGGTCTGGTGAAAGGATGTTCAATGTGTCATGATAGGCAGCAGTCTCAACACTCAAGGAGAGATAACTGCGTGTCGAGCCTGCCGGATGTCACTCAGATCAGACTCCAGCTGTTGTGTTGGCGGTCTCTCAGACATGCAGAAGAACTCGCCCGTTACCGCCTTCAAAGTGTGCAAATGTGTCAACAAGGTACAGAAACCCATTCATACCAGTTCCCTAAATGACAGTCAACCTCACGTCGCATTAGAAATGGGAAACATGTTTGCGTTTCAGCAGTTGGAGCACTGACAAGCTCCATATGTAGGAGTTTACAAGATACAGGAGCCTGAAGAAGCTGGAGAGGACTGATGAAGACCTCTCCAGCTGGCTGCTGCCATCTAGTGGCGACACCATAAAGGAGCGCAGGAATGAAAAGGACAAAGTCTGCCAGGACGTTGTGTTCTGTCCTGACAACTGATCTCCAGGTTGGGGAGACTGGGAGCACAAAGAGCCGACACGAGTCCGCTGTGTCCGAGTGGTAACTCTCACATGAGGAACACGGAAGGAGCTCCACAAATAAAGGAACCCATGCAGACTTGTGATTAAGTGCAAAAGTGAAATACTCAATGCTTTTGACTGTTTCCCTCTCTGCCTTTTTTTTATTTTTATTTTTTTTTACAGTTGTGCTGTTTTCTGATTCAATGAAAGCAGAGAACGTGCAACTTCTGATCAGCGTAGACGTGATTCACATCAGTCCAAACTTGCTTTGAAGAGACGCTCAAAGAAGCACAACAAGTGTAGTCGGTCTCAAGTGAAAGCACGCCACAACCTTGGCTTCACATAACCAACAGTCTGTTTTTAGTTAATGCAAAAGGTTGCACAAACGTTATTAGACGAGGAAGCCCTGGGGCCGGACGCAGAAACAATACTCACAGCAACACGTTGCAGGGAAACCACAACAAAGAACACTGGACAGCACATGCTGATGGATGCGCTCCAACAAGGAGAGACAGTTTTATTGCTTCTTCAAAGTTACTGTGAGGAACCTTTAACTGTGAGTCCTGGTGACCTCCACGTGACCTCCACCAGGAACCAGACCATCAGAGAGAAGAGGGTCTGTTTCTGTTCCGTTGTTCTCAAAGATCCTCAGCGGAGCCACCGGGTCGGGTTCTGGTGAAACTAGATGACGTCAAGCAGGTTCACCAGAACCTCCTTCAGATCAGACTCTAGAGACCAGTCCACTGTAGACAGACCCAGATCCACTAGAGACCAGCCCACTGTGGACAGACCCAGATCCACTAGAGACCAATTCACTGTGGACAGACCCAGATCCACTAGAGACCAGTCCACTGTGGACAGACCCAGATCCACTAGAGACCAGTCCACTGTGGACAGACCCAGATTCACTAGAGACCAGTCCACTGTGGACAGACCCAGATCCACCAGAGACCAATTCACTGTGGACAGACCCAGATCCACTAGAGACCAGTCCACTGTGGACAGACCCAGATCCACTAGAGACCAGTCCACTGTGGACAGACCCAGAAAAGCGTTGATGGACATATTGACATGTCCATCAACGTCATCAACATGCCATCATCAACATGACGTGTTAGTTTTTTGTCAATGAGACGGTGAAATATCAGAATTCAATGAGCGTCCCTCCCAGCAGCACTTCCTGTGTGTTACATCGAGGAGGAAACGCTCCACACAGGAGAAGCTTTCTTTTCATGGGATATATGGTCTTGATTTATTACATGTAATATATTTACAATAACAAGTCTGAAAGGAATGTTGTCCGCGTTTACTTTCTCAGTGTTGTGTTATTGTTATAAAACATGTCTTGTTTTATTTTCTTCTGACTGTTAAAAACCTGCATGTGGAACAATGAAGTAGGAACACTTGTGGTTCAAACTGGGCTTGAACATTTCATGATGGTGAACATATTTGTTACTGCACCAAATAAGGAAACGTTCTCATGTGTACATGTTTGCCAAAAAGTCGTGCTGGGTAAAAAGCAGCAATCCCACACACATCGTATTTCACCATATTTAATGGTTTCCCAACTGTTTCTATTTGGTCAAAATGCTGTTTGAATGCATTCCTGTGACGGTGAAGCTGTGTGAAGCTGAAACACACACACACCCTGAAGAGTGTTTCTGAGCTGTAAAATAGTGACGTCATTGTTAAGCATTGATGTGAAACATTATTAGAGATTTGATTACATTGAATTGATTCGCAGCACACGCTTTCTTTTAGAATAAGCTTGAGTAAAGAGACAATAAAAGTGTCTGCGTTTCAGCCGAGCTCGCTGGCGTCGACACGGCGTCGCTCTGCAGGAACGTGAGTCCATTCTGCTGTGAGGACGAAGTGAAGTTCAACCTTCTGACGGTTCCTTTTCCAGGAAAGGATTATGAATCAATAGGAAGTGTAAAAATGGTGTTTCCTGACGTTTGTGTTTTTAACTAGTGCATGCTGGGAGAGAGTCCGGCCCCCTCGACCACGTTAGGGGAAAGCAAGAGTACTGTTAGTGTCCTGGTGGTTTTAATGTGGGAACGTGTTCCAGTGAGCATTGTGTGGTTTAACTTCATGAATTCCTTTCAGACTAGATGTGGAATCACAAAACTGTAACTTTCCCCAAACTGAAACTACACTACCCAGACTGCCTTTGGCCTGGCCGTGCGAGAAGTGTGATCAAAAGTGTGGCACAAAGCATCGGCCCACAATTACTCACTTGAAACAGTGGAGCCATGCCACAGCTTTCTACTTTAAAGTAACCTTTGGAACACACAACCTGCTGAATAAAAACATCTCTTTGCAGTGGACACAAACACTAAAACTGCTCTGAAACTCAGACTGTCTGTTGTACATAATCAATCCTCAAACTTTAACCTGATGAAACACCCAGCTCCAGGATGACGCATGTCTGAGGACACACTCTGAATCCTCTTGGTTCACGCTGATGACTGCTGCTGTTGCGGCCCAACGTGGTCTCAACGTGGAACTACTGGTGACGGGCCACTGGGCCGGGTCGCCGATGTCGGTCCTGTGTCATCTGGGGGAAGTGGAGCAACGGGCCGACAGAAGCGACCCTGGATAACCACGAGTGGAGCGTGACAGCCTGCGCTGGGATCATCCAGAGAAGATTTCACGTTTAATAACAGCATTCTTGTGGAGAAGGAAAAAGGGAAAAAAGCACATAGCACTTCCTCGTTTGAAGCTCTGCATCAAGCTTCCCATTCATTCATCCAGTCATGTGACAGACATGTGGTTCAGGAAATGATGCCAAATATAACATCACATTTGATGTTGAAAGTGATATCACCTGACAGCCTGTCTTCCTCTAGAAGTAGAACAGGATCAGTGAGTCCTTTGTGCCGCATGCACGGCCTCTCAGGTCGGTGTTCTGCACCTGTGAGCTGCTGTACAGTACAGATCCAGCTCCTGCTGCCTCCTCTGTCAGGCGTAGAAGAACAAAACGGTTTTACAGTGTTGTCGCATCGTCTCAGCCGGTATGCGCCTCACACATCTCTGTGGTGTGTTGTGTGGGTGAGACAGATTCAACCAGTCAAACCCAAACAGGTAACCTAGAAGGGGTTCTTTAAAACATTTAAACACGTATCTTTTCATACATTTAATTACCGTTTCATGTTAAATTACAATGTGTTTTCATAGCAGCAGTGCAGAGGGGTCCAGGGAGACTATGGGCCTCTACACACACTCTACTACTTCCAGTGTGAGATGTAAAAGAACAAGAGAAGCGTTGTTCCTGTGTTATTTCATTTTAACTTGAGATTAAACATTGTGTTGTATTTCCTCTACTGTTCATCCATTCAAACGGAGCCGGGTTCACTTGTCCTTCTCGTATTACGCGACCGGAGGCGGGACAGTGATTGGTCGAGCCGGCGCTGCGTCCCGCCCCCCCGGTCGGCTGCTCGTACACGTCAGCAGTCAATAAGTTGTAACCGAGATGTGTCGCCGTCCCGTCATCTTCTTCCTGGTACGGAGCGCGTTGACACTTCACGGCTCGTCCGGGTGAGTCAAGTGTCGCGAGCTGCCGGCGACATTGTTGCCTTTTCTTCCCGCCGCCTTCGCGCGTATCTTGTGTTGAGTGCGCACTCCGGTCGCTTTGTTCACTCTTTCTTTTCTCTCTCTCCAACAGGTGGTAAAAACAAGCGGTCCCAGCGGCTGGTTTGGCAAATGGCACGGGGTTCAGGTGGGGAGGAGAAGCCGCCGCCGAGCACCGTGTTGACTGAGGACACGCGTCGCGCGACTGCGACAGGAGTTTGGGTCTTCGGCGCGCGAGGAACACTGTGTTGCGAAACCAGTTCACGATGAGGGCGCGTGCGACGAGGTGAATGAAAGCCGTTTCTGTCGTCTTCCAAAAGTCCGTTTCTCCGCGAGAAAATGAGGTTCCGGCTGCTCAAACGGAACCTGCTCGCGCTGCTCGGTGTTTCCGTTGTCGTCGTGACTCTCCTGTTCACCACGCGCGTGTTGTTGGTTCCCAACAATGACGCGAGCGGACCCAATAAGGACGTCGCTGTGATTGATCGGATCGCTCACTGCGGCGACGCGGCGAAGTTCGACTTCAGTTCGCTCCCGGAGTTGACGAAGTCCGTTTTCAACGCCAATTACAAGCAGTGCGTCCACAACGCGGACGCGTTCCCGGGGGAGCCCCGACTGGTGCTGGTTGTGCAGGTCCACAACAGACCCGCATACCTGCGGCTGCTCATCAGGTCGCTGGAGAAAGCCGCAGAGGTCCACAGCGTCCTCCTTATCTTCAGCCACGACTACTTTTCAGAGGAAATAAACGCCATTGTGCAAGAGATAACTTTCTGCAAAGTGCTGCAGATTTATTTCCCCTTCAGCACCCAGCTGTATCCTGGCACGTTTCCTGGGAAGGACCCGCGGGACTGTCCCCGGGACGCATCCAAGGCCCACGCTTTGAAAACAGGATGCCTCAACGCAGAGCACCCGGACTCCTACGGCCACTACAGGGAGGCCTTCATCACGCAGACCAAACACCACTGGTGGTGGAAGCTGCACTTTGTGTGGGAGCGAGTGCAGGTGATGCAGGGCTACAGCGGCTTCGTGGTCTTCCTGGAGGAGGACAACTACATCTTGCCGGACTTCTTCCATTACTATAAATCAATGATAGAGTTCAGGAAGAGCAGCTGCCCAGATTGCGACATGCTGGCCTTGGGCAACCACAACGGCCTGGCTGATTTCACCTCGCTGTCCAATAAGGTGTCGACCACCGGGTGGATGTCCACGAAACACAACATTGGCATGGCCGTCTCCCGGGAGATGTACTACAAGCTGATGGGCTGCAACATCGAGTACTGCACCTACGACGACTACAACTGGGACTGGACCCTGCAGCACCTCTCGGGAACCTGCATATCGAAGCCCATCAAAGTGCTGGCGGCGAAGGGCACCAGGGTCCTCCACACGGGGGACTGCGGCCTCCACCAGAAGGAAAACTGCAGGCCGGAGTGGGCCTCGCAGAAGGCGGAGGAGGGCCTCGTCGCGGCCAAGGCCGGCCTTTTCCCTCCATCTCTCGTGCTCAGCGGCGCGGAGGCGGCGGAGCACAAGGCGCACATGAAGAACGGAGGATGGGGGGACGTCCGAGACCACAGTCTATGCAATAACTACGCCAAACGTCTTTGAGCTATGGCTTTTCACAAGGTTTCCGTGGAGGTGCCACCCCTATGTAACACTGCATTGGGTGTGCTAATATTCACTTTTTTATTTTAAAGTCTTTTTTTTTTTTAATCACCAAAGCTGCACAGTTGCCAAAGACTGCCTTGTTATTTGTGTTGTGTCAATAATGCAAGCTGTCACGCTGTTGAATGTCATGTCACCTGCTCTGTTTATCTCTGGGTGTCCTACGAGCCAAAATATCAGCTCAGTTATTGCACAGTGATGGGAAAGAAGAGTCAACTACTTCAGAATGTACGCAAACTGGGAACGTTGCACACACAATGTTGTTTGTTTACTAGAATATCAATGTGTTGGTGTGTGGATGATTTGCATTGATTTTATGAACTGAATTTTACGTGTGCTTTTTATGGTACTTTATGGTGTGGTATTTTAAATGCAACAACTAAAGGACACATGCACACAGTGCACTGTACAGACTGCAGAGGTTAACACATGCATGACAATCTTCTACTGAAGGGGGGGACTTGTAGTGCATGCCGTCTCTCTGGGGTTGACCGTTGACTTTTCTTATTTCCTGCACATAATGGGATCGTGTTACTGAATGTAGCCTGCAGTGTAACCAGGGGGCTTTCCTTTTGAGGCGAGATCAGCTGACACCACTTACTTATCCAGTCTGCTCCTCTCCACCTGTATCCACCCCTGAGCTGCCACGAAGAGAGCTGGCTTCATATTGACTTCTTCTTTTGATTGGGACTCTATTTGCTTTCTGATAAGTGAACAGTGACCCTTTGGAGTCTCGTTCGAGGTCTTCCGCGCCGCAAAAATCGAGGGTCATCTGTGATTCTGCAATTCTGTATTTGCACCTTCTTTCTTGTGAATTGATGTTTGGGGATTTAAATTTTTTTTCGTTCAATCTAAAGTTGCTGAAACTGAAGAAAAAAAATCCCACTATGGATAAAGTTGCCTCTTTACAGTGTAAAACTGGGAAATGGACACAAGCATATTGATGCCATTTTTGCCTTAAATCTGACCAAAAGTGCCTTTTTACTTTGTGCCTCCACCTGGTTTAAGATAGATTGTTATAGTGCATAACATATGCATTTATCAGTGCTGTGGACTTAAAGTTCAACAAAAAACTGAACTTTTGGTTGTTTGTTAGCGTCTTCATTGTGAGAAAATGAAATGTGAATGGTAATTTCACAAAAATCTTCATAGTCTAATTTAAATAAATTATTGCATCACGTTGGAAAAGTTCATATAAGTGGTTTAATCTGATATCTGTGCACCCCGGTGTGCTTTATGGAGGTTCCTGGTCAAGAAATATGAAGTGAATGTGACAATAAAATACATAAATCTATTATGTTGAAAAGCACAAATACTTCTTGAATAACGCGGCAAAGATTGGCCCGCTACACCGAGACAAGCTTTGTACGGATGACTTCCTCCAACGGTGTGTGTGTGTGTGTGTGTGTTTTATGATTCTGTAGTTTGTTGAAAATGAGACCAACTTCTTTCTTTTCTTTCTAGCATGTTTCCTTTTTTTCTGATAATCACTTGAAATATCTGTTTGTCGTTCACGTTATGTTTGCCAAATGGGGGGAAAAATAAAAGGAGGAAATTTCATTGTCTCATCGTGGTTAAAAAAAAGTGACAGTTCCCATATTCACATATAATATTGTAGATATTCACTTGTATGAAACTGTAATTTCCAATGGAAGTTTCCTGTGAACTACAACAATAGACACGGTTTTATTTGATTGAAAGTTGGACTGTGTTCAGAGGGAACATTCACACTTCATTCCATTAGCCATCGTGAGGATTTAGACCGTCACTCTGGAGGTTAACTGAGAACACAACAATGAACAAATCTGTCTTCTGACAAGCATATACTCTGGATCTCTGTTGGTGTCTTATTATTATCCCTTTCATTTTAGCAGTTCAAGCAAGGAAAACACTCTAAAAGTCAACATCTAGATATGAACACAACAAAACAAACCTCATAACTCTGGAGAGCATTGCCTATAATTAATGGGCGACACAATTAGTTATTACCAAGGGAATAATGAGGAAATTACAGGACCCGTCAATAGAGCATCATCGAGATAACTTGTTCAGTGAGTGAGCTGTAGAAAGCAGCTGAACAAAAGAGACGCTGACCGGAGGTCTGTGGAGTTTTCCGGACACGCGTCACGTGACTGCACCGAGTGCTTTCATTGGCCAGATCGTTCAGTGTTTATTTCCGGAAGTAAGTTGTTGTCAGTGTCAGACTTTCCATAAGGACTTTACCACCACAACTATACAGCACCGGACCGACAGGTGAACACTCAAACCTATACTGTATTGAAACGAATTACATCATGTTTTGTTTATTATCGTGGAGTCTAACAAGTCAGTTGTCAAGTCGATTAAAATCCTCTTGTTTACGTTTCCACAATGGTGTAGCCACTGTTAGCCGTTAGCCGTTGCTCTCGGGAGCTTACGTAATAGACGTTTGTTTGCCACAGACAGACAAATAATTGGCAAAACACTATTTTTAGCCACTAAAAGCCACACCAGAGGCTAAGTACCATTTATTCCAGCTCGGTACCTCCGGGTAGCGCCTTGTGAGAGCGCTAATGCGGCCGCTAGCGAGTTGTAGCGATACCATAACGTTAGCCATCGCACTAGCTAGCTGGTGAGCTAGCTGATGCTGCCTACTTAATCAATACTGCACGCTAATTTAGGAACTTTCTGGGAGGTTAGCCGCTGCGTCCTGCTCCACACAACGTGTTACTCCCAGAAGTGCAGCACATTTATTAACCGCTTGTCATCCTGTGTGTTTCAGCCTCCTTAAGGTGTGTCCTCGTGCATCACAATGGCACACTGGTTTCACAGAAACCCACTGAAGGCAACGGCGCCCGTGTCCTTTAATTTCTACGGAGTGGCAGGGAGCCCCGCTGCCAATAAGATATGCAAGTATGTCTCCGTTCCATTCAATAAGTCCAGAGCTGTGTCTGTGACCATGACGGAAATGCCATCGCATATTTATTATGTCCCTCTCCACCGATAATGTAATGTCCTATGCCGTGCCACTGTTCCGGCCGTTTGATAGTCACCTGCGTGGCCGCTGCCTTGTTGGACATAATTGCTCTGAATGCAGTAATGATCAGGATATTTTTAGAGCTTCAATTGATGGCTACTGGTTTGACACTTTCAGTGACCTGAGGACAAACAGGGCGAGACTGCTGGAGATGTTCACTGATGTCACCTGCAATCCAGAGATCATGAAAAATGCCACGGACGCATACTTCTCCCTCCTCCAAGGTGTGTTTACACTCATGTACAAGTCCTGTGTGGGAGTTCCCCCCTTAAATTTTTTTTTTCTGTCAATACAAACGTTCTGTTATTTCAACACTGTGTAAGTCAACAGAACTTTGCTTTAATTCTGAGAGAGAGCCTAAAGTTACATCTGGAATCTTGGGAGCCTCAATTGCAAAAGTGTTTCAAATTACATGCAATATATCTGTTTTATAATTATACTCATAACTTTATTCATACACATTTTAAAAACTGAGTTTACAAAGTGCTTAGAGAGAGAAAGCAATCAGTTAAACAACAGAAAGCTCAACAAGGAGTTAAACCTTGATAAAACAGTCCCGTAACATAAATACTATACATACAATAATAATTACCTTAGGAAAAATACATACACACACACACACACACACGCACACACACACACACACACACACGCACAAACATGCACACACGCACACGCATATATACATACATACATACATACATACAAACAAACAAACAAACAAACAAACAATACAATACAGCAGTGACCGTTGCAGACCTTTTTCTGGATTTTTCTTTTAATATTGCTTCATACCAACTGCTTCTCTTTCCCCTCCCGATGCTGGTTCATGATACAATAGGCTTCATCTCGTCCTTGGATGGAACTACTCAGGAGAACAAGATGAGGTTCATCCAGAACTTCAAGTGGACTGACACCTTACAAGGGAACACACCAAGGTAAAAACCTGACTGAACACGTGAGTCTCGTTGAAGCATTTCATACAGCGTTCACAGTTGAACGGCGTTGGTAAGTGAATAGGCCGCAGTTATAGGGAGTGGCAAAGTAAACGGTTTACATGAGGCCTTAACCACTTCTTTGAATGATTCATCATTCATATTTAAATTAGAGTGCTGCAAGGATTAAGGACTCCTGAATGAGGAATTCTGGGCCGAACCGACCAGTTAAAACGTGAAAACACTTCACTGGGTCTAAGACTGTGTGAACGTCCTCACAGCAATGAGCACGACACATCATCCAGCTCTGGTCCAGCTCATTCCATTGTAACCAAAAAGGCTCATAAGACGTACGCACGTGTTAATGTTTAATCTTGACTTGTGTGTTTGGCCTGTGTAACCCTCCGTCTCTCCATGTTCTCCTCCAAGTGCCCAGCAGGATGCCGTCTTTGAACTGGTCTCCATGGCCTTCAACGTAGCCCTTTGGTACACCAAGTTTGCCTCGAGACTAGCAGGGAAAGAAAAGTACGTGCTCTTTGTTGTGTGTATTGTTGTTATCAAATCAGTTGTATATGGATGAATGTTTGATTTTTGCGTTGTTACGATGCTTAATATTTGTCACTGTCATGTTTTCCTGTTCAATAGCGTGACAGAGGCCGAAGCGAAAGATGTTCACCGGAGCCTGAAAGTTGCAGCTGGTATATTCAAAACCCTCAAGGTGAGGCACACGTCTACAGACGAGTCCCCCAACAAACCCCACTGCCATCTGGCTTTTGGCGTATCTTACAGCTCTCTGATCAGCAGTGATGGAAACACGACACCCAGATGGACACGCTCTTTTACTGTGATGGGCGATGAATTTAATATATATCATAATTTCTTAACGTAAAATACATAAAGCCACCAGACTCCATTGACAGTAACAGTCATTGTAAAACACATCTTTCCACTGTTCCTCCATCTCTGGTTTGGTGGAAACAAACCCTTAATCACAGAGTTAGACGTGAAAAAAAAAAGAAAGCTACCAGACCCCCACGGACAGAAACGCCTCGCTGATCACTGCAGAACACACTGCGCTCAAACTGAAGCCAACGAGTCTGATACAGCTGCACCTCCTGTACTTCCACTGAATCACACAAGCTCAAACAGATGCATGCACATTCAAAAATGCATAAATGAAAGAATCATTTTAGGCGACGTGTTCTGTGGGATGTTTGCTTCAGGAGGTCCACATCCCTCGTCTCATCACCCCGGCCGAGAAGGGTCGAGACCTGGAGCCCCGAGCGATGGACGCGTACATCATCCAGTGCCAAGCGGAGGCGCAGGAAGGTAAAGCCGCTCTGCGTAACCGCATGAGGGGGAGTGGGAACACAGAGCTCGCTGCAACACTGTGACGGTGGCAGTGTTAGTGTACTGTATACTCACACACCAGCATCTGAATTCAAGACCAAACATCTCCACAGGGAGTGATCCATTTGCTCTAAAACATTGTTCCAGAACCTGAAACAGTGAGGGAGAAGCCTGTGTCTTGTTTCACTTTCCACCTGGAGTCAGGAGTAATGGAACGATCTTTCAATGACGCTACATACTCCACAGTGATTCCTAATCATTTCCCTTTTGTGGTTTTCTTTCAGTGACGATCGCCAGAGCGATTGAGCTGAAGCACAACGCCACGCTGATCGCGGCGCTGGCCTTTGAGACGGCGAACTTCTATCAAAAAGCTGGTCAGTATTCTGTCACTTGATCAGCCAGCAGTTATTCCTCGTACTCAACGTGTCAGTTCAACACTGACAGGGTTCACACTTTATAACATACCAGCGGTGTGAGGGGCTGGTCACATGTCACATGTCACAAAGGAGCCGCCGGCTGCGCCGCCATTCACCTTTTGATCAAAGGTGCTCGGGGCGTAGCGTCGGCCGCTGCTAAGCAACCCAAACATGCAATGGTGTTGAAGTTGCTGTGATTTAGCAGGAAGCCTAACTGACTGTTCAGCTCCCTAAACCCTCTCATAGAGGATTAAAAAAACCTTTTCAACACATGTTTTGAATGGAAAAGGTGAACCGACAGCATCCTGTTAGAGGAAACCGATGAGGCTGAACCTGCATTCTGTCTCATGGCCATCAGATGCAAACTCCTCTTGACAAGCAGAAGTCTGGTTGTATAGAAGTCTATGAGGAAACGACTCTCCCTCCACTCGATTCATTACCTCAGTAAACATTGCAAACATAATATTTACCAAAGAGATGTGTCCTATTTTTTCACTGTAAAGAAAGTGTACGAGTAAACCCTTCATCTGAGTCCCAGAGACCATTCTACAGATGTTAAAGGTCTCATCTCTGTCCGCAGACCACACGTTGAACACCTTGGAGCCAGAGTGCAGTAGCAAGTGGAGGAAGTACTTTCAGCTGAAGCAGCACTTTTACATGGCTTATGTAAGCATATCCTGACGCAGTTCACTCCTACCTTTTGTTAAAGGAACCGAGCTCATCACACATTGCCTTGGATGAAAAACACTCTTCACAGTAGACCGAAGAAAAGCGTCTCCCGATTGTGCTTCTCACTGGTACCTGTGTTGCAGGCGTACTGCTACCATGGACAGACGCTACTGGCGACTGACAAGTGCGGCGAGGCTATCCGATCTCTCCAGGAGGCAGAAAAGTGTACGTATACGTCGTTGCCTTGCATTGAGCATTTGTTCTGTCTCGATCATCAAGTATTGATGTGTTTGTTCGTGTGTTCAGCGTGTCCGTTCATGACGGGGTGATCTGGTAATTCTGCACAAAGCACATGGTTTTATGTGTTTCATTGTTCATTTATCCATGGAAAGAATGTTTTCTTTTGCTTGATTTTTACTCTCACTGTGTCAGATAAAGTTCATGTGACATATTTATAGTATTGAGTTTCTCTTTGTGAAGTCTGTTCGAGTTGAAAGGACGCTCGAGTGTTACTGTCACTGCTTACAGCAGATCTTACTGTATTATTTACATACAGGTGTTTCCTGTGTGTTGTGTTGCCTGTGTGTTGTGTTGCCCGTGTGTTGTGTTTCCCGTGTGTTGTGTTTCCCGTGTGTTGTGTTGCCTGTGTGTTGTGTTTCCCGTGTGTTGTGTTTCCCGTGTGTTGTGTTTCCCGTGTGTTGAACCTCTTCCCTTGCCTCTGTGTTTACGCGCTGTGTGTCTGCAGGCTACGCTCATGCCGAGGTGCTGTGTAAAGAGTACCGTCAGACCAAAGGGCCCGGCACCACGGCCAAACCATCGGAGCAGCTGTTCTTCCTCAAGCTGGGCGGCGTCATCAAGAACACACTGGAGAAGTGCCAGAGAGAAAATGGCTTCATGTGAGTGATTCAGGGCGACGCAACTGATTCACTTCTACAAGTCTTGTTTTAGTGGAAGCATTTTAGAGCCTTTATTAGCATTTTAGTTGCATATACATATTGTGTGCCTCTCAGTAGTTGCATGTTCGGGGGCCTAACAGATCCAGCTGCAACTTTAAAGCCTCAAAACTACACAAAATCAAGTCCTCTAATTGTAACTTTGGACTCGTTCCTCAGATACTTCCACAAGATCCCGGCTGAGGCGCCGCAGCTGGAGCTGAAGGCGAGTTACGGCCTGGCGGAGCCCATCTCCTTCGACCTGCCGGCGCTCAGCGAGCAGTGCACCGCTGAGGTCTACGCCACCTTTGACCTGACCAAGGGAGCCAAAAGCGACAAGGTGTGTGTTTATATGTTTATAAAGATATTTGTTGTAGCCAAAATGGGGTTTATTCTTTGAGGGAAGCTTTGTGTGTGTGTCTGTGTCTGTGTCTGTATGTGTAAGGCTGTGTTGCTTCACATGTGTGTTGTGTCTCTTAACTCCAGGCCAAGCCCAAGGAGGAGGAGGTGAAGCCGGTGAAGGAGCCGGATCTGAAGCCTCAGAAGGACACGGGCTGCGTCCTCTCCTAAACCCTCCACGGCCACGCCCTCATGCTTCAGTACCATCTATTGTAACGATGGCATCCATACTCCTTTCCACGTAAACACTCTCATTGGAAAAATGTACATATGATTATGATTTCTTTGTTTCATCCGTGGTGTTTTAGGTTTCCTCTGAACCGTCGGGGCCAGTGCTCCTCTCATGAAGTCTTTTAGTGTCACTTGTCAGCTTGAACGCTAACTTCAAGTGAAGGTCTCTACTTGAGGAGGTTTAAAGGACACTTCTGTAGAAGCCTTCCCGGTGAGCTCGTCTTATTAAAGGTGCCTTTGGCTCCTCACTGGGGCCTCTGACAGGAGACGTGTCTGGTTTTCAGCCGGAGCGCTCTGGCCGGGTTATAAGACGACTCTGATGATAAAACCTGGCCTGTTAAACATGCTGGAAGGAAGAAGGCCTCAGGACATGGATCCAAACAACAACAACAACACAATCAGTTCCCACGCTGTGGTCTGGTGTGATATTAAAACACACTCATGATAATCAACAGGGTTGAAATGTAAATTGGTGGACGGGCGAAAAAGAACAAAAAGCCGAAGCGGAGCGCCGTGTCGTCGCTGTCATACGCTGTTTGTTTTAGCTGTTTACAATCCGTACTTTATTTAGATCACATGACGTTCTGTAGTTCTTTTTACATAGCTGGGTTCTTTTTATATTGTATCTTCTACTATCCATACAGGAACACTTTGTATTACTGGATCAATCATTCTTTAACTTCGGGATTCTTTGATTTATCCCCGATAACAGTAGTTTAATTTATTTCTATTATGTGACATTTTCATTGAACACTCGCGAAAGCATATACAATCCTGCGTGGCTCATGTTTTTGGTGTTGATTTTAATATTTTTTTAATATATACATATATATTCCAGCTGGTACACATACAGTGACATGCTTACTCTTTTTGTGAAGTGTTCAGAGGCTGAGGGCATGACGGCGTCACTCGGGCCTTCCTGTCTAAAGGGAACTCGTGTCCTCTCCCCCGTGACTATCGCTCGCTGAAAAACGTTGTAAAAACTGTAACATACTGTTCACATGAACATGTCTGTGCCCCGACAGGTAGAGTAACTCTTATTGGTCGTGAGAAAGTCCAAAACACAGCGCTGTCCCACTCAGCTTCTTCATGGCACATTGTAACACCGTCGCACTTTATTCTTCAGCTGTGCAGGAGGTTCATGGGAAACAGTTCCTCGCGGCTGGAACGGCAGGTTTAGGTTGGTAGAGATGAGAGCGACGCTCGTCCTTTTTGTTCTGCTCTAGCTGTGTGTTTGCGGGCGTGTCGGGTCACCGTGAGCGTGCACACGCGCCGACAGCTCATGATTCCTCCTCAGCGCTGTCTGTCATGTAAAATGTATTTCTAACGGTATTAAATCATCCGTACGAGTCCGTTCTTCCACGTCTTGTGTTCATGTGTGTCACGCTATCGTTTTCTTGCTCACGCATATAATGAAGGAACCAAATCTGCAAACATTCTCAATGGTGGTTGTGTGATTATTTTATTAAAATGATGTATTGTCCGACGGGAATTAATATTAAGCAAAAGATAAATAATATACAAGGATGGAATTTTGAGGGTATACTAACAATATCTCATAAATACATTCATATTATACTATCATAATAATATTTCACATATTTACACTAATTACTCATCCAGGGTCAGGATCGTGTACCTGCAGTAGAAGTTCTTGAGCTGCATTCTCTCTCCTGACCACCAGGGGGCGACTCCTCTGGTTGTTTTGAAGTCTATGCTTCATGTGTTAAAGCTGCATTCTCTCTCCTGACCACCAGGGGGTGACTCCTCTGGTTGTTTTGAAGTCTATGCTTCATGTGTTAAAGCTGCATTCTCTATCCTGACCACCAGGGGGCGACTCCTCTGGTTGTATAGAAGTCTATGCTTCATGTGTTAAAGCTGCATTCTCTCTCCTGACCACCAGGGGGCGACTCCTCTGGTTGTATAGAAGTCTATATAAGTGACTCTACTTCTCTCTTGATGTATTCCCTCAGTAAACATTGTAAACATGAGTTTATGTCTCAATCTCTAGTTTCTAGTCTTCTTCTATACAGCATGATGTTCATTTAGTACATTATGCTCTGTTAGAGTCAAACAGACCATAAAGCAGGGGGCACTATGGGGGGCGGGGCTACAAGGTGATTGACAGGTCTCTGGCACAGCAGCATCCTTGTTTACCGCCCCAGATAAAAGTTACTTAAGTTACTTTCAAACTTTTCTCACTTCAGAAGTATAATACATTTTTAATCAATATCTCACAGCACCAAATTCACCAAGCAGGACACAACTAAAAATAGTTATTTCCTGGATTTTAATAGTTTTACCAGCAGATATTTTTAGATATGAATGAATGTGATGTTTTATCTGACATGTGGCCTCCTGGAGGGACAAATAGAAGCAGTTTAAATGCTAAACTGAGAGAATAAGCCTTTACGTACACGCAGCAAAACAAGCTCAGCCCCTCAAGCCGAGAACACCCTGCTCGCGTCACAGCGGCTCTGTGGCTGCGCTCCTGTCCGTGTGATCAGCTGTGCGCTGCTGGATTTGGGCGTCTCAGGTACCTTTCAGGCGTGATCCGGTATCCTGTAGTCGTACTCTCCCGTAAAGCAGGCTCGACGTGGACGGACGCGCGGCACAGCTGTGGAAAAGCTGTGTGACAAGCAGTGCCGGCGTGTTGCCTCTGGAGCGGCAAAGAAGGGCTTAAGAAGAATGAACGACAGCCACCAGGAAGTAAGTGTTGTAATAATGAGGCAAGACAAACAGACATGGCGCTGTGTCCAGTAACGGGGAAGGTGGAAGTCAACTTTTGACAGTTTGTGGGTCTCTGTGGTGAATCTTCTCTCTGGGAGCCTTCTGCATAGTTAGAAACATTAAAATAATAATAAAGCCTAAACAATGCTGGACACGGCATCATGTGACACAAGATGCCAATACAAACAAAGGCGTCTCTAAAGACTTCTCCATCTGTCAGCTGTCACCAGACACACAGGAAACCGAGTTTGGGAGTCCTGCCCTGTCCACACAGAGGAGGATCATCCACTTCTCCAGCGGTGAAACTCTGGAGGATGAGGAGGAGGATGAGGAGGAGGAGGAGGAGGAGGAGTCATCAAACAGGCCTCCCTTCAGTGAACCTGCACAGAGGGTGGGACATGTTTAGAAGATAAATTCCACGTTGCATCTCGTACACGCGTCATGGCATCTGTTTGTTTTGCTGTCCGTCTCTTGTTTCTCAGACCAGGTTGTCGTTCAGGAATGTGGCCCTGTTGGTGGGGAGGATTTCCCTGCTGAGTACGCAACGTGACAATCAAATACACTCAAGTATACTAAGTCAAGCATAGGCCCTAATTATAGTCATGGACAACGTCTCACTTATTATGTCCCTGTCTCCAAACCCAGCCTGCGACTTCCTAGGAGAGAGGCTAGCCGGGGCTCTAGGACTGAATGCGGCCAAATACCAGTACGCCATAGATCTATACCATCGCGACCACCAGGTAAAGCGCAATATACGAGCAACAAAACACGCAGACCATCACCAAACCCTTAATGTCATGTCTCCTAAAATAACTAGTAGATCAAGGAGGAGCCTATTATGAAAGGATGTTGGTAATGCTACGATTCATAACGGTGAAGATATTGAGGTATTTGGTGGTATGTATTTTCCGCATTACACTTAGCAGACCATTGTTTCCTTGCATCGCGCTCATAGACAACCAGCAGCCAGGCCAAGGACAGCCGGGTGGAGGAGCAGGCCTCGATCCAGCGCTGCCCCGGACCGGCTGGGGGTCATTACGGGGCGACAGGAGCAGCAGGGCGTCCTGCTGACTCCCAGACCGGCTGTGGTGAGACACACATGGACAGAAGGGAAGGACGTCACAACGAAGCCTATCAAGCAGAAGAGGATTCATTTCAATAAAACTGAAAAAGCAAAGATATGAGGGCTGTGATTTCAAGTTGTTTATAGTGCACGCAGCAACGCGACCTTAAAGGATGGTGCTTTAATACTTATACTGCAACACTTTTTACTTTTACACTTTATACACATTTTTTACTATTGATTTTATTCCATTTGTATATTTCTATTTTTGTGTTTTACTGTCTAATCTTTAAATTGTGTTTTTATTACTGTTCTACTGTTTACTTATATTACTTGATCTGTGAATAAGGGCTACTGTGATGCTGTAGTTTACCCACAGAGGGACTAATAAAGGACTATCTAATCTAATTTAATCTAATACTGAAGGGGGGAAATATTATATGCTCAGAGGAAACAAAAACATCAAAAACAATACAAATATTGCACTGAGTTCTCAGTGCGCTGTGGCTTCATCAACAATTATAAGTGTAAAAGTGTTTTTGCTAAAGTTAAGAGAAAGCAAAAGTTACCGACGAGGATGGGATTCGAACCCACGCGTGCAGAGCACAATGGATTAGCAGTCCATCGCCTTAACCACTCGGCCACCTCGTCCACGTAGCACACGACCGGACCAAAGCAGGAAAGAAACATGCACAATGGCCATGTTGCTTTCTCACCTTCGTTTTCACGACTTTTCACGCGTCGATCACAAGAAGCGGATCTTATGTGTGTTGGTCTGCGGCTGCGGCATGAATGTCCCATGCTAACAGTTGAGCTAACTTGCTAGTGAGTCATGCTAATGAGCCGACTTAAAGCTACGACACACATTTGAACGTTAAAAGTTGTGAATACTATGATGGTTACAGAGCTAAATGTGACGTCAGCGTCAGCTCACTTAAGTGTTCTGCAAGGCTGCCAGCACACGTGACGTCACAGATTGATCGTTTAAGAGTGAACGCGACATTGCATCGCTGCCGCGTAGTGAACGTGACGTCAGTAGTTACATATGTAGCGTTGTGACAGCGGACTCTGAATGTTGCTCCTTGTGCACTTTGCAACATGACATCCGGATCATCCAAAGAGAAAAAAAGACCAACAGACACTCAAATGTCCTCTGCACATTGTTTTCGACCCGGGAGAGTTTATCTTGTCTTTAGAGCGCTGCATGTTGTAAAACCACAACAAACTCATAGTAAAACATCCTTTATTACAGTTTAATATGACTCCAATACCAATAAAAAGCAACTGCTAGTCTTCACTTAGAGACTATTTTATCTGCTATTTCGTTTAAAGTCCAGACTCCATCTGTTACGCAACAACACAGTACATTGGCTATGTGTCGCCATCTAGTGGTTGGATTCGCTCATTGTAAAACCAGCTGACTGACCCCTTGCCTTCACTTCACACCATCTCTACAGAACCAGCAGGCTACTTCTGCTGACCTCTGCTGACCTCTACTGACCTCTGCTGACCTCTGCTGACCTGAACTCTAGCTGTCAACTCTGTGAGAGTCTCCAATCTAACAGCTTACATTTACATATTGAGGAAGTTGGGAGAACTTGGTTCTACTTGGCACATTGGTAGAACTCGCCAGCATCTCAAGGAGAGGTCAAACAAAACCTTTGGTGCCGTGCCACATAAACATAATGACACTTCTAAATGTAATAACACAATCTGATCATGAGCCGGATAACAGACAGGTGGTGTAAAAAAAAGAACGATTCCATTGCAGCCTTTTGCACATGTAAATAAACTCTTCATGAATCAGCTCGCCAATCAGTAACACTGGAGAGCCAAAGTCCCTCAGTTACTCTTTGTATCCGGCGTGAACTTCATTCAGGGGCTAAAGGTTAATAGCTAAAGGTTGTTAACGTGCACGTTTAAAGCAAAGTGACGCCGCTGGCTTGCCACAGCGCGATGGAGCGAGCCCTGCTGTGGTGTGGCCTGGTGGCCCTCGCATCTTCATACACTGTAAGTATTGATCCCTTCTGGATGAGCCACGGGCGATTACGACCTTAAACTGTCTGACGGCTCACTGAGGTTTTTTCCCCAGGTACCTGCTTCCCCTGGAGTACACGGTAAGTCACGACTCAAACAACTTCTTCAAAGGAGCAACAGGTGTAGTTGACGGCCGAGAGGAGAACCTGAGCGCCGTGCTTGTGTTGCAGAGGTGTACGAGAACGGAGAGGACGAGAACCCCCTCCTGAACCTGGGTGAGTGCAGCGCTTGTCCTGTGTTGATGCAGTGTGTGTGTGTGTGTGTGTGTGTGTGTGTTCCTGTTTTAAATATATGGTGTTGTTCCTGTGCTGCAGGATCAGACGCCAACCTTCTTGAAGGGGACATTTTAATTCCAGTAAGTTCAGCTTTAACCTATTTTCTTTTTATTGAGAAAAGATTATTGCCAATTTGCCCTTGAGCAATGTATTTTTTTGGCAGCTCTGCTTCCGATATTGCGTGCAATCACATGTCAGGCGGACGGGACTGTTGGTGCTCTTGAGTAATTTTATTGTGATATCTAATCCAGATAACGAGATGGGCTGTATTGTGTGTGTTTATGAGCCTCGATGATGTTTACGTAACGATTATATTTTTTGGTTTATATAATTTGTTTGTTTAAACACCTCTCTCGTGCCACAGGAAGGAAGAAATGCCATGATTGACAAAAGATACAGATGGAAATTTCCAATTCCCTACATCCTGGGTGATGATTTGGGTGAGTTTCTGTTCTCCAGTCTCTCTTTTAACCATCGGAGATGAAAGCGTGTTCGGTCCTCTTCTGTTCTCAGACCTCAACGCCAAGGGCTGCGTCCACCAGGCTTTTGAAATGTACCGGCTGAAGTCTTGCATCGACTTCAAGCCTTACGAGGGAGAGAAGACGTTCATCAAGTTTGAAAAGAGAGGCGGGTGTGTTGACATTAACCCGATTCCTCTGTGCCCGTGTCAACCGGTTTTCATGGTGGGTTTGTGTTTGAGGTAACTGTTCCCATTGCGCTCAGGTGTTTCTCCAGCGTTGGTGACCAGCAGACCGGCCAGATCCTGTCTCTGGGGCCCGGCTGCGACCACAAGGCGGTGATCGAACACGAGCTGCTGCACGCTCTGGGGTTTTACCACGAGCAGTCCCGCACAGACCGCGACGACTACGTCGACATCTGGCTGGATCAGGTGATGCCGGGTAGGTCTGGGACCAACAGCACGCGGCGACCTTCAACTCTTCTTAACCTTCCTCCCGTGTTAGGGTCAGCACCCATTTTAGGTTTTAAAGGCATAAAAGAACCACATAATATGTGTTCATTGCATCAAGGCGTTTTGACTTGTCAGGAACCTCCAGTTCAACAAAATACAAAAAAATGATCTGGTTGAAATTGTGACATTTGTGTTGTTATAAAAATTAGGTTATAAAGCAATAATTAGAGCCACAACTGAACTCATAAGTGAACTCAAAGAGCATCCGCTCCAGCATCCTCCAGCATGTGACCATTTAAAAAGAAGGAAATTGAGGTTTACTGACAAAGAAAAGACCCAGAAGCCCCACCAAAAATATTAAAACCAACATTTTCATGGATCAGGAAGCCTAACAAGGTGACCAAGAGAAACAAGTTGGATGATAGAAAATAGTTGTTAGTGTATTTTACAGCTGATTTAAGACACGTGTCGCCACCGACCCGCTGACACAGGAGATGGCACTAGAAAGCTAACACAACTTGTCCCCGCAGGACTCGCACACAACTTCAATAAGTACAACGACGACTACGTCACCGACCAAAACACGGCGTACGACTACGAGTCCGTCATGCACTACAGGCCCTTCTCCTTCAATAAGAACGAGTCCATCCCCACCATCACCACCAAAATCCCAGAGTTCTACAACATCATTGGCCAGTACCTGGACTTCAGCGAGATGGACACACTCCGGCTCAACCGGATGTACAACTGCTGTACGTGTGTGCTGCTGGCTCACTTTCCTACTTTGATATGTTCACGCGTTTTTCTTCAAAGTGGAAAAAGGGCCAACACTTTTTGAATGACTCTCTTCCTCCTCAGCTGGTCCCCTCACGCTGCTGGACCAGTGTGCCTTTGAGTCCGGCAGCATCTGCGGGATGATCCAGGCCTCTTCCGATGATGCCGACTGGATCCATACCAAGAGCAGTGTGGGCGCAGAGGACCACACCCTCCTGGGGAGATGCAGAGGTCAGAGAGGACCTTTGTCTCCCGATTAAAAAGCCCAATGACTGATTTTTGGCGGGTGAGACAACATGAATAGAAGAACTGAAGATGTTTGATGCAAGATGCTCGTTTTGTTCCTCCCGACTCTAGATGCTGGGTACTTCATGCACTTCAGCACCATGGAGGGGAAGCCTCTGCAGTCCGCGCTGCTGGAATCCCGAACCCTCTACCCGAAGAGGAAACAACAGTGTCTGCAGTTCTTCTACAAGATGACGGGCAGCTCCAAGGACAGGCTGGTGATCTGGGTCAAGATGGACGACGGCACAGGCGCCGTCCGTAGAATGAAGAAAATACACACCTTTTATGGTAAAATAGGAAGCGGGCATGTTTACAGAAGACCTATTTATCAGCAGACGCCTCACGCCACCTCAGTACACAGCTTTGCATCGAGGGAAATATTTATTTGAACTTTTGTTTGGCTGCCCGCTCGTTTTAAAATGATATTCAAATCAAGTTATTTTAGGACATGCGCTTATTTGCTTTCTTGCCAGGAGCTAGATGAGAAGAACGATACCACGGTCATGCCAGCAAGTTAAATGTCGAGTCGCAGCCGGCATGTGATCGTCTTAGCTTAGCTTAGCATGCAAATTGGTAACAGGCTCTGTCCAAGGTTGGATTGGTAAGGTTGCCAGGCTACTCCAGGAAATCAAAGCAGAGTATGTTGTTCTCATACATAACTCCCCACTAAATTTTGTTTTTCCCACTCACACTTTAGTAAACACTATTAACGTGAAGGCTAACGGCTAATGTTATGCAAAACCTCACTATTTCCCGACGCAAACGATAGTTCCACTCATAGTGATGTCGGCCATCTTGTTCCTCTCCCTCAGCGGACTCTGACGACACATGGAAGCTCGCCCACGTCCCGATGGAGGTCGGGGTAAAATTCCGCTATTCCTTCCAAGCCGAGCGGGGCGACCCCGCCGCTTCCTCCGGAGGCATCTACGTGGACGACGTCAGCCTGACCGAGACGCGCTGCCCCGGCGCCGTGTGGAAGATCCAGAACTTCTCCAGGATCATGGAAGCGGCCAGCGGCAACACCGTCATCGACAGCCCTCCCTTCTACAGCCCCGAAGGCTACGGCTACGGCGTCCGGGTCATGCCGTTGTCCAGTTACACCGATTACACCGGGAACTACGTGGGGCTGTACTTCCACCTGGTCAGCGGGGAGAACGACGCGGTGATGCAGTGGCCAGCCGTCAACAGACAGGCCACCTTGGTGGTGATGGACCAAGACCCCGACATGAAGCAGAGGATGTCCTCCGCCCGCAGCCTCACCACCGACACGATGACGAGTAAGCGCTCCAGGGTCCTCACAGAAGTTTGAAATATAATTCATGAATCCATTCAAACAACCACATTGATTTAAAAACTACTGAACATCTCCAGGATGCTTTAGTGCTTCATACAACGTGTTCTTGCTGTGTTCAGACAGAAAGGGAAGACAGTGTTTGTTTCTGGGCACATTGGAACATTGGAGAGTTCAAAGTCTGTGTTCCTTCATCCCAAAACAGCTGATGTAGCGTAGAGATGTTAGCCGTAAGCTAAGTGTGTGTGGCTGTAATCGGTTCCTCCTGTTATTTCAGTCTCAAGCCTTTATAGTTATGAAGCACACTCTGAAAGACACAGACAAGCACAAATTGTCTCTTAAGGTAAAAAATATGTGTTTTTAATTTTGCACAGACACGTCTTTGCCCTTAAATCATGATTTTGTGTCTAGTGGCGTCCATTGGAGTCTTTCCATTGAGTTCATACACATTCACACTTTAAAAATCCTCCCCTCGCATTCTGTCTGAAGCCCCATTGCAGGTCTGCAGCTGTGAATGCTGAGGTCGTGCTCCCAGTGGCAATGCTAAATGTCATCGTAAGAGTGGACATGAATGTGTCTGGAAGATGAGAGACGTTTACTCAAAACCCCTGAAAGCTAAAGTCAGGGAAGTCTTTCCTCAAGACGATCCATCCAGCGGCTGCGATACGACAACGAGGAGTGTCCGGGTGTTCTTGGTGGGATCCCTCCTCACATGGCGGCTCTGTCTTTGTGTCCTCTAGCGTCAGACGGGCAGCTGTTTTGGGACAATCCATCCAAGGTGGGGACGTTCGACCCCTCCTGTCAATGCTTCAGGGGCGAATCTTGGGGCTGGAGGAACTTCATCAAGCACTTTGACCTCAAGCGGCGCAATTACCTCAAGAACGACGACCTCTTCATCTTCGTGGACTTCGAGGGTGAGTGGCCTTCTTGTTCGGCGCCGTTCGGTGTTGCAAGCCCGGATGCCGGCTGACGGCGACTCCTTCCTCGTCCACAGACATAGCATCACTGATCAAAACAGAAGTGCCCAGTAAACCAGTGAATTAAGGTCCTCAGGATCTCACAGCATGGAGAGCTGGAGGTGAGGCTTCAGACACGTTGCTATTTGCAGTACGACATCACACTTGTATGTTGATATGTTTTCTCTTCTCATTTAAAGTCATCAGACGCAACATCTGCAGCTGGGACGACCTGTGAAGAGAAAGAAAGACTGAATGGAAGATTACGGATATGAGAGTCGATTGTAACGCTCTACGTTAAGTTAGATTCAGTCCATAATCAATACATCAAATATGTTTGTTGTTCTTTTGCATTGAACGGTTGTCTCAATAAAATATATTAAATCAAGCCTGTGGTCTGTTTGCTTTAGAGAAACATGTCCTTTATTCTTTAAATTGATAAACTAGTCTTCATATTTGCTTTTTTTTTTTTTTTACGTATCCTAAAAATATGATGCAATAAGTTATTGAAATAAGGTTTAATTCAGCTCTGTCCTGTGAAACTTTATTCCTAAATATGGTGGAAGGAGAGTAGCGGCAACAGTCCGGCCGCGTTTGTATTAATATAGAAGATATTGATCTATCCTACTTTTATTAGATTCATACAAGCTCCTACAAGCTTTCAGAGAAGTGTCATTAATTTTTTTCTGTTGGGATAGAACTTTCCCACAATGCTTTGCTGTGTTTCAGTAATTTAAATGAAGTTAATCAGCGTTGTGGTTGTGGAGATCCTGTATGAAGTCCATGAAGTCCTTCATACAATCTGAACACTTCAAAATGTTGTTGAGACATTATAAAATACAACTTTCTTTATTTGATTTGACCGTCAGTTGTTGACGACATACAGATGTTAATACAGGACGGGCCACTTCTATGTGTATGGCATTAAATAATAGCTGACACTAGAGATTATGAAATGTTCACGACCTTTGAATGAGGACTGACTCTCTGACTGACTCTGATTGATCTGTAATTGATGAATGGTATGATGTGGAATGTATATATTATATATATATATATATATATATATATATATATATATATATATATATATATATATATATATATATATATATATTATTAGATTTATTATTATTATAATATACCATGTCTTGGAAAAAGTAAAAAAAAAAAAAAAAAAGTAAAATCCCAGGATGTCCAAAAAATGTTTTATGTCAAAATAATATTGCAGAAAAAAAAAAGTTAGTAGTGTTTAAAAAAAAACAACCTGTTGAATGATCATAAATCATCCAAAATGAAAACATATTTCTCAACATGAACATTATGCCTGTCAGTCTCATCATTACTGGTTATTATTCTACAAGGTGAGGCCTTCTCTTGGCATGACCTCTGATCATCTGGCAGAACATATTAAAGCACCAGAAGCAAAGGTATCAGAAGGACCTTTGCTTCTGATTAAGGGTCAAAGGTCAAGTTGGAGCACCTCAAAGGAGCTGCAATAATAAATCACTCAATGCCTCCTTTAATATTAACACAATCTGCTGCATGGACGTGATAGGTAACAGCACAGTTATCATAAGATAGAGGAACGTAATAAAGAACGCTATGAAGGTCTAGTGGTGTTAGAACTGTGGGACAACGCTGAATGCACACCCTGAAGGCACCATCCCGTACATCTCATGAGTCAGTGAAGGCACCATCCCGTACATCTCACCAGTCAGTGAAGGCTCCATCCCGTACATCTCATGAGTCAGTGAAGGCACCATCCCATACATCTCACCAGTCAGTGAAGGCACCATCCCGTACATCTCATGAGTCAGTGAAGGCACCATCCCGTACATCTCACCAGTCAGTGAAGGCTCCATCCCGTACATCTCATGAGTCAGTGAAGGCACCATCCCATACATCTCACCAGTCAGTGAAGGCACCATCCCGTACATCTCACCAGTCAGTGAAGGCACCATACCATACATCTCACCAGTCAGTGAAGGCACCATCCCATACATCTCACCAGTCAGTGAAGGCACCATCCCGTACATCTCACCAGTCAGTGAAGGCACCATCCCATACATCTCACCAGTCAGTGAAGGCACCATCCCATACATCTCACCAGTCAGTGAAGGCACCATCCCGTACATCTCATGAGTCAGTGAAGGCACCATCCCATACATCTCACCAGTCAGTGAAGGCACCATCCCGTACATCTCACCAGTCAGTGAAGGCACCATCCCGTACATCTCATGAGTCAGTGAAGGCACCATACCATACATCTCACCAGTCAGTGAAGGCACCATCCCATACATCTCACCAGTCAGTGAAGGCACCATACCATACATCTCACCAGTCAGTGAAGGCACCATCCCATACATCTCACCAGTCAGTGAAGGCACCATCCATACATCTCATGAGTCAGTGAAGGCACCATACCATACATCTCACCAGTCAGTGAAGGCACCATCCCGTACATCTCACCAGTCAGTGAAGGCACCATCCCATACATCTCATGAGTCAGTGAAGGCACCATACCATACATCTCACCAGTCAGTGAAGGCACCATCCCATACATCTCACCAGTCAGTGAAGGCACCATACCATACATCTCACCAGTCAGTGAAGGCACCATACCATACATCTCACCAGTCAGTGAAGGCACCATCCATACATCTCATCAGTCAGTGAAGGCACCATCCATACATCTCATCAGTCAGTGAAGGCACCATCCCATACATCTCACCAGTCAGTGAAGGCACCATACCATACATCTCACCAGTCAGTGAAGGCACCATACCATACATCTCACCAGTCAGTGAAGGCACCATCCATACATCTCATCAGTCAGTGAAGGCACCATACCATACATCTCACCAGTCAGTGAAGGCACCATCCCGTACATCTCACGAGTCAGTGAAGGCACCATCCCATACATCTCACCAGTCAGTGAAGGCACCATCCCGTACATCTCATGAGTCAGTGAGGAGCAGATGAACACATGAAGGAGCAGATGAACACATGAAGGAGCTGGGACATGAGAGCATAAGCTAATAGACACATTATAATGCATGTAGGCTTTGGACACTCGGGCCTCTGGTGGGGTTTGCTCTCCCGGATGCTTTGTGGCCTACATGGATTATCCTCAAGGTCAAACCCACTAACAACATAACTGTTTTATTAGACTCAAAGTTCATAATATGTTACTGTAGATTCTGAAGTCTCACATGAGGTACTGTGCAGCAGCGAGTTCCTGTTACTCATTGAACGCTGTAATCCTGATCAAAGTTCTCCTGCAGACTGTCTTTATAGGCATGTTCATGCAGCTTCACAGAAGCAGCTTGGTGTCTGCACAGCAACATGGGCCCCGGCCACCGCTTGAGCAGCGTCGCGGCGCTGATTGGAGTCTTCCTGGTTTTGACGGTAGGGGCGTTTGAAATTCAATCATATTGAGAGAAGAAATTGCAAAAAACATAAATAAATGGAGGGGTTTAAATTGTGATGCATCTCTTTTTGTCCTCCAGGTGCAAGCTCTTCCTACACGTCCCGGTTTGTTCCACTTAACTTCACTCCATCAAGAACAAGCGTGGTTTTACTCTTTTTTTACTCTTTTTCTAACAATACATTTATCTTCCAGCTGATTATGCAGATGCTGGGGAACTGAGAGACGACATACTCGAGATCAATAGAGGTATACCTTCTTTAACGGCCTGTCTCCTTTCCATACACATGTTTGTGAGCTTTGTTGGCTCATATCTGAACCTGTGTTTCTTAAGGGTTAAACCACCTGTTTGAGGGAGACATCGCTATTGATGTAAGTATCTTTGAGGTGAGAAGATGTTTGTCAAGAACTCAACGCAGACTCTGAACGCTGTCACCGTGTCCTGCAGCCCAGCCGGAACGCCATCTTGGATCAAACACGGAGATGGACCTTTCCCATTCCTTACGTCTTGACGGATTCTTTAGGTACACTGAGCACAGCAGAGTACATCCTCCCAACACATACTTTAATGTAAATATACACGTGTTGATATGGGATTCCCTTTATTCTAGAACTGAATGCCAAAGGTGTGATCCTCCAGGCGTTTGAGGAATACCGCTTGAGATCCTGTGTGGACTTCAAGCCCTACGAGGGCGAGAGCAGCTACATCTCCTTCACCAAGCTGTCTGGGTGAGCGCCGCCGGCTCGGCTGTGGAACGAAGCAGTCAAGTCATCGAAAGTGTTACAACGCTGCGACCAAACACCCTGACGGCACCTCGGGTTCATCGCTTTGCCGTTTTACCGATGCAGGTGCTGGTCGTATGTTGGGGACGACAGAACGGGCCAGAACGTGTCCATCGGGGCCGGGTGTGACACCAAGGCCATCGTGCAGCACGAGCTGCTCCACGCTCTGGGCTTCTACCACGAACAGTCGCGCTCAGACCGAGACGACTACGTCAAAATCTGGTGGGACCAGATTGAAGATGGTGGGTCGAATGGAAATCAGGCCAAATCATTACCGAAGTGTGTCAAGGCAGAAACAACACGCAAAGACACAAATATGATGAAATGAGGTGAAAACCAAAGAGAACTTCCATGGACTGTGTATAAACAGTACAACCAGACACTTCACAGGCAGTTTAATGATAACTCTGCAGTTGTCTCGTAATAACATCCTCTTTGTCTGAGCCCGAGACAATGAGGCCAATCCCAACCAGACCGATCTGGAGATGCTAAATGCTACAGTCAGCGTTCTGGTTTCAAGAACAACGCTAATATGCTAACTTTTAACAGGCATAATGTTTTTCTAGTTGAGTGTGTTAGCATGCTAACATCAGCTAATTAGCACTAAATGCAGGGTTATGCAGGTATTATTCTGTAAGCAAGTATTTTTGCTATGCTATGCTTTGAAATAACTAAACTCTATATGTTGAATCTGAAAATACAAACTAAAATGTACAGAAATATGACAGAGGCCATGGCCCCAACGTCTTCAACGGGAATGTAATCTAATCAAAGCAGGTTGCAGGCTGTGTTTTTTATTCTGAAAAAAATTAATACAAGACAGTGAATCCCAACAAATAACCCTAGTTTTAAAAGGACAGGAGGATCCACAGCTTCTACATATGCATGTTGATAAATCACTCCACAGTCTACGTGCTGATGTTCCTGTCTCCTCACAGGGATGGAGCACAATTTCAACAAGTACGAGGATGACTTCATCACTGATCTGAACACGCCGTATGATTATGAGTCCATCATGCACTACAGGCCGCTGTCCTTCAACAAGAACGACAGCATCCCCACCATCACCACCGCCATACCGTATTTCAACCAGGTCATCGGCCAGCGGCTGGACTTCAGCGCCGTAGACGTCACCAGGCTCAACCGCATGTACGACTGTGGTGAGTGTCTCTGTCCCGTCGGCCTCAAGGCTGCAGAAGACATCCTGCAGGGAGAGTGGTGAAGTGATGTGAAAGTGAATAACTTATTAAAACTATTGTCACACTAGATCTGAAATGAATTGACATTCTCATCCTATAGCGAGTACAGTCGATGTTGAGCTTGTTCAGCAAAAAAGTCAATACTTATGGCTTTCTGCAATAAAATAAGAGCCAGAGATGTTTTTTTATATCCCTCTAGTACTTTGGAAATCCTCTATATCCCCCCAGCCATTGTGTTGTTGTTGCTAACTGTCCTGTTCCAGCCAACACACACACTCTCCTGGACCAGTGCTCCTTTGAGCTGATCAACATCTGTGGAATGATCCAGAACGAGGACGACGACGCGGATTGGGTCCAGACGCTGGGCAATTCTTCTGATATGGACCACACCGTGGCCGGGCGCTGCAGAGGTACTTCACCTGTGTTTCAGATCACACACAAAGGAACCTCGACAAAGTATTCACCCCGGTGGTGCTCTTCCTATCGTGTTGCGTTACAACCTGAAATTTCTTTTTTTTAATGTTTATTTTATGTAGAGGACACACAAAATGGTTGGAATTGGCGATGTGGTCAAAAGAACGTGTAAAATGGGTTTGTGCATATGTGTTTAACCCACGAAGCCCCTGAATAAATTCTCAAAATGGAACAAATCTGGCACCACAACTCACCTGCCAGGAGCGGTCCAATCCTGCTGGACCAGGCAAGAAGGCCATGAACCAGAGGGGCAGCGAAGAGACCAAAGAGAACCCAGAAAGAGCTGAAAGCCTCACAGTATCTGTGCATAGGAACACTATTACACGCCACAGCTGGGCTTTATAGAAGAGTGGCAAGAAAATAAATAAAAATACACATCCAGAGTCTCAGGCGACCTCCAGCCGTCATCACAGCAATGCAGTTGACGCATGACAGACTGATGGTTGTTGCCTTTCCAGATTCTGGCTACTTCATGAGGTTTGACACGTCCTCCGGCGCAGCAGGAAGAAGCGCTTTGCTGGAGTCGCGTATCCTTTACCCCAAGAGAGACGAGCAATGCCTGCAGTTCTTCTACAAGATGACCGGAGCAGCCGGGGACAAGCTGGTGGTTTGGATCAGGACGGACGACGGGACCGGGACCGTGCGGCGCGTCAGGAAGATCCACACCGTCACAGGTATTCTGTTTGCATCTTTCCTACGCCGGCACAGAGAGACAACACATTAGTCAGCTGCTTTTTTGTCTTTCAGGAAGTGGATCCGCTGGCTGGAAAATAGTGCACGTGTCTCTCAAGGAGACGGAGAAGTTCCGCTATTTCTTTCAAGGTGTCAGAGGATCGGCCGGCTCCTCGGGAGCCATCCTAATCGATGACATCGCCCTCACTGAGACCGCTTGCCCCGACGCTGTCTGGCAAATCCACAACTTCACCGGCGCTCTCGACAGCACTGCTGTTGGCGGCTCGTTAAAAAGCGACTGCTTCTACAACTCGGAGGGCCACTCGTTCGGTATCAGCGTTTACCCGAATGGGAGGGAGATCGACTACCCCGACTACGTTGCCATGACCTTGCACCTCTGCAGCGGGGAAAACGATGCGGTGATGCAGTGGCCGGCCGAAAACCGGCAGGCAACCATCGTTGCCATGGACCAGGACCCCGATGTGAAACTCAGAATGTCTTCGACAAGAAGCTTCACCACGGGTAAGGTCACTGGCACTCAGGAGGAACAGAGTTCTCGTCTACTTTGCTAATATTTTGGCTTTTGCTTGCTCAGATTGTGAGATTCTCGCTTCACCCCAAACACAGCGTCAGAACAAGAGATCATCTTGCTCGATGGTCATTGTGATCTCAACCACGCACCTGCAAAGGGTTTTGCATCCTGCACGGTTGTGACGCTCCCGCGGTGACAGAAACACTTTGCAAGGAAAAGTACTCAGAACCAGCTGTGATAGTTCCTGCTGCAGTAGATTTGTCGGCAGGACCACATTTTGCAGTGATCACCCAAACCCTCAAGGTGAAAACAATGTCAGCGTCGCTGTTGCAGCAGAAAGTCCAGCCGTCGCATGAGGAATGAACGGCAGGAGTGGAATCTTCTGCCAGCGTTCCTCTTTTGCCTTGTTTGCAGCAACAGTGTTGCTTTTTGCGGTGATAATTATTTAATATTCATAGCCAGCGTCACATGACGGACTCAAAACCTCGGTCAACAAATAGAGCGGATAACTCAAAGAAGTTGCATCGTCTCCCACTCTCACATTACATTGCAACCACAAGTGTGTACTTGAGAAAAGGATAATGTTTTTGCTTTTCTTTAATATTTCCCTCCTCAGACAATAATCCTCGTTGGAACAGACCAACAGCCACTTCAGGTGCCGTGTGGGACGAGGACTGCAAGTGTTACCGCGGTCAAGACTTTGGCTGGAGCACTTTTATTTCTCACAAGCACCTGCAGAGCAGGAGCTTCCTCAAAGACAATGACCTCATCATCACTGCTGACTTCAATGGTGAGAATACAAACATATCAGCTCCTCTACCTAAGTAGTACCTCTAACACATGCAATACTCATCATCATCACCATCATCACCATCATCAGACAAATAGTTAAAACAATAACTCATTTTCAGGAACATTTACATCGTGTCTAATTCATAGAATTCATTTCTGCGTACTTCAAATGTCTCACTTTACTATAATAATAAATACTTTGATTTTAGATAGCACTTAGTTGCTTCACATAGAAATCATTCACTCAGTGATGAGAGGAGCTGCCACATCAGGACAATCTAACTTTCACACACCGTAGTCGCAGCTATGGGAGGAATGTTGGGGCCAAGTGCCTTGCTCAAGGACACATCAACAAGGACGAGTGAAGCCGGGGCTCGAACCACCGATCCTCAGATTGAGAGACGACTCCTGCTCACCACTGTGCCACGGTCGCCCCAAACTCACACTCACACATATTTCTACTTTGCCAACCTTCCTCTTATCTTTGAGGTCATTTTGATCCAATTCAATGTTGAAGTCTCTGAATATATTATTGAAATATTTTCCTAATTTAATGGGGACAACTGGGTCAGACCCCAAACTGTGTAAGACATGTAAGAAATATCATCCTTTTGCACACATTGGTTGTTTTGGATGATAGTGAGGTCACTCCAACATGCAGCATTATGGTCTTCAAAAAGCTTTGGTTTCTATCCTAACAACCATAACTGTAGTAGAGCGAGAACCTCTGACACTCCACACGACATGGGGAGCGAACACATGGTTCAAACATCAAAGTTTGCACAGCAGCCTTCCTAACCACTGTTCTTGGTGCTCTGTGTGCTTTCTCTCTGCTCGCTCTCAACTGAAAATGACTTCTCAAAGAAGGTTTTTGTTGTTCCGTCTGTTTGACCTTGAGAGTGACATTGAGGAGAGTGTGTCCCTGATGGAGAGGCTCCTCCTCTGCTGACCCTCCCGTTGTCTCAACCTTCCAAAAATGCAAAGTTATAATTGTCCATCACTTGAAGAACAGGGTCGACTTCGTGCTGCCGGTGTCATCAAAATGGTTCCAAGCCCACCAGAGACGCTGTCAGCCATGTCCGAGACATGCAGCCCTTAAGCTCTTCATAACACCATCAGTGTTTATTTTATAGGGATGTGTATGTTGTCAACAACACAAGCATAAAATACCTGAAACTTAAACTTGGAAAAACATTTAAATTATCATAATTTCTGGAGTTTTAAATGGCTGGGGTCAGACCCCATGGGTCAAAGATGTCAGTAAAGTCGAAGCTCACACTTTATGAGACCTTTTCATGAACTTGTCGTTTTTGTTAGATTTGACCCACCTGATCAAGACCGAGGTGCCCGTCAGACCGGCCGCGCCGAGCGATGACATCATGGATGAAGACCCAATCAGTGAGGTGCAGATGAGACCCGAGGTTTCAAAACACAGAGAAGTGCGTGCTGCCAACCCCTGCCGGCCCAGCCCGTGCTTCAATGGAGGCGTGTGTGTGGAGCGTGAAGGGAAGGCCTCGTGCAGGTGTGTGTGTGTGTGTGTGTTTGCAGAAGTTAATATACACATGTGCTGCTTGTCATAATTAATGTCTACTTTGTTTTTATTGTGGAAATTTAGGATTTCTGGAGAATTTAGTATATTTTGGGCAATCCTCACAAAGAATTATGGATTTAAATGAAATGCCGATGAGGCTAAAGCTAAAGCTAAAGCTAAAGCTAAAGCGAGCATCAGGATGGGAAACAATACATGAAATGATAGTTTCTTTAGATTCCCTCAAGAAATAGTTTGACATTTTGAAAAAAAACATATTTTCAGACAGTATGATGAGAAGATGTTTAATCTGTGTGTTAAGGGAGCTTAGCTTAGCTTAGCATAAAGACTGGATTAATAGGGGAAAGGCTAGACTGGCTCTGTCTGAAGTTTGAAAATCTACCAACCTGTTAATATGTAAAATATACACAAACAGATATGTAAAGTGGTTTTATTGGTTAGGAGCTTTAACTATTTATAGATGTAGAAGCAGTGGTTTTTTTCCAGCACTGACATCATTTGGTTTCATCATCAAGGTCTCTCAAAAAAACACAAATTGGTATTTTTACATTTATGATTTAGTTGAAAGCAATTACTCGTCCCTCAGGAAATCTTGTTTTGTAATAATTCGACGTGTTGTTCAGGTGTGTGTCCACCCAGACCAGCTACTACGCCGGTAGGATGTGTGAGGAAGTGAACATGGACAGAGGCATCATGGGAGCTCTGATCGGCGGCGCCGCCGGGACCGTGATCCTGACACTGGCCGTGTTCACCGTCATCAGGAGAACTCAGTGAGACTCTGCACAAAGCTGCAGAGAGAAGTTTAGCATCGGTTCAGTCTTCTCTTTGTGGATATCTGTAGAAATCAAGCCCCAACGAGGAGTTGTACGATACAAATAATCATATGCTGAATTTATTCTGTTATAAAAGAGTGTATAATGTATAGTAATGTATAGTGTATAATTCCCCAATCATGCATAATATAATAAATAATACAATACATTTATTGTTTGTCTTTATTTGATAAATATGTTTCCACAGCACTTTTAAAAACAGGGTTTACAAAGTGCTCCCACAGATATGGAAGCATAAACATGACCCAACAAAAAACACCATATGATAAAAGAATTAAACACAACCAAACCAAACAAATCGTAGAAAATTAACAAATATATAAAATCTACAAACAAAACCGTGGGAACAAGAGAACGGCATCACAGATCATAACAAACGTAAAAGGACGACGTCACTTAAAAGCCTTTCGATAAAAATGTGTTTGAAGAAGTGATTTAAAAGAAGTTATTGATTCTGCCAGCCTCATCTCCTCTGGTCGGTCCAAAGTCAGGAGGGTCCTCATGGCACGAGGTCAGGAGGACCAGGAGGGCCAGGAGGACCAAGAGAGCCAGGAGAGCCAGGAGGGTCAGCAGGGCCAAGAGGGACAAGAGGGTCAGGAGGCTCAGGAGGGCCAAGAGGGTCAGGAGGGCCTGGAGGGTCAGCAGGGCCAAGAGAGCCAGGAGGCTCAGGAGGGTCAAGAGGGACAAGATGGTCAAGAGGGACAAGAGGGCCAAGAGGACCAAGAGGGTCAGGACCGCCAGGAGGGTCAGGAGGGCCAAGAGGACCAAGAGGGCCAAGAGGGTCAGGAGTGCCAGGAGGGTTCGGAGAGCCAGGAGGGCCAAGAGGGTCTGGAGGGTCAGGAGAGTTGGAAGGGCCAGGAGGGTTAGGAGGGCCAAGAGGGCTAGGAGGCCCAGGAAGGCCAGGATGGTTCGGAGGACCAGGAGGGCCGGAAGGGGTCGGAGAGCCAAGAGGGTCAAGAGGACCAAGAGGGCCAGGAGGGTGAAGGGAGCCAGGAGGGTCCGGAGGGCCCCACCAGAGGATCTAAGGCTGTGAGTCTTCTCATATGCCGTTAGCATTTCAACAATGTACTCCGGGGCCAGACCCAGGCTGGCTTTAAAGTGATTAATAAAATCTTAAAATCAATTCTAAAACCAACTGGGAGCCAGAGGAGAGGCCAGAACTGGAGAAATGTGACGTCGTCAGTTGAAACCAGTCAGAAGTCTAACAGCTGCTGGACACAGAGTATACAAGTTATAGTTTAGTCATTTAAAGACTTTCCTTTAAAACCAAAATATCAAACTTATTACAAACACTTCTATGTTCTAAATACAGTCAGTTTAACCTGGTTGAATACAGAACATCCAATAATGTGGTTTGAGTCTTAAAGCTGTACAGTGACAGTTTATTGTGTTTCACTTCTTTGACTTTTATAATGGAAAATAATCTTTATCTGCTTTATCTTAAAACAATGACTTGCACGTGCGAGATTTACATATTAATCTCTGGAATAAATGTGTTTGTGTGACATCTTTGTCAGCCTCAGCTGAAGATGATGACTGCCAGAGAAACTAATTAAGTGCAACTAATAATCATAATGCCAATTATATAACATACATAAATATGAGCTAAACTGATGAATTCAACGTTTAGCTCCAGCTTGTTAAATTAAGCGTGAGATAAAAATGTAATACGCTATTTGCGATAAACAACATTTATTTATACCATCTATGATATGTTATCTTATTATTAACTGTCTAGGACCTACAATCAAACATAAAGTGGACTGAGAGTCGTTGGCTTCGAGCGGAGCTGCGAACATGTGAGCTGCTGTTTCCATCTCCATGATCTGAAATAAAGAGATGACCAAGTGTTTAGACACGTTTAGACGAGTGATTCCACACAACTTTACTTTACGTTGTTCCTTTGTTGTTTTTGTTCGTTGTCATTGTTACTGACCTTTGTCTTTATTTGTCTTTTGTGTTTGTTGTCGAAGTCAAATTCTTCATGCTCTCACTCTTTCCTGTACCTTTGGGCTGAGGGTAAAATAAAACAGTTGTGATGCATGTTCCATCATGTATGCTGCTATTCTGGACAGACCTTAACTTACCATTATGATCTTTATCATTTCCTCTCGAACCTGTTAATAGTAACACAAAAAAAGGGCCGATGGTAAAAGTAAGCAACATAGTAATTGGCAACATCTTCTTCTCATTGTACAAGTACAAAGGAAGAGGACATTTTCAATAAATCAATTAACATGTTGACACTAATGCGCATGGATTAAACCTACCTTCGGCTCTGCAAAACACCCTATTATCAAAAGGAAAAGGCCCTGCAAGAGAGGACATGAAGAGCAACAGGTTTAATTCATTTTAGAAATTCAGATTCTACATTTTACTCATTCTACACTGCGCGTCTTGCTTTTGGCCAACGATGCCATAAACGTTGTCTTTTGTCTTTAGCACTGGAGCACTTATGGCACATGTGCCCATATTCAGACAGAGACCTGCATCTCAGGCATTGCAGCTCAAACGGACCACAGGTCAGAGCGAAGGACTGTGGTGTGACAAGAGGAGGTGGACTCTTTGTGTACATGCATGATGCTTTGTGCTCACATAGTCGATGTTATTAAATTCAAACAACTTTTTGTTTCACAACACATGCAGAACTGTGCCTCAAGACCTTTGAGGTGTAAATTTAGCGCCAAAGAAATCCCTGGTTTCTCCTCATATGAATGATCACAAATGAGGATGAAGTATACAGATTAAATGCAGGTAACATTTGGGGAAAAGCAGAGCACCGGTATCAGGTTGGCACTTGGTATGTGTGAGCCGATGTATTTGTTTGGTGTGTGGATTGCTTTCAAATTACCTGGAAGGAATTGAGGATGGTGAAACTGTAGTTGGCAGCAGTGAACATGGGATTGTTCTTGTTCAAAAGGAGCAGGGCAAAGCCAATAATCCATGTTATTCCAAAGATAGGCGTTAGAAAGACCACCAATTTAATGACCCCTTTGGCTGTCTCCTTGTCATCTGCCTTGCTGCCTTCAGGGGTCGAGGACTTCACAACGGTGATAATGACGACCATCATGGAGAAGAGATTTGTCAAAATCACAGTTCCAATAGGGAGCAGGAAAGAATGTATAGAACCCACCAAGAGTCTTTCATATACCAGCCAGCATGTGTCCTTATCAAAGTACGGCTTGTAGGTGTACCTGTAATACGTATAGCTGGACCCCACTATTAAGATTGGGCAAACATAGCCTACGATGCTGGAGAGGAACATAAAGACTTTTTTCCTCAGCGGGCTGAAGACGAAGATGAGCTGGTGGACGAGCATGACACTCAAGCACATCATCCAGCCGAACATCGCCAAGAAAAACAGGTGTTTGCACACTGTCATAGTTAGGCACAAGGTTTCGCTGATTCCCTTTGGAGAGGCCAGGAAACAGATGTCACCGAGCAAGAGGAACGTGGCGATGTTCACGAGGGCGGTGTGACGGAAATGTGCAAGGTTGGACTTGACCACGGCCGACCACACTAGCAACTCAACGGTGAGGAAGATTAACAAGGAGCAGATGGACACACCCAGGCCCACATAGGTGATGATGTCTAGGGATTCATTGGATATATCTTCTTTGGCCATGAGGACAGAGAATGAAGTCAGGTGATCGCATTTGCAGAATGTTTGGTTATCATTTTTAGGTTTGACAACTTCGCACCCCTCATCTGACCAGTCCTGCATCGTGGTGTTCCAGAAGACGCAGTGAGGTTTAGTGAAGTTCAGCTTTTCCAGGGGGAACTGTATTCGGATTTGCAAATCCTTATCGTCATTGTCCTGGATTGTGGCCGACAATAATAGGCTGGTAGACTCTGTTTCGAGGAAGTTGTTTCTTAATTTATCCATTAGGTTTTTCATGGCAATGGTTTTCAGTATCCCGGTGGTCAGGTTCATATTCACGTCGATGCCAAACAAAGACACATTACAATCACGACTAGAGCAGAATTTGAGCTTGATATTTTGATTGTTCAAAATATCTTTTGTGCTACTGTTGACCTGGACATTCTCCACCAGACCCTCCATAGACTGAAGGTAGTTTGCTGACATGTCGTGAAGGACAGATTGGTTGACCACAACCCAGGACTTGTTCAATATGTTGCTTCCTGTGGTAATAAGATCCTGGAACAAAAGAATGAAAAGATAATCACTGCTAAGGCACATGCTATCGTTCCGATCCTGTGCTGATCCGCTGATAATATAATGTACTTGTATCGGCTAAAAAGAGCAGATCCTATTCCAATCCTTTCTTTACTGTGATGTGTTTCATCCAACACAGGCTACCGTGTGAGCGTTGCACTGCAAATGGAATACAAAGGACAGCGTGAATGTGAGAAAAATATTTGGGCCAAAATGCCCCGATTTGGCCAGCGCTGATGATAATTATCATTAGTAAAGAGCGATGTCATTCGGTTATCACGCTGCCGCTTCATGTTTCAGGGGCTGCAACCTCCAAACTAAACTTCCATCATTCAAAGTATTTTTAAATAAGGACAATCAGTGATCGTATCGAGTCACTTGTGGAAATAAAGTGTGTCAGACTAAGTAGGCAACAGGTGTGGATGCAATGTGCCAGATACATATTTAACTAACATTTTAGCAGGTATCAGATTGGACTCTGTATCCTCAGATACCCAAAATTCACTGACTCATATTGGGCATACTCGGGCAAATTAGGCAAATTAGCATTTGTGTCTGTGCATTCACTTTGTATGTAATCTACTGGTGTGAACGCAGCACTAGGAGTTGTGTCAGTATTAATAAACAGGGGCTTACAGGAAGGATGCTTTCTTTCAAGGCAATATATTGCGATGCACTGGCCATCACATCAAGTACAGTGATGGAGACGTTAATGTCGGCCATATATTCATAGGGATCTGACGCGATGGTAGAACTGTTCTTAAGTCCTGCAAATATATGCAAGGCCATCTCATGGGTAGTGTTTAGTCCCTTCCGGAAGTCCTAGAAACAAGAACACAAAAAAACAACAGTTTAATCGTTTCAATACAAAATATAGAAACACACAATATTCAAAAATTAGCTAGTTGCAAACAATAATTTATATATTCCAAAACGATGGACCTCCTTTGCAGTAGCCTAATTCCTGGAGTAGTCACAGTAACTTGAGTTACTTAATTATAGCATTCAATCTTAATTTACAGTATGAGCAATGCATGGATTAGCATGCTAGCTGTCCAGTATGGTACCTCATAGTAAAGATGTGTATTCTTTAAGTTCAAACAAACAAGGTTGGTACTTGTAGCAGTATCAATTATAATGTTTTTTAAAACGCCAAACATTTTTACACATTTGAGACAACGTGATTGGTCCTCTTGTGTACTTTCACCGGTAGTTGGTCTGCAGGTTGAACGTCAGAGGTTTTGAAGAACTTTGGAGAAATTACTTTTCTCTGGTCAAATTTTAGGACCATGAATGTTTGACATTAAAATACATGTAAATGTTATAAAACTTCATAATTTTGCCACACTTACTTCTGCCTGAATGACAACTTTGTTCAGCTGCTGGTTGATGCAGTAGTAGAACACCGGCTGCCAGGCGGTGCCATCACACGTGCGTGACTTATAGCCAACCAAGCCCTCCGCACATGTGATATTAACCACTGTGTCTTTATCTGGGGTATTCGGCCAAAACGCTCCATTTATATCATATTCTTCCTCGCAAAATACTTCACCCCCTTGAACAAAAATACAGGAAATGATTAGTTGATGCAACATTGCTAACAAATGTAATTATATATATAAAGTGATACAGCACTCTGAAATGAAGGAATATAGTATATGATGCCTAAATAAGACTAAATACAATTACAATAATTTACAATTTAATTGAAAATAAAAAGTTACCATAAATTACTGGGATATCCACTGTTTCACTTTTGTTTTGGTTCTTGACGTTTTGAAAAGTGACAAAAACCCTGTGCGGGTCCGGGATTTTCTTGCAAGCAACATTAATGCTGAAAGTGTAGACCCGGTTGTTTCCATCAGCTGTAAAAAAAAAAAAAAAAAAGAGTAGTTATCGGGGTTATGTGTGGAAATGTGTGCATTTTGCAGAATTGTTGTGAATACAAATTTGTGTTGATGTTATCAAGTGAAAGAAAAATGTCACGCTGCAGCTAATGAACACATGCAAAGCGGACAGGAAGACTCATAAAATACTGCAGGACTGACTCACTGGTTGGGGGGGGATCATTGATCTGTGTGGTCATGTAGTCCAACCACACGTCGAAGGTCTCGTCGGAGTCTAAGATGGTGGCCGTGACCTCCACAGGCACAATGTCTGCGCTCGTACTTCCAAAACAATCCACAGCGAGAGGGTTGATCTTCAAGGTGATGTCATCAGGCAGGATTATCACCTTCAATTCTATCTTGGCTGTGTGCCTGATCGACCCGCTGGCAAATCCACACTCGTATGTGCCTGCGGGGCACATGTCGGAAAAATGCACGGATCAGCATCAGCACGGGCTGAATGTGACAGACTCAGGTCACCAGATTTGTCTTGGAATTAAACAATTTCATGAAAGCAAGAGCAGAGGTCCCTGTGACTGATGTATTATTATGCAGGGCACTGTCAGCACTGATCCATAACACATATGACAACTAGAATGTAAGACATAGCTAACAAAGGATGACCCCCCCTACAGAAAGGAGAGGGGTGGAGCTAGCGTTAGCTGTCTCTAGCAGCGTTAGCGGTCTCTCTTTCATGGTTCGAGTTGATGAACCAAAACACACATTCATGAGTCGACCTGTTCTGCAATGGGAAGCAGGACACGGTGTAACAACGTGCAGATTCATGGAGCTCTCAATTCACACATGGGGCTAATAAGCAACGGCTAACATAGAAATAGTCCACCGATCCCTATAACCAGTGCAGTAACTGTCAGCAAAGAATGTGCACCCCTGGAAATAATGAAGGGTGCTCTATCATTAAATACAACAACTGCTTTATGGGTCTTGCGATTTGTACCAAATAACAAGTCAAAACGGTGAAAGCTCGGATATCTTAGCTTTGTACTCGCCTGACCAGATGCCTGTCACTTTCTCCAGTCTAAGTTCGATACAAGACTTGTGTTCCACTGAGTCACACATGTTCACTTTCGCCACGCTGCCTGTGTCGATCTCAAAGCGACCACGATCCGTGGTCAAGTTCCAGCCAGCCCTGTCTGTCGCCTCGTCCATTGTGCAATTCATCACCGGCACCGACTTGTAGCACACTGGAAACTCTGGAGCCTCTATGGTGACGACTCCTGTGTGAAGAACGGCACAGAAATACACAGCAATTCAATAATTATGTAGGAGGTTTAGCCTTTCAGTGACAACCCATTGGTTTGTGAGTCCCTACAGACATCTTGTCCTCTGGTTCAGTGTCCATGATGGGTAATGATTTAATGTTAGGTGCTAGTTTATCTTAAAAGCTGTTAAAAGTAAGGATGGAGCTTGCGAAGCAAACAAGTTAACCGCCTGAGAAGAAAATACGCCTGATAAGTGAACAAAACCCGTGAGGAACTACACAAGAGAACGGGGAAGTGAAATTCAAGGTAAAGAGGGTTTAAATTCACAGGTCCTGGGACACGATGTCATGAGTTCAGACTGCAACGCTCTCAGAGGCAAATTTTGTATTTGTGATTTTGGGCTATACAAATGAAACTAAATTGAATTGGTAATTGGGCTGGTTTCACCATGCAGACCATGCGAATCCCAGCTTCTTAAAAACACCTGAAACCTAAAAGGGTTCCAGTTGCAAGAGACAAATAACTCGCAGACCGGACGACCAGAGGCTCAGCAAACCTTCTGTTGCTGCTGATGCTCAGGTCAGCTGACGCCTGATCACAGCCTCGCATCACATTTACCTTCACTTAAAAATGACTGGATTGACAGTTGCATTGAACTTTAGTTCCTCAATGAATTCACGGAGGCGCGCAGCTGTGCTGAACATTGCTAATGAAGACATGTCGTCCATCGCTTTGATTTTGAAATTATACAAATGTATTGTTGAACCCAATGTATCTACAGATGGTAGAGAGATTGACATTGTGTTCATGATGCTGGTATGATGTCGATAAACTGCAAAAAGATCATTTTCATTGTCTATTTTTTGTGTGAACTGGGCTAAAGCGGCTGAGAAAGTCAACATGGTCTAAATGATTGACAACTCTTTTATACTGACCTTCAGTGTCGACCAGGATCCCAACTCCAAGACTGGTTTGCAGATTGTTGATGATTTCTTGAAGTTTAGAAGTGGGACATATGACATTGACAGCTACCACAAAGTCAACTACGTCGTCGCTCAGCCTTAAATGAAAGATTATCGGTTAGTGAGAAAATATCCTTGTATGAGGATGAAAGGTGTGTTTCCATCATGCTTTATTCACACAAATCTCCCTGCTGAGATAACAGCTACAAAGAAAGCAAATGTACCAATGTCAATGTCACATAAACTGAATATGAAAAAGTACACTTGTTAAGTACACCAAGTACACTTGTTAAGTACACTCAGTACACTTGTTAAGTACACTCAGTACACTTGTTAAGTACACTCAGTACACTTGTTAGACTAAGTCAACGTTGACTTTTGGTTTCATCCAGGACATGAACCCTGGTCTCTTGGGTAAAAGTCCTACAGCGAAGGCTCACTGACCAAGTTGCTATGTTTGATGACTTGGGAGTGAAGACATGCTGAGACGAACACATCTTCTTGGCCTGAACTGGGTCTCTAAACCAGAGTATTCCTCCACAAGTTGTACTGCCCCACACAGCTCCAGCAATCTGATGGTCTGAGTCGAGACTCGGTGAAGGTGCTGTTGCACCATGCATTTCAGTCAAACATCTTCTTTCAGGTAGAAAGAGAAAGGACGCTACAATACCTCTGACCGGTAATATTCAGGAACACGAAGCCATTCAGTTCCTCAAAGTTAGTTGTAAGCTTTGGGAAAAAGAGAGCGTTGATGTATTAATACATTGACTCATGTATGACAGTATGCGAGGGAATGTATATGTAGATATTTGTGATCAGAGAAAGAGATGCACCGTGGTGGTTTGGGGGGAATCCCAAGTGATTCCATTCAATTGAACCGATCCATTGATGAAAACTGTTGATTACAAACATTTTCAGTTCAGATATCATCGTTTCTTATTTTTTAACCAGCACAAAGTATATAAATGTAACACCAGTAAAGAGTAGTATGCAGGAACAGTTTCAGGTTACAGAGACCATTGTTCCATTTACAATGGACAGCAGTCACTAACAAAACACAAGACAGGAAAGACTTAACGGCGTAAAAGGAGGAACATTTAGCATCGGGACTGTTACCATCGACTTTGGCGATGCACAGCGGCGTGATGTCGGACACGTTTTGGAGACAGGTAGTTTCCCGGCAGCAGTTGTAATTGTAGCACACCGGGTTGCTCCAGATGTAGCCGGGACTGCAGGAGCAGTTTGTCTCATCTCCAATCAGCAGGCAGTCTGGATTGAGGAGCAGAATCGTCATTTAAGTCCCGGAGAACTTGTTTTTTTAAGTATTTCTCTACAAAAAACAATTGTAAGCGAGAGAGACTGTGAAAATACTCAAAGGCTTCAACCTGCTGTATCAGGACAATGTGCTTTGATTACAATTGAAGGACAGTTTCAGCCCATTCTCACTGCTAACTCGTTAAAGATGGCGGCCCTACGTGTACAGCTATGATGGTTAAGGCGGGAGCAAAGTAGGAAGTCAGGTTGTATCGCGTAGGGAGAAGGTCTTGGTGGAGGGAAGCTCTGCGCAGGCTTTCACGCAGAAGTACGCTGGCTTTTTGTGACGGTAAATATAATTGTTAGCTCTATATTGAGAAATAAACTACAGGAAAAAGGGACAGTTGTTGAGAGATATGCCAGAGGAGTGATGTAGAGATGTCATGTAAGGCTTTGGTAGAGGCAGCAACCTGTCAATCACCTTGTAGCCCCGCCCCTAGAGCATCCCCTGCTTTATGGTCTGTTTGACTGTAAATGAATATAATTTACTAAATAAACATCGTGCTGTATTGAAGAAGACTTGAGACATAAACTCACGTTTACAATGTTTACTGAGGGAATAAATCAAGTGAGTGATCATTTTCTAGACTTCTTTACAACCAGACTTCTTTTTGCAACCGGAGGAGTCGCCCCCTGATGGTCAGTAGAGAGAATGCAGGTTTTAAGGGGCTTCACTCGGAAGTGACAATATGTTGGCCAAACATAACTTTACAACAATGAGATGCATGCTGATCAATACCAATAATGATTTATGCAACATGCTGAGTTTCATGGTTTTCTTAGTAGGAGATTAAATACTAATTGTTGTAATTGTAACTAATTGTAAGTGTTGCAAGCTGCCGACCTGAATCCATCTCCTCATCACTGTATTACTGAAGAGCTGAATGTAAACATAAGCAAGGTAAGACCAAAGAGATACCTGATAACAGCTCAATGTCTGAGATGGGCACTGATGTGGAGCCGGACACTTGGAGGTCAGTTGTATTAAACAGTGACAGGATGGCATCGGCCTCCAGAGTAATATTACTTTGCACCGACATTTCCGCAAAGTAGACATCATCTTCAACTGCAACATAAGATATTGTATGTGTTATCTTTCTGTATTTTGAGCCACTGGGTTGATTTAAAAAGGGATTTAATCCACACAAGAGCAGGTTGACACTGGACTGTGAACCACTATGAACTAAGCACACAATCTATTTTTAGAACTGGACCTCAACGTTGTCCAGAGCGTAAAAGTGTTCAGATTGTTATGAGAAGTTATGAGAACATTATGGAAAGAACCCGGAATAAAAACCCTTTTTAAAGACACCGTCAAAGTCATCTGAATATTTAACCATGACACTGAACATATTAGAATAAAGCGACACGTCAATAATTCATAACGAGACATTTTCCCTCATGTTCTAATTATAGAATCTTTTCATAAATTGAAATGAATGAGTTAACAAGAGAAGCACTTATAATAACCATGTAGTCATATTAATAACCATGTAGTCATATTAATAATAATGTAGTCATATTAATAACAATGTAGTCATATTAATAACCATGTAGTCATATTAATAACCATGTCGTCATATTAATAATAATGTAGTCAGGTGACTCACGTGCTGCAAGGACCTGCAATGACAAGAGCAGGCGACCAACAGGATCAGCTGTTATGTTGTAATTCACTCTTATGTCAGATTAAAATAAATGCATTGAATCTTTTTAGTGATGAATTTACATGGATCAAGATCAAAGACGTTTTTGTCGGTTCGTGCAACTACGTTCTGTGTATTTAAATAGTACAATAGAATAGAAAGAGTTTAACACATTAGATATTTAAACAATGTGCTCATAGTTCTGTTGAAACTCTACCTGGACGTAGATGCTCACAGCTCCGACCAGAAACACAAACACTCTGGAATACATTGTTAATCTGGTGTAGAAAAAACAGAAATGAAATGAACATCAGCAGCAATTGTGGAACAAATGGACACCGCACAGACGCACACGTATGTGTTTATCACCACAACTTTTCTAACAAAGTGATAAAAACATGTTTTCCTACCGTCTTTGTTGTGGAAACTGTTAATAGTTATTGTGAGGAATAATTCACATTGATATGTGACAGTTCACATAAAGTATTATTAAAAGCTGATCTGTGCAACTTTGTTGTTCAGGAAGTTTGTGTGAAACAAGTCGCCGTTCGGATTATTCTGTACCTTGAAGTAGCTCTCGGTTTCAAAAGGTTGGTGACCCCTGACCTCAACAATCTTCTCAACTCATGAAACATATTCAGGACTTATTACGTCGCACAATGTTCTCACAGTCTGCAGTCAAATGATCAGAATCTACGAGTACTTTATCGCTATGATGACGTTGGATCAGGACGTTCACGTCCTCGGCATGAGTCCTCATCATGTTGCTGATCCATGAGCGTTTGTTTTCGGCCAAATTGATGTTTTCCTACAGCGTTTGTAGCTATTCCTACAGCGAAAGCTCTTTGTATATCTATCTATATGTCGAGAAAATCCATTTGTATGTAACCCACTCAGTCACGACCGAGGAAACACAAAGACTTCCACCTCTTGGACTGAGAAAGTTGTCTTAACGGAAGCAGAGAGCAGCCATTAAGTCTCTGCTGTGCTAAGCAAATGTTACAAACAAATGAACCCGCCTCTGCGCCGAAGCCAATAATATTATTTGAATATTGCTAATTCCAAGGTTTGTCTACACAGGACAGAAAAGACGATGCCATACAATGACTCTGACAACCAGAGGAGTCGCCCCCTGCTGGTCAGGCAAGTGTGACGACGTTTAACAGGAAGTCCGCCAGTGAACACTTTCAATGATGTTTATTCTGTCATGATACGTGTAAATACACGTGTAAACAAACAAACAAACAGCTTAAAGCATCGCACCAGATCCTCAGCTGTTCCTGGTTCATTCAGTTAAATGAATCTTTCATATCTTTCATAATCTGAAGACTTTTACAACACTGCCTGCTGTTTTCCCTCCAGCATATGGAAGCAGATATTTTTGCCTGCCCAACCTGTTTGCATGACTTTGTATTTCCCCCCAGCAGGAGCTGTGATAACCGTGCTCAGTGGGTTCAGAGCCCGCGCTGCGGTGCAGGTCATGACCACCTCATTTTCTTGTTGTGTTTGGAGATGGTTTCCTTGTCGCATCATGACACGGTGGTTGTGTAACACTGGACCACACGCTGGCTGATGAACAGGTGAACCTGTCCAGTCTATTGCGGTTCAAGAGGACAGTTTCACAACCCGCTCCACCATTTCAAAGGTTTCAATGATCACGTTTTGTTGAAATTGTTGTACAAAGGTCTAAATTCAATCCTAGGTTTATAGTTGCATGTGTGTGTTGTACCTGCAATACGTTTTCCTCCTTATTTAAATACATCAGGGGCAGAATAATGCAAACGTACTCAGAACATCACACCACGACCCAAAGCAATGCAATAAAAATATGTTCATAAGGCTCGATAACAATAGACTTTATGAGGTTTGTATTAAAGTGTCCAGATGTTTCTATTAGTGAGCACTGAGAGAAAACAGCAAGCTGACACCAAAGCTGAGCAAACACACCTCCATGCACACGTCGACTAAACAACAACGAGTGTACAACGTGTTGGTAAGAGGTTAATACCCCCAACACAGCCTCAAATTCACTTATTTTGAATGTTTATTGTATCAAACTGACAGAAAAACAGGACCACCTGCATGTCTGTACCTTTGTAACTGTAATAAAACACCTTCATCGTAGTGATAGAGTGGAAACTGAGCACGGTGGCCGAGGTCGCCGCTCAAGAAGCTCAGGTGGAATCAATCCTTCACAAATGCTCTTCATCAATATTGCTCATGACGTTTATTTTGGGTCTTCTGGTACAAAACAAAGAGACAAGCTTTGCGGTCAAAAGGTTTGTGGTCAAAAGCTGCTGCTGTGAACTATGTTGAAACAGTCACAGCTCGCCGTGTAACCGCTGACGTTTCCACTCTCTCTGTTCCTTTTGAAGCTTACAGTCTTTGTTGAGATTTTTAATCTTTTTTTTTAATTTGTATGTTGTTTTTTTTTAACAAAAACTAGACCTTCAAACATTCTGATCTCAGGATGACCTCATCACCTCAATGTCTGCAGAAGGAAGCAGTGACTCTGCTTTTATTTATTCTGGGCTTCAGCAGGGAGAGAAACACGTTTATATTTCCCCCAAACAAAGTCAGAGATCATCACACGTTCACTTATTCACGTACACAGAGAAACCATGCGGTCCACCTTCACGGCATCAACCACGCAGGTGTAAAAACGTGTATTGCCGCTCGGTTCTTTGCAGATTTCTTGATATTCTGGCTGGACCCTTGCTTATCATTTATTGCAAATATAGCATGTGCATTTTTAAAGTGAAAGCCTTTTCATTTTGACCTTGAGGGTTTCTATTGCAACAGTTTAGACTTGACTATAAAACATAATGAAAAAGCTCCTACCTCGGCTTTGCACCCAGCGTCATAGAGACATCCGACGGTACTCCATGGCTCTCAGGTACGCATGCGAATTAGAGTCAAAGGAAGTGAGCACATGGGTCAGAAAGACTGGGATAGTTGTGTGTTGGGAAGGAGGGGGCGGCTATGGGACTCACATAGGTCATGACTTTGAGCTGGAAAGCCATTTGCATTGATGGCAGTCTCCATGTCAACTGGACGGGCCAGGATACGCACACACCCTGGCAGCTTTCCATGGACATTTGTCTACCAAATCACGGGATCTGACAGAGGCCGCCTGTGTCGTGAAACCAGGAGAGTTTGTGCCCTCTTTGAAACCTAAATATATCTCTGATTGTCACGAGGCTGGCTGTGTCTTGACTCCTTTGACTTAAGCTTTGGTTCAAATCAAGCAAAGAAGTAGCGTCATTAAAGCAGTAGAAGACAGAATACAACATATTGAGCATATTAAATACATAATTACGGAGCCAGTAGAGGGAAAGTTGTGAAAGTGAGAAGATTAAAGTCACATTAAAGTTTTTAATTAAAATAAAAAGAAAACAATTGGACATTCTTTAAGATTCAAGTGGAAAATTTGCAGGAAAATGTCATGAAAAAAGGAATATTGTTCTTAAGTCTAAGGACCACGTTGTGTCTTCGCTCGGTGAAGTTGAATCCTGCCGTCAGGCCGCAGTGGAGGATCTATGAGACATCGCCATGACAAGAAAACAACAAACCGGTTTGAGTTGGTTCTCATACACGTTTGAGTTTTGAGCTTTAATTTGGTAAATTCCAACATGTTTTCATATTAAAATGCATTAATAATATAAACCAAATGATAGAGGACCGGCCTAGCATAGCAAAGCTGCATCAAATGTTACTCGCGCCTGAAAGGGGGCGTGGCTTATCTCTGTGGCTTCTCCTTGGTAAAGGTTACTGTTTTCTCCATCCAGCATGGAAAAAACCACTAGATCTGCATCACACGTGTTGTGTAGATTCTACATATGTGAACATAAACTCCTTGGTGTCTGGGTTCAGAATATTATCCCTAGTTCAACAACAGCGTCTGAGTCACGGCCGCCACCAGCGCTCCTTCAGGGGCCCAGCAGCAGTCTGGTAGCAACGGCAGGACGGCGGCGATGACGGCGGAGCTTCTCAATGCTGATTGGCTGACGCCACGCGACAAACGCGCTTTCACGCCGCCGAAAATTCACTTTTTTGCATCCATTGACCTCACATGTGATCTACTCGGGCGTCAAATTTACAGCGTTTTTGGTGTCAACGCAGCAGCAACGTGCTCTGTGGTTTAGTGCTGGTTGATGGTGTATTCTTTGAACCACTACAGTTTCTGGGCTAAAGAGCCACTCAGGCTGTGACCCGATGTCACTTCAGGGCTTGAAACACCATCACAGTCATTTCATCACCAAGATGCGTTACATGAGGAGCAGCCTTCTAACATCTGTCAACTTTAACTTTCTTCAACACTCAGCTGTGCAGGTGCTTCTTACCTGACAAGGTAACAACTTCAGTCATGGTTGCACATTTATGAAACCACACCGCCGAAGTGCATGCTGGGTAAAGGTTGCCCACTTATCATGATCCCCTGGAGCACAGGAGACTCTCAGCTGCAGTTTAACAGGACGACCCAGCATGCAGTTCTGTGTGATTTTATAAATGTGAAACCTTCACTGAAGTTCTCATCGCTGACATAAGAAGCTCCGCCCACAACCCACACTGTGTTGAAAGTGTTCAATCCAAGTTGCTGTGTCTAAAGTGTGTTGAGCAACTATGGCAGTTGCTTTGAATAACAGCGCTTACTCAGTTACACCTCTTGTATTGAGAGCATTGTTATCAGGATTAATTGTCACTGTGATAATGGACTGTGTTCAGCCTGAGCTTTGACCACCTGTTTCAGAGGTCAGAGGTCACATCAACCTGGTATCAGAGAACCCTGAACAAAGCATTCATGAAACTAATAATACTACATGTATGTTCTAGACCTTGTAACTTCAAAAATAAAATCCACAAAGAAATGCATGTTGAAGACATTTTGACCGGCAGCATGCGAGCTGAAGGACGTTGTTGCTGCCGCAGAAGATTGAACCAAAACATTTCTTTTTATTGTCTTTTCACTGCAGCTCATAACTCTTTACTGTGTTTGTACCATGACACCAAACAGAGCCAGCATCGTCTGTCTGCACTCCACTTTTGATATAATCCATTATTTACATTCTAAAACTAACAGGTTTTACATAGAGGCAAACATGATGTCATGATCATGTCGCTCTGCGGCCTGCAGGTCGGCCTGCAGCTGCTCGACTGGCCAGAAAGCTTTGAAGGATACATAAACCTACTAGATGCTATGTACTTGCACCGACTTGATCTGTGTGACCGTTTCTTCAGAGCTTATGAACAAGTTAATGTTGAAGATAATGGTTTTTCATATATTGAACACAGAGACGACGCTTCACAGTCAATCTTTCATTAATGTTTTATAGAAATTGTGGATTTAGAAAAGTACATTTCAAAAAGTGTGTCGGTTTGAGTTCGATGAGAATCATTCAAAAACAATGTCGCGCTGAAACAAATGGTTTATTGTTGCTGCTCTGTTGTATAATAACATATATTATGCTATTTTATTATGCATGGTTTTTATACAACTTTAATACTCCCAGAGGTCTAGTCTCTGGTGTGAAGGACTTAGCGGCGTCTTGTGATGTTTCCAACTGCTTCAGCTGGAACTACACAGGCCAACGCAAAGAGCCACTGTCATACACCTGCATGTTAAACATGACGCTAACTTATCTTAGCATAGATAATGTAGACAACTATCCTGGTTCTGTCCAAAGGTAATTCAGGCTGCTTTTCTCTCAAGGAAAAAGACAAATCACGTAATATGCACGCACATTGTAGAGGTAGTTATTACCAGCTGCTGCTTACAGTGTCTCTTCAGCTCATGTGGAGACCCAGACCAGGTGTGGAGGTCATACCGGTTCACCTCAGTCCCCACTTTGTGGCCATGTCAGTGCAGCAGTATCATTCTGCAGCTGCAGTAACGTGGTATAATTCTGCATTGTAAACCAAGAAGCAGTGTTGACACAGAGGTCCATATCAGCCTATGCAAATCACTTAACAGCCGTGTGAGAACAAACAACACTAACAATATAACCACAGATATAACCACAGATATAACCACAAGCTGACCAGCACAGCTACAGACAACAAGTCTGTGTTTGAGAGTCGAACATGAACTATGATGTCGCTGCCATGCTTTCACCTCGTGTTACTTGGTGTCAGGTTGAAATGAAACTCTGAAAAGTTCCAAAGAAACCGAGATACAGATCTCATCCTCCAACCCAGCGGTAACTCTGGATGTAAGGTTCAAGGCGTGGTCTCGACAGCTTTTTAAAGAATGAGTTGTATGGTTGATGCAAAAGAACAAAAGAATGTGCCAGAATAACAATGAAGCACAAACTGACCTTCAAGCTCAGAGGAGTTTTTTGAAAGGATTTAATTTGAATTATCTAAAGCATTTCTTTTTATCAGATATGCATCATTTTTAGAATAAAGTTGACAACATAAACACACACATACATACACCTGGTATTTTTCTGAGGTGTATTATGTGTTTGTTATGGGATGCGTGCAATACTGTACTTGTCGTTTGGCTGGGGATGTATTGTGTGTTCATGTAACTCAAGATATTTGTGACGCACCGCACAGAGTCCAAGACAAACTTAGTGGGACAATAAAGTTCATTATATTGTATAGTATTGTACATATGAGGACAGGTCAACACACGTATCTCATAAGGAGCAGGAACATTCATAAGGAGCATGAACATTCATAAGGAGCAGGAACATTCATAAGGAGCAGGAACATTCATAAGGAGCATGAACATTCATAAGGAGCAGGAACATTCATAAGGAGCAGGAACATTCATAAGGAGCAGGAACATTCATAAGGAGCAGGAACATTCATAAGGAGCAGGAACATTCATAAGGAGCAGGAACATTCATAAGGAGCAGGAACATTCATAAGGAGCAGGAACATTCATAAGGAGCAAGAACATTCATAAGGAGCAGGAACATTCATAAGGAGCAGGAACATTCATAAGGAGCATGAACATTCATAAGGAGCAGGAACTCGTCTGCCGGCCTGGACGCAGTGACGATGATGAGTCTGCAGGAAGTGTATATATATATATATATATAGATATATACGTAGACTTCATAACTTCTGTTTCACATCAATCATGAGATAGAGAGATAGATAGTTAATTAATCCCCAGTGAGGAATTGTATTTGTCAGAAAAGACAACAGACTCACAAAGACAACAACAGACTCACAAAGATAACAACAGACTCACACAGACAACAACAGACTCACACAGACAACAACAGACTCACACAGACAACAACAGACTCACACAGACAACAACAGACTCACACAGACAACAACAGACTCACACAGACAACAACAGACTCACACAGACAACAACAGACTCACACAGACAACAACAGACTCACACAGACAAGCCGTATGAAACAAGACAACCAGACTCGTGACCGACACAGAAAGATGCTGAATTTAAATCTAGAAACCACAAATCCTGATGATGATGATTTATTAATAAAATCACAGGTACAACTGTGTAAATATAACAGTAATGTGTCGTTTCTGTGTGACATGGAATAGATCCCTTCAGCGGTCTGACATGGAGCTCATGTGAAAGGTTCATGTACAATTAGCTTGAAAACTGTGGACAACACAACGTAGTGAAATGATGAAGCAATAAAATATAATGGCCAAGCAACCTGCTCCTAAAATGTCCCACAACATTACACAACACTTTAAAACTAGCCAAGTGCTAACTAACATGACAAGAACACGGCTTCAGCCAAACTGCAGAAAGTCTTTATCTGTTCTTCATGTGATGTTCTGGACACACTCAAACTAAACTTTGGTCCATTTTTAAAAATCAAACTGTTGTAGAGCAAATGCGTCCTTTACTTCTGAAACACGTGTTAGGAATATGTCGAGACTTAATTAAGCTAAGTGAGGCCTTTGGTCACATCCAGATCTCACAGAATTATTAAAACTCAACAGGCAAAATACACACTGCATAACTATTAGTGTTGTAATGGTTGTGTAGTTGAATGGACACGAGCAGCGCTGGGTTGTGTGCCGCAGTGTTCTTTTCATGCAGTGTGACAGAACAAATGGAAAGTGGCTAACTTCCAGTTGCTAAAGATGCTAATATATCAGCAGACCTTGAACAAACAGGTTCAATGATCTGTGTCAGACAGCATCGCCTCGTTTAACTGATTTGATTGGCAAAGCAATCGAACCCAAAAGACCTTTTGCATCTTCTTTCATCACAATGTACTGAATATTTTTCAATGTCTGTATTCTAATTAAGCACCTGAGTGGAGACAGATCAAGACAGAAGACAACGAAGAGCAGCATGTGTGTGCATTCAGTATACATTCAGTAGCTAGCATAGCATAGACATGCTAACACTAGATAATGATCTGCTGATGAACTCTGCTTCAGTATACATTCAGTAGCTAGCATAGCATAGACATGCTAACACTAGATAATGATCTGCTGATGAACTCTGCTTCAGTATACATTCAGTAGCTAGCATAGCATAGACATGCTAACACTAGATAATGATCTGCTGATGAACTCTGCTTCAGTATACATTCAGCAGCTAGCATAGCATAGACATGCTAACACTAGATAATGATCTGCTGATGAACTCTGCTTCAGTATACATTCAGTAGCTAGCATAGCATAGACATGCTAACACTAGATAATGATCTGCTGATGAACTCTGCTTCAGTATACATTCAGCAGCTAGCATAGCATAGACATGCTAACACTAGATAATGATCTGCTGATGAACTCTGCTTCAGTATACATTCAGCAGCTAGCATAGCATAGACATGCTAACACTAGATAATGATCTGCTGATGAACTCTGCTTCAGTATACATTCAGTAGCTAGCATAGCATAGACATGCTAACACTAGATAATGATCTGCTGATGAACTCTGCTTATGCTCCCTGGGTTTTACAAAGGAACATAAAACACACTATTGCGTAATGTTCAACCAGGACTAGTTCAAATCCACTGAACGGTCACATGAGAGGATGGAGCTCGTTACGCCGCCTCCTGCTGTCTGATGGCTGCAGATCAGGTTCACCTGAGCGACATCAGGAGACCAGTGAGGGGATGAAGAGACACCCGGATGCAGTGCTCTCTCTCTTCTCTTCCTCTCTGAGGAACCTGGGGGTGCTCGCTGAAAAAGCTGTCAATAAACCATCATTTCATTGTCGGTTTAATGCCGCACCGCCTTGCTGTTTTCCCTTCTGCATGTGTGTCTGTGCACCCGACACACCAGGCAGGCCGGAACAAAGCTAACTACTCAGGTCAGCATGCTAACACGCTCACACTGGTGACTGGTGTTAATGCTGCATTCATGCAACGCCGGTTAAGTGGGAAAAACAATGAGCTCTTGTTATTATTCCAAGATACACACACGCCCACGTACAGACGCACAGACGGTCCGTTAGCTCTTTCTAGCGGTTTGTTTAGGAGTAAACTCACAGACTAAGAAATGAGTTTAATTAGTTTGGATCGGTAATGAGTTCAGTTGGATGTAACTGGCAGTGATGGAGGCTCTGCACCCTTTTTTCTACTGCATTGTTTCCACAGTGGTTCTGTCTCTAAAGTGGGAGATATCAGATCCCCGATGCAGGATTTAAACTCAAAGGATAATATCAATATTTTATTTTTGTTGGTTGCCAGTATTTTCAGTCTACTCTAAACAATAACAGCAGCATTCAACGTCAACGTTTAGCAGAGTCAGAGTCTTGGTTTAGAGAGCACGCTACCATTTAGCAATTAGCCCGTTAGCAAGTAAAAGACAAAGGAACATTTTGGCGCAACATGTAAAACCAGAGGAACACGGCTTCACATCCACAGCTACTGATGCATAGAGATGTCAAAGCATTGGAAGTGTCTGACAGGTGGAGGTACGAGGTCCGGCTCAATTATGACAGAATGCACATAAAGACTCACAAAAGCACACAAAACATCTCACAAATATATTTAATTTACAAATGCAAACAGAAGGATTCACAAATACATGCCAATGATTTATATACATGTAATATATATATATATATAGAGAGAGAGAGAGAGAGAGAGAGAGAGAGAGAGAGAGAGAGAGAGAGAGAGAGAGAGGACTTTGATGTTATGACGTTTGTGAGACTTCCACAACAAGTATAAAGCAGAACTTGTGGTTATTTCAGTGGTGTCCTTGAGCAAGGCACGAGGGTGAACAGACGTCTGGGTGTTCAATGCCGTGTCCGGGGTCCAGCAGCATCAAGCAGCGCGAGGCTGCACTGGGCCTTAAGGACGAGTGAGACATGGAGAAAAGCTGATGATATTATAATAATAGACGAATAAAGTTTGCTGTTAGATCCTCAAAACCAAATTACATCATGTTCAACCGCGACGGAGAAATCAGAACTTTTTGGTCCTGCAGATCCTGCTTACTCCTGTTAACCAATGTGGGACTCTGTCAAAGTGCCTCAGTGTTTCTAACCGATGCTTCTAGAGCGGAGTCCGGGTCCGAATGCTCTGCTCGTGCTCAGCTGGCATGTGGACTTCAGTACTTCCTTTACAGTCGGTCCAAAAGCTTTAGAGGAAGGAAGAGCTGCCGCTTGAGGAATGAAAGTATCGAGAGCTCATCACAGGGAGCGAAATAACAGAAATAATTATTGGGGCTAAATGAAATGATTGGCCGCTGCTTTCCTACTTTCTCTCTGGACTTAAGGACAGTCGGCGCTCGAGCTGATGGTGACCTTCATCAGGAAAGAGATGACATTGCTGGAATGTTTTTTTCCAGCTGGATATTTATTAAAATCCAGTGCAAGATTAACAACCATGGATTGAAGTGTATGAATGAATTCTACATAGAGGTCGAGCACACACATAGTTTCTCAGTTAATAAATGAGTCGTGCATAGAGGACTCAATATTTGTACGTTTGTGAGTCATGAAACAAAAGCACACATGTTGGGCCACAAAGAGACTCTTATTCATGCAACAGCTTCAAAGAGAAGTCCAGATTTACATTTCTGCTGTCGGTAATCTGGATTACTGTGCAGTGAAAGAACCACATGTAAATACACCTTAAGACTGCGCGCCTACATCTTCACTCAGATGTTGTGTGTATCGTATGTACTGATGTTGTGATCATCTTTTAACCGTACGCGTCATATCTATATCTACTAAGCCATGAGGGTTCTCTCCGCCTCCGGGCAGCACCCTCTTCTGGTCTTTCAAATAACGTCCTCTGCAGAACGACAGCTCTGTCCGGCAGTCAAACATTACGTTCATAATCAAGTAGTGAAGTCAGAAGTCGGGTGATGTTATAGCAGTTTTTTTTAATGGGGATGCAAGTATTCAGAACATACTGAGCCACTTTCAGGAAATGTGCTGACAATGAGATACGCATGTGTGAAATGTGGAGAAGATATAACTGAGTGTAAAAGTCCCTCCAACACACCTGAAGATAAGTTTCACCAGAAGACTCCTGAGAGCATTACGTCTTGTTGGAGTCCAATGCTTAAACAAGAAGTTACAATTTTGCAAAAGAAAAGTACGCTGGTCTGAATAGGAAAGATTAGTATATAACTTAAAGTAAAATGTATTTTTTTACGTATTTGTTTGATAAGACAGAGCATGTTAATGAACATCAGAATAAAACACTGATGTAATGAGTAAACTAATAAGACGGACAGCACCGTAACAGAAACACATGAGCCCCCCCCCCCCACAGAATAAACCCTAAGAGGCCCCCTTCCTCCTCCTCCTCTTCCTCCTTTACTTTGCTCAGTTTGCTGCAGTTGAGTCGCTCTTCTGCAGCTTGATCCTCTTCATTAGTGATGTGTCCTTTCGTGTCGAGGCTTGGAAGCGTCTCCAGTAATCCAAGTAGATTTTGGAGCATCGACATCGAGGCTCGTGTCCGTGACGTTTGTGGTGACGTTGGAAGCCTCGCCGGCCGGACCGCGTGTCTGACTCAGAAAACAGTTTGTTGGTTTGCCGTAATTCGAAATATCAGACACAGTGAAACTCAATGCACTTCCTCCTTCCTTCTGGAAGCAGCTTCATCTGTGAAAGGTGTTTCATAAAGCAGCTGAACTTGTCTCAAAAGCCCAGCAATGTGGGAAAGTTCATATTTTTCAGAAAAAATAACATTAAATTTAGCTGAAGCTTTCATTAAAAGCAACTTAGATGTAAGCTTCATTCATTGTAACTCTGGGTTCAGGGTCTCGCTCGAGGACACATCATCATGGACTTGTGGATCTCGGGCTCAAACCACCGACCCTCTCACTAAAGGCTGGGTGTCTAACCACTGAGCCACAGTCACATGACAAACCGCTGCTCAATTAGTCGCCACTTCCCCATTTGACCCGGCCGTTATATCATAAAGACAGACACAATCTGTTCATTTATTACATTCAAGGCTTCACACATGGTGTCGTTATGATGACGCCGTCTGTTTTACATGTTTTGTCCACTTGGTGGCGCAGTAGAGCAAATGAAGCATCCTGAAGCTTCAGCCCATGAGCGAACCAGGTGGATGGAGTCAAAGCTTCAGGAAGCTTCATCTCACGCCAGGACTCTTCATCAGATGCTGTGTGTTTGTTCTGAAGAGTCCTTCAACATCACATGTTTTGGTGTTTGCTAACTTCTTTTAAATTAATACAACAATGAGGGCGGGGCTCTGTGGATCACGAGTATCACCTGCAGGGCAAGCGGCCCGACAGCGACGTGACAGGATGTGATGCACATTTTAGTTCAAGAAATATTTGAACATTTTATTTTATTTCAGTTGACCAATATCACCTCAAACTCCAAGATAAGAGAAATTCACTTTGAAAGATTTTTCACTGAAAAAAAAGAATAAAATCAAAACTTTTTGGTCTTAAAGGGGAATATGTGGAGGTTTCCTTATTGCATAGGAATATATTCCAATGTTTACTTCATTTTACTGACAGCACATCCGTGTTGCCTCACGTTGCCCTCGTGGTTAGCCATCTGTTTAATGCATTCATTAAAAAGCAGCGCAGAAAGCCCATGAAAAGCCTTATAAGCTGTTTAAATAATATTTTACAATAATAAATATGTTAACGACCAAATGATTAAATAACTGTTTTTATTCTAAAACGTTACTCTATTGAATCAAGTGTAGTTTTAGCTCTGTAAAATCTATGAAAAATCATCTTTTACTGTCAGAAATGGCCTTATTTACTCAAAACTCTGTAAAATATATGTTGACGGTGTTTGAGATTCGTCCTGGAAATGGCTGATTGCAGATGTGAGGGTTGAGGACATCTTTGCACACATAAAAATGACTGCATGAGTTGAATATTGAGGCTTTGTGTGAACCCGACAGCTCAGTTGAGGTAAAAGGTGACAATGTACTGAAGGACTGAATACGGTGGTGAGTATAACATTAAAACAACATGCATTGTTTTAACGTTTGAGGTCTGTTTTAAAGCGTTTAATAGTTCCCGACTCGTGAAAGAGGGAAACCAGTCTGATCCCTTAAAGCTCCGGTGTCTCTTTCACCAGCTCACACGCATTAGACATCTCCTTTTGATAATTCAATTACAAATGTAATGTGTTTTACTTCCATTCACTGGCCTCCGCTGAAGCAGTTTGGAGCATCATTTATTTACCTATAAGGAAGTAGAACAGCTTCTACATGGGCTCTAAAGGTGGGGGTCCACTTCTTCATTAGAGAACCGTCTCTGTCACTAAAAACAACCTGGGAGTTATGTCAATATGTCAGGTTTTCTGTGAGTATTTAATTACATGACATCATGATGCAGGTGGAGGCATGCCATGTTTTCTAGAAGATACAATTTGCACGAAGGAAAACTTAATGCTTTAAATTCAGTGAATGAACCGAATGTATTCCCTAGGACATAATTCATATTCTTGTTTGTTTCTTGTTTCTCATTAAACTGGACTCTGTGGTGCATGACGTCGTTATTCATGTCGTCAGGGGGCCGCAGATTTGTTTTGCTCAATTAGTTTTGTTATTGCTAAAAGCTGTAAGGCCCCAGGTTGAAAAGGTGCGATGATGCTGACAGGAAGACAGAGTGAGTGTGTGTGTGTGTGTGTGTGTGTGTGTGTGGCCCAGGAAACAGCAACCACAACATACATTCACACCTCTAATTGAAGGCTGTTGCATCACTTCAGCTGGAGGCATAATTATCAAAACCCACAGTGAGCGTTTGTTTTTATTAAACATCCTCATGTTCACATGATGACATTTCACAAAAGACAAAGCCAGTAACATTACAGAACAGCGGTGAACAAACACAGAAAATGTAAATGAAACATTCCATATTCTTTTGCCAAACATTTATCTTTTCCACAGATGTAACTTTCTTTGCATTGTTCTAAGTGATTGCACATTGTAATAGTTTTTGTCTCATGTTCAGGGTTCACTGTGAAGCCGATGGTTTAAGGTTCCTTAGTTTGGATCAGCCTCATATCATCCCACTCTTTATCTTCTATTTCTACACCAAAACCCATCTCCCGTCCCATTTTGAACTAAATATATGAACGTGTGGAAGTGGCAATGCACAAATCAGGTAGAGAGATGGTAATGAGAATAAATAAGTAGATCCTGATGGAGACGATTAGAAAGTAGAAGCATCAGCAGGTAAACAAGGAGAGAGATATTGCTTTAGATTTTACATAATTAATCCTGTAGCCGAAGAATAAAGAGAACATATAAATAGCGTTATAACTCAGTGAAGAGACCTACATGGTTGCTCTATACACTGTAGACACAGCAATGGGAAGCAATCAGGGGTTAAGTGTCTTGCTCAAGGACACAATGACATGGGCTGGTGAAGCCGGGGATCGAACCGCCGACCCTCTGAGCCACAGTCACCCTTACATAAGTAAAGTAATAAGTCATTAGCATACGATGCTATTTTGTGCTGCTTCGCCCATGTTTGAACAGCATCAGGATCCGTAGGGACCAGAGGCTCTACTGCTAATGCTACGAGTAAAAGTGACAGCAGCAGCCTTCTGCAGAGCTTCCTGAAGTGAAAAGACTGAAGTGAAAATTAAAGAGGCGTTTAAAACATTATAAAGCATCTTGGTCCATTTAAGGAAAGTTATCAACGAGTCCAAAATTAGCAAGAACATGGACTAAGTACGGCTATTCTATCCTATCAAAAGCTTTACCTGCATCTCACGATGCAACCAATGTCTGGTCTTACTTCAACACCATAATGTAGAATATTTAATAGTAGCCTCTTCATGTTATTGCACATGGATTACACTTAAATAATTAATTCTCAAACAATCGACAACATAATTTTAAGGAGGGTAAACACAGACTTTGACATAATACCAGCTTCCTTTTACTTTTCAAGCCTTTCAGCTTCTCTTTCATTCATTCCAGTTGCGATGATAGGTGACTAATTAGCACGGTGACACTGTAATTAAGTTGGTGACAACGGGTTTGAGTGCAGCTCGGCCAATCACAATCACAGAAACAAACCATCTGTTCCATTAATTACAGTTTATACCTGGTGTTAAAGGGACCTTATAAACTAGGCCAATTCATACCCCTCAGGCCAAATTATACCCCCATGAGATCAGTAGTGTTGAGTGATATACACAAGAATCACTTAATTTTTCAACATGTTATTGGGGGTTCAGCTTTGTCAGGTAAGTTAAGTGATGAAGCTGACTGTATGCTGCCCTCAGTGTGTGAGCCGTGATACACACACTCCTTCCTGACATCACAACTCTGAAGACGTTGTCCACAGGTTTAATGACGTAAGAGAGTAAAACTAAAAACACACAAAATAATGATGCATGATGAATACAAATAAATTGCTTTCTTTTCATGCTTACACATACACACAATGTACATATACTGATTCTTCAATGAAATAAAGTGCTTTGTTTTTAACCGCTACTTTCTATGTATTTACTGCTGATTAACCTGCGTATGTTCACGTACACGACTGTATTTTAACATATTTACTAATTTATTCAGTCACATTAACTTTAACAACAGTCACAGCGGAGTAGTCATTAACTATACTAAACCCTAACCACTAACCCTAACCCTAACTATACTACCGATGGACTTTGTGCATAAAACTTTCACAATAATAATCTAATAATAAAACTGTCACTGTGCTGCAATGTCATGTCTGCACTGTGCAGGGTCAGTATGGCGGTTTTGTTGATAGATTTTGACAACGTGCATTGTTGTTGACTCGACGGGGTTGGCCTCTCCCCTTGCTGGCCCTCGCCGGGCGCATTTCCTGGTCTTAACACACGGACCAAGGAGTCTAATGTGCACGCCAGTCAGAGGGTCTGAAACCTCGTTGCACAATGAAAATGAGGCCGGCACGCACTTCGCACCCGTGTGCTCGTGGTGGAGCGGGTGGTGGTGGACTGTATGAACGCGCCGTGTATTCAGTGTGTCGGTCTGTGACAGAAACTGCGTTGACACTTTTTCCTCCAGTCCGTCCGTGACTATGCGGCACTCACTGAAGGCCTAGATCTAAAACCACGGCCACTTCAGGGATCATAAAGGGATGTTTGTTGAAATTGATTGACTGGCTCTCCCCAAAGAAAATCCACCAGCCACCACTGCCAACGATGCTATCAAAAGGCATAAGATGCAGGCAGACTCAACTGGATTGGAAAACTACCGAAAACACATCTCACATCTCTCTTAGAGCATTAAGAAAAAAAAACTCTCTTTCTGGCTCGTATCTCTGACAGACTTCTTCTTCCACATAGAACTCACACTTTCCATCATCATGTTTTTTTAATAATCTAGAGGGAACTATTCAGCCCCGTGTGGCCATTCCTTATCCTTGTCATTGCCCTCTCCTCTTTTCTACTCCGTACACGCCATCCTCCCCACCAATGGTTTATTTCTAAACAGTTATCTTCCTTTGCTCCCCATCTTAGGCATATAGCAGCATATCTAGGGTCTGGAGAAGAGCTAACCTGAGCTAGCCCTAACCAAAAACACTGTCAAAGAGGAAAGTCCTAAGTCTACTCTTAACTAAGCTGACCGTGTCTGCCCCTCTGACTGAAAGTGGAAGCTTATTCCACAGAAGAAGAGCTTGATAACTGAAAGCTCGAGCCCCCAACCTACTTTTTAAGACTCTGGGAACCACAAGTAACCCTGCATTCAATGAACGTAACTCTCTATTGGGGTAATATGGCACTATAGGCTCCTTAAGATATTGTTGTGGTTAAAAAGGTTGTCCCTTGCAGGCAGAAAAGTCCCATGCGCTCTTACTGAGACAAGTCCTGTGGTTTGAATCTGACTTGAGACCCCACAAAATACTCAATCAGATGGCACTTAGTGATTCAACGACGCACAGACCTAGACCAGAGACTGGATGAAGGTTTTCTTTACTCGACGTCAACTTTATTCATAACACCAACAGGTTTACAAATAAAACTGGGTTGGCTCCGGATTCCCCTGACGGCGAGCTGGACACTCAACCCGTCAGAGCCAAAAAACTTGTAAACGCCAAACCATTTGGTAATATACATGATTTGATGAGCAAGCAAAGGTCCCGCCTTTCTTCTCATATTACATAGTTCTCGTCATTTGTTATTGACCAAGTCCCCAATCAGTTCTTAGACAATAGTGTCTGCGTGCGATGTTATGCTGGCCTGTGGCCCATACTCCGGTTTCCCGCTTGAAACCTCCCTTTCGGCCAGTACTTGGATGCGCCCCAGGTCACAGTGACTGCTTTGAAACACCTGAACGCTTCACCAGACGAAGTGTGCAGGTCGTGATATGGCTCCATCCTGTTATTCTGACTGGACTTGACAGCAACATGTTCTTCCTTATGGAACGTTCTAAAGGGTCGTGGGCTTCACAAACTCTGAGAAAGGCCTGGCTTCTGCCAAAAATATGTACTGTGCCCATAGGAACATTAGGAACCTGTGTGTGTGCTTATCTGTTGTAGCTGTTGCTGGCACTACTCATTGGATTTGATATTAACTCATGTGGATAAAATGTTCACTTATATGTGTGTATATAGCTGTGACAACATGATTCTCTAAAACATTTTCCTTCAACAATATAATGGTGCATTACCAGTTCAGGCTTTGTGTGTAAGGATAGGATTTTAAATATGATTCTTAATCTTACAGGAAGCCAGTGGAGAGCAGCTAATACAGGAGTAATATGATCTCTCTTTCTAGTCCTCGTTAGTACACGAGCTGCAGCATTTTGTATCAACACTAGTAATCTAGTCTTGAAGTAACAAATGAGTGGATCAATGTTTCTGCATCATTTTGAGATGTTTTTATGTTACCGTAGGTTAAAAAATGCAGTCCTTTTACGTGTGATCCAAAGGACCCTGTCCTGGTCAAAAATAACTCCAAGATTGGATCTAAGGTGGATGCCAGAGCGATGCCGTCCAGAGAAACTATATCATTAGATAATTGATTTATCAGCCTCCTATCACCGGAAGAATATATCAAGGGTTAGAGGACTTATGTCTCAGCAGGATTTGGAGAAACTTGTCCATGCATTTATCTTCAGTAGACTGGACTACTGTCACGGTGTGTTCACAGGTCTCTGTAAGAAGTCAATCAGAAAGCTGCAGCTGATACAGAACACTTCAGCCTGAGTCCTCACTAATGCTCTGGTCACATCGACCGCGCGCCTCGAGATTTCATGTTGAGTCAATGCACAGCCGCGTTGAAGCTGCGTAGACGCGTATTTCCCAGCGGGCAGCGCGTCAGACGCGAAGAAGCAGCACGAAAAGCTCGTTGGTCGTGGAGCGCATTCGGGTCGACACGCGACTAGAAATTTCCCCAACTTCAGCAGCAAAAATGCGTTATGGTTCATACCGAATGCGTCCAAAAAATTCTTGGCGCGCATTTTTTTCGACGTACGTCGAGAAAATGTGTGTTCACACCAAAAGCAGCAAGACTAATCTATGGGTTCATAATATTATCTGTAGTCCCACAACAGCCTGAATGAAGCCGCTATCAGCTGCTTCTGGAGGACCAGCAGGAGTTTGGTTCAGCACCGGCAGGGCGGCGACGAGCGGACTATCTCAACGCTGATTGGCTGACGCAACTATGACTCACACGTTTTTGCCGCAGTTGGGAAATTTCAACTCGCGCGTCGACCCGAGTTAACTTCGCGACCTGCGGGCTGTTCGTGCTGCTTCTACGCATCTGACGCGCTGCCCGCTAGAAAATACGCGTCCATACGCTTTGAAGCGGCTGTGCATTGACTTTACATGAAATCTCGACGTGCGTCGAAATCTCGACGCGTTCGGCGTGAGTCACAGTTGCGTCAGCCAATCAGCAATGAGATGAATCAAACTGCTGCCGTCACCCGGAAGGAGCTGATAGCGGCTTCATTCAGGCTGTTGTGGGACTGCGGATAATATTATGAACCCAGACACCATGGAGTTTAATGTACCGAGATTTTTGTGACTTCCACAACGAGTATAAAGCAGATCTAGTGATTATTTCATTTATAGTCTATAACGGAAAAGATCGCTCTTTTCAAGGAAAGAAGTGGCTGAGATAAGCCACGCCCCCTTTGTGGCGCCGCGATTAGTTTTGCTGCTTTTGGTGTGAACACACTATTCGACGTGTGTCAAAAAATGACGACGCGCGTCGAATTTTGACGCGCTTGGTGTGAACGGTCCTGGTGTTGGACCAGGAAAGTAGATCACATCGCTCCAGTTCTGAGGTCTTTGCACTGGCTTCCTGTCCAAAGAATTGACTTTAAAATACTGCTGCTGGTTTATAAAGCACTGAATATTTTAGGGCCTAAGTATGTTTGTGATCTGCTGCTACCTCATGAGCCACCCCGTTCTCTTTGCTGTGACTGAAAGATCGTCGTGACCGCTGATACAAGCGGCTGAGATGAGTTTCCTCAGTAGGGTGGCCGGGCTCAGCCTTAGAGATAGGGTAAGGAGATGAGGTTCCTCTGTAGGGCTCAGCCTTAGAGATAGGGTAAGGAGATGAGTTTCCTCTGTAGGGCTCAGCCTTAGAGATAGGGTAAGGAGATGAGTTTCCTCTGTAGGGCCTGACCCCGGACAAGCAGCTGAAAATAGATGGATGGATGTGTTTAATAAAGATAAAATACCCTATTGTTCTATTTACTTATCTATAAAACCCTTTTGTTTGTAAAAATAAAAATAATTAAAAATCTGCCCAATTTTTCAATACCCACCCACAACACTTTATTTTTCAACTTAAGGTAACAAAGACTACTGCAATCGGCCAGTTTACCATTTAATCTGCTAACAATTTAAATGTCTGATTAAGAAAAAAAGTTTAAAAAAAAACGTGAAACATGTTTTGGCAAATATATATATATTTTTTAAAGCATAAAAGTCATTGGTCAACTATGTTCTTTCATTGTATCTTTGACGTTTCATGCAAACAGGAGGCAGTCCCATTCCTGATTGGTCAACAACAATGATGAGGATTAGATAGATGTTCATAAGTATGAAGGTTCTGCACATCAGCACTATTGTGTGGACAATCGTGAGGGGAACGACAGGTATGATGTAGAACTCTTCAGAATTGTTGTTGTGATCACTGATGAATATATTGATGTGTGTGTGTGTGTGTGTGTATGTATATATATATATAAATATATATATATATATATATATATATATATATATATATATATATATATATATAATGTAAACAAAGTGTACATATGATGTATACATTATATTATGTATTGTATGTGTCAGGCTTGACTTAAACATTAATTTCCTAACTTTGCAAAACAAAATATCACGAATAAATGAAGAGAAGTAAATGCACTAAATTGTTTGAAAAGATTTTTTCAGATACCAGATCAGTCTATTGCCTAGATACAATTGGTACATATCAAATCAATAGTTTTTAATAATATGTATTGTCTTTAATTGTAGGAACACTAAACCATGGAACCAGAAGTCACTTTCAACTGGACCAACGCTGTGACTGCCATACATCCCTGCTATGAAATAGATAATTTCCAGTACATACTGACAAAGAACCCTTCCATTATTTGTGTCTTATTATATATTTTCCTCATGTTATTGTGTGTTGTAACAATAAGTGGAAACCTTCTGGTTATAATCTCTGTCTCTTACTTCCAACAGCTCCACACTCCTACTAACTACCTCATTCTCTCTCTGGCTGTAGCTGACCTGCTGGTTGGGGTCATTGTCTTTCCTTTCAGCATGGCTTTCTCACTGAGCTCGTGTGTTTATCATGAGGGTGTATTCTGCAAAGTACGAAACAAGAACATAAAGCCCGATGCCCTGTCTCGTCAGTTCTAGCCTGAAGGTTGCTCTGCTCACCCTCCTGGCATCCTCCCCTTGGAGTGAGTTATTGGTGCAGTGTTCTGGTAGGTGGAGGACAAGGTAAAGTGCCCCCATAAAACACCCAGCTCCCAATGCTTGTCCCGATAACCACCTATTTGTCCAAGACAGTCTCCGCCCCCAGGTCCTCAAGTGGGGTCATTCCTCCCATCTGGCGTGCCATCCGGGAATCAGACGCACCCTGGCACTCGTTAGTGCTTGCCAAGTCTGCGCTCAGCACAAGAGCCCCAAACAAGCTCCCTCTGGTCTTCTTCACCCTGTGCCAATTCCTCATCACCCCTGGTCGCACATCGCACTGGATTTCGTAACCGGCCTACCCAAGTCCAACGGTAACACAGTCATTCTCACGGTCATTGGTCGATTCTCCAAGTCTGCCTGCCTCATTCCACTAACCAAATTGCCTACCGCCAAAAAAACTGCCCAAATTATGTTAGAGGAGGTGTTCCGCCTGCACGGTCTGCCCACGGATGTGGTCTCCGACCGGGGTCCTCAGTTCACCTCGCACTTTTGGACTGAGTTTTGCAGGTTACTGGGGGCCACGGTCAGCTTGTCATCAGGATTCCATCCGCAATCGCATGGACAGGCGGAACGTATGAACCAATAGATGGAGACCGCGTTATGATGCCTCTCATCCTGTAACCCGCAAACCTGGTCCACACAACTCCTGTGGGTTGAGTATGCCCACAACACCCTTCCAAGTTCAGCCACAGGGCTCTCCCCTTTCCAGTGTGCCCGTGGATACCAGCCTACCTTCAGTCTAGGCGTTGTCCAGCGGTGCCGACGCACTTGGAGGCAGGCCCGCTCCATGCTATTGGGCACCTCCGAGCGCTACCAATGGTCAGCCAACAAACGTCGTCCCCCCGCGCCTAAGTACGCTCCAGGACAACGGGTCTGGCTGTCGACTCGGGACTTTCGCCTCTGAGTTGAGTCCAAGAAGTTGGCTCCCCGTTATGTGGGTCCGTTCCCTGTTTCACAGGTCATTAACCCTGCAGCCATCCGGCTGCGTCTACCACCGGCTATGCGAGTCCATCCCGCCTTCCACGTCTCCAGGGTTAAACTTGTCCGAGAAAGCCCGCTTCAGCCCTCCGTCAGACCCCCGCAGCCCCACCCGGCTCATCGACGTGGGCCCCGTCTACACAGTCCGTCACCTGCTCAAATCTCGGCCACGGGGTAGGGGACTACAATACCTCGTTGATTGGGAGGGGTATGGTCCGGAGGAGCGCCAATGGGTCCCTATTGTTCTATTTACTTATAACAACCTTAACCTGTAAAAAAAAGAAGAAAAAAAAATCTGCCCTATTTTTCACCACAACACTTTATTTTTCAACTTAAAGTAATACAAACTACTGCAATCGGCCAGTTTAGCATTTAATATAACTATTTAAATGTCTGGTTTAGAAAAATAGTAAACAAAAAACAAGTTTCACATGTTTTTGCAAAAAGAAAAAAAAAATCAAAGTAGACACATCATTGGTCAACTATGTTCTTTCATTGTATCTTTGACGTTTCATGCAAACAGGAAGCGGTCCCATTCCTGATTGGTCAACAACAATGATGAGGATTAGATAGATGTTCATAAGTATGAAGGTTCTGCACATCAGCACTATTGTGTGGACAATCGTGAGGGGAACAACAGGTATGATGTAGAACTCTTCAGAATTGTTGTTGTGATGACTGATTAATATATATATATATATATATATATATATATATATATATATATATATATATATATATATATATATATATATATGCATATATTCTATACATAGTGTACATATATGATGTATACATTATGTGCTGTATGTTTCAGGCTTGACTTAAACATTAATTTCCTAACTTTGCAAAACAAAATATCACGAATAAATGAAGAGAAGTAAATGTACTAAATTGTTTGAAAAGATTTTTTCAGATACCAGATCAGTCTATTGCCCAGATACAATTGGTACATATCAAATCAATAGTTTTTAATAATATGTATTGTCTTTAATTGTAGGAACACTAAACCATGGAACCAGAAGTCACTTTCAACTGGACCAACGCTGTGACTGCCATACATCCCTGCTATGAAATAGATAATTCCCAGTACATACTGACAAAGAACCCTTCCATTATTTGTGTTTTATTATATATTTTCCTCATGTTATTGTGTGTTGTAACAATAAGTGGAAACCTTCTGGTTATAATCTCTGTCTCTTACTTCCAACAGCTCCACACTCCTACTAACTACCTCATTCTCTCTCTGGCTGTAGCTGACCTGCTGGTTGGGGTCATTGTCTTTCCTTTCAACATGGTTTATTCACTGAGCTCATGCTTTTATCATGAGGGTTTATTCTGCAAAGTACGAAACAGTTTTGATGTATCGCTAAGTTTAGCTTCTATTCTGAACCTGTTTTGTATTTCTATTGACAGATATTATGCAGTATGTCAACCTCTGACTTATAGAACTAAAATAAGCTATCGTGTTATTGTGATCATGATCCTGTTGAGCTGGGGGGCCTCTGGTATGAACGGAGTTAGCTTCATAATTACTAGTTTAAAAAATGCAAATTGTGTGGGACAGTGCATAATTGATAATCACGTAGAAAACAATATTGGACCTATATTGACATTTTATCTCCCAGTGTTAATAATGCTCTGTGTGTATGTTAAGATTTTCCTTGTGGCACAGAGACAGGCACGCAGCATTCAGAACACAACCTGTCAGACAACTAAGTCTGGGGCCAGTAAGACGGAGAGAAAGGCCACCAAAACTCTGGCTATTGTTTTAGGAGTTTTTATAATATGCTGGACTCCTTTCTTTCTTTGTTTCACCTACATGTCTTTTACCAATAGGCCAGCACCAGTTCCTGTGATTGAAAAACTTAACTGGCTGACACTGTCAAATTCAATGCTCAATCCATTTATTTATGCCTTCTTTTACAGCTGGTTCAGATCAGCCTTTAGAATGATCATTTCTGGTAAACTATTTAAAGGTGATTTCACACACTCAAAGCTGTCTTGACTTCCATTCCATTATCCAAACTGCTTGTCCTGTTTAGGGCCGCGGGGCGCTGGAGCCGATCCCAGCTGTCAAGGGGCGAAGGCAGAGTTCACCTGGACAAGTCTCCAATCCATCACAGGGCAGACAGAGACAGACAACTATTAAAGCTCACACTCACACCTACGGGTAATTCACCTACGAGTCCAATTAATCTATGCCGCAACCCATGCTGACATGGGGAGAACATGCAGACTGACACAGAAGGCCGTGCGGTGGTGTTGTGGATAGCACTGACGCCCCACAGCACTGCCCCACAGCAAGAGGGGCAAGGGTTTGGAGAGGGGAGGTTGGATACTGGTCTTGCACGTCCTTCTGTCTTGACTTAAATTACTGATATAGCTTACGATGTGATTGTAATGGTTTGAGTTTTTCTTGTTTCCTGTTTTTTCTGCTGTGTCTAATCACCTGCAGCTAACCCTTGTGTTTAAACCCTGTTTGTCTTCTGCCCTTGTCGGATTGTACTGTGTGTAGACTGTGTGTTTGTCCTGTTAGATGTCCTGTCAGATTCCAGTTATTAAATCCCTGTTTTGATGCTCATTTGTTTCCTGTTCCTTCTTCTGCCTTTTTATAACCCGGTCTGTTTGAAAGCCTGTCCTTGTTTTTTGGACAATAAATTTACTTTAAACAGTTGTCGGGATTTTGAGTCCTCACTTTGTACTTGATAAAGATAATTATCTTAACACGTTGTCACATTGCTGTATTATTAATTTCATTTACAATTATAATATTATTAATATTATAAATGCAAACATATTACAACTGTTATTTAGTAGTGGGTTGTTTTAAATAAATGGTCCAAGAAATAATGAGAAACAATAGTAACTAACACTTACTAGTAATGCTTTCCACTACAAATCTTCTTAAACCGGGGTTGCAGGCTTGATACACCCGCTCTCAATTCATGCTCAATCTTGAGTTTACCCGTATTTTGTTTTGAGAGACGCAAAAGCAGAAAAGCCGACCTCACAGAGGTACGATGTGGCGTGTCTTGACTGTCATGCATTTGTAGCACCCCTATGGGCTAATGTAACCGGCTGATGTATTGGCTTGTTGCAACAACAACAAAATATTTAATTAAACTAAACATTAGTACAAGCCAATCCAGGACAGGCGACACAAATAAATATCCAAGTCAAGGCAGGTCACTTCCTGTATCATTGATACGGCAGGGTGAAAGTGAACGAACGTGACGACTAGTTCCTGTTCAAATCTAATTAAATCAAAAGTAACCAAGAAAGAGTTATAGAAAATAACCTCATAAAGGTTAACACCACTATTGCAACAGTACAACACGATAGGATAATTAAATGTGGACTTCTAAATATTAGATCTTTATCTCCTAAAGCTGTATTAGTAAATTAATTAATATCAGACAATCATATTGATTTGTGTGGTGTCACTGAAACCTGGCTGAGGCATGATGAATATGTTAGTCTAAATCGGGGGTCGGCAACCTGTGGCTCTAGAGCCGCATCTTTAGCGCCGCCCTAGTGGCTCAATGGAGCTTTTTCAAAAATGTATGAAAAAGGCAAAAGATGGGGGTTAAATATATCTTTTGTTTTAATATGGTTTCTGTAGCAGGACAAACATTCTTAACGTTTTCCAATGCTGTAAAAATGTGAAGAAAAATATAAAATTTCAACACTTCTGTCAACGAAGATTTGCGTCATAGCCCGTGTTACCTCCGTGAATCGCCACCTTAACGTGGTGGAGGAGTTTGAGTGGCTCAGTGATCCTGGGAGCTATGTTGTCCGGGGCGTCAGCCCCTGGTAGGGTCTCCCAAGGCAAACAGGTCTCGGGGGAGAGCCCAGACTAAGAGCGGTTCAAAAAACCCTGATGGAAAGCAGCACTACGAGTTTAGTCACCTCGCCCGGACAAGGGAAACCGGGGCACCCTCCCGGAGCCAGACCCGGGAGGCGAGCTCGTCGGCGAGCGTCTGGTGGCCGGGCCTTCGCCCATGGGGCCCGGTCGGGCTCAGCCCGAAAGAACAACATGGTGCCGCAGCCACTCCGTGGACTCACCACCCGCGGAGAGGATCATCGGGGTCGGGTGCAATGCAGATCGGGCGGCAGGCCAGGCAGAAGACCTGGGCGAGCCGATCGCCGGCAGCATGGACTAGCTCTAGGGACGTGGAACGTCACCTCGCTTGCGGGGAAAGAGCCGGAGCTGGTGCAGGAGGTGGAGCGGTACCAGCTAGATATAGTTGGGCTCACCTCCACGCACCGCAAGGGCTCTGGAACCAAGCTCCTGGAGAAGGGTTGCACTTTGTCCTTTTCTGGAGTTGCCCAGGGTGAGAGGCGCCCGGGGGGGGGGGAGGATACTCACGAGCCCCCGGCTGAGCGCCGCTATGTTGGAGTTTTTTCCAGTGAGCGAGAGGGTCGCCTCTCTGCGCCTCCGGGTCGCGGGGAGTAAGGCTCTGACTGTTGTTTGTGCTTATGCACCGAACAGCAGCTCGGAGTATCCGGCCTTGTTGGAGTCGGTTGGAGGGGTCCTGGAGAGGGCGCCTCCTGCCGACTCTATAGTTCTCCTGGGAGACTTCAACAGTCACGTGGGTAATGACAGTGAAACTTGGCGGGGGGTGATTGGGAGGAACGGCTTGCCCGATCTGAACCCGAACGGTGTTCTGTTGTTGGACTTCTGTGCTAGCCACGGTTTGGCCATCACAAACACCATGTTCGAGCATAAGGTGGTTCATAAGTGTACGTGGTACCAGAACACCTTACGCCAAAGATCAATGATCGACTTTGTAATCGTATCATCTGATCTGCGGCCGTATGTCTTGGACACTCGGGTGAAGAGAGGAGCAGAGCTGTCAACTGATCACCACCTGGTGGTGAGTTGGATCAGATGGCCAGGGAGGCGGCTGGAAAGACCTGGCAAGCCCAAACGTGTTGTGAGGGTGAACTGGGAACGTCTGGCTGAGGATCCTGTCCGGAAGGTCTTCGACTCCCACCTCCTGATGAACTTTTCACGCATCCTGAGGGAGGTTGGGGACATGGAATCCGAGTGGACCTTGTTCAAAGCCTCTATTGTGGAAGCTGCCGCCAGGAGTTGGGGTCGGAAGGTCGTCGGTGCCTGTCACGGCGGTAACCCGAGAACCCGGTGGTGGACACCCGGGGTGAGGGAAGCCGTCAAGCTGAAGAAGGAGGCCTTTCGGGCCTGGTTGGACCAGGGATCTCCTGAAGCAGCTGATGGGTACCGGCAGGCCAAGAGGGCTGCATCTGCGGCGGTAGCGGATGCTAAAACTCGGTCATGGGAAGAGTTCGGGGAGGCCATGGAGAAGGACTTTCGGTTGGCCTCAAAGAGGTTCTGGCAAACCATCCGGCGGATCAGAAAGGGAAAGCAGGGCCTACCCCAGGCTGTTCTCAGCGAGGGAGGGGAACTGCTGACTCGGACTGGGGACATCGTCGGGCGGTGGAAAGAGCACTTTGAGGAACTCCTAAACCCGGCCAACATGTCCCCTGGGGAGGGGGCAGTGCCTGAAGACCTTGGGGTGGGTGCACCCATATCCCTGGCAGAGGTCACTAAGGTAGTTAAAGAGCTTCTTGGTGGCAAGGCGCCGGGGGTGGATGAAATCCGCCCTGAGATGCTGAAAGCGCTGGACATTGCTGGGCTGTCTTGGCTGACACGCCTTTTCAGTGTCGCATGGGGGTCGGGAACAGTGCCCATGGACTGGCAGACCGGGGTGGTGGTTCCCATCTTCAAGAAGGGGGACCGGAGAGTGTGCTCAGACTATCGTGGTATCACACTGCTCAGCCTCCCGGGAAAAGCTTATGCCAGGGTGCTGGAAAGGAGACTCCGACCGCTTGTCGAACCTCGGATTCAAGAGGAGCAGTGCGGATTCCGTCCCGGTTGTGGAACAGTGGACCAGCTCTTTACCCTCAAAGACTACAGGCGGTGGGCGTCATGGGGGTTTGCCCAACCAGTCTACATGTGCGTTGTGGACTTGGAGAAGGCTTTCGACCGGGTCCCTCGTGGCGTTTTGCAGCTGAGTGTGAAGCGGCAGGGATGAGAGTTAGCGCCTCCAAATCTGAGGCCATGGGAAACCGGTGGATTGCTCCCTTCAGGTGGGGACAACATGCCTGCCCCAAGCGAAGGAGTTCAAGTACCTCGGGGTCTTGTTCACGAGTGAGGGTAAGGTGGAGCGAGAGATCGACAGGCGGATCGGTGCGGCTGCAGCAGTAAAACAGGCGCTGTACCGGTCCGTCTTGGTGAAGAGGGAGCTAAGTCGGAAGGCGAAGCTCTCTATTTACTGGTCGGTCTACGTTCCAACCCTCACCTATGGTCACCAACTCTGGGTCGTGACCGAAAGAACGAGGTCGCGGATACATGCGGCCGAAATGAGCTTCCTCCGTAGAGTGGCCGGGCTCAGCCTTAGAGATAGGGTAAGGAGCTCGGACATCAAGAAGGAGCTTAGAGTCGAGCCGCTGCTCCTCCGTATCGAAAGGAGAAGACCCAGGACACGCTGGAGGGATTATATCTCCCGGCTGGCCTGGGAACATCTCGGGGTCCCCAGAACGAGCTGGAAAATGTTGCGGGTGAGAGGGAAGCCTGGGTCGGTCTGCTGGGTGCTGCCACCGCGACCCGACCCCGGATAAGCGGTGGAAAAGGGATGGATGGATGGAACAGTAAAGGAGTATTCTCCAAATGGCGCTCTAGGGTTGACATTTTGAATTACAAAGTATTTTAATGAGTGACCTATAGAGGGTTAACAACTTTTATCTGGAAAAAAAAAAATCTAACCAATTTTTCAATTCCCACACTTTATTTTCCAATTTTTTTTATTTAAAAAAAAACAACAACAAACTATTCCAATCAGCCAGTTTACCATTTAATTTGCCAACAATTTAAATGTGTGGTTGAGAATGAAATTAAAAAAAAAAAAAAAAAAGTGGCAAAAAAAAAAAAAATCAAAGTAAACACATCATTGGTCAACTATGTTCTTTCATTGTATCTTTGCTGTCTCATGCAAACAGGAGGCAGTCCCATTCCTGATTGGTCAACAACAATGATGAGGATTAGATAGATGTTCATAAGTATGAAGGTTCTACACATCAGCACTATTGTGTGGACAATCGTGAGGGGAACAACAGGTATGATGTAGAACTCTTCAGAATTGTTGTTGTGATCACTGATTAATATATTGATGTGTGTGTGTGTGTGTGTGTGTATGTATATATATATATATATATATATATATATATATATATATATATATATAATCTAAACAAAGTGTACATATGATGTATACATTATATTATGTATTGTATGTGTCAGGCTTGACTTAAACATTAATTTCCTAACTTTGCAAAACAAAATATCACGAATAAATGAAGAGAAGTAAATGTACTAAATTGTTTGAAAAGATTTTTTCAGATACCAGATCAGTCTATTGCCCAGATACAATTGGTACATATCAAATCAATAGTTTTTAATAATATGTATTGTCTTTAATTGTAGGAACACTAAACCATGGAACCAGAAGTCACTTTCAACTGGACCAACGCTGTGACTGCCATACATCCCTGCTATGAAATAGATAATTTCCAGTACATACTGACAAAGAACCCTTCCATTATTTGTGTCTTATTATATATTTTCCTCATGTTATTGTGTGTTGTAACAATATGTGGAAACCTTCTGGTTATAATCTCTGTCTCTTACTTCCAACAGCTCCACACTCCTACTAACTACCTCATTCTCTCTCTGGCTGTAGCTGACCTGCTGGTTGGGGTCATTGTCTTTCCTTTCAGCATGGCTTTCTCACTGAGCTCGTGTGTTTATCATGAGGGTGTAATCTGCAAAGTGCGAAGCGGTGTTGATATATCACTTAGCTCAGCTTCTATTCTGAACCTGTGTTGTATTTCTATTGACAGATATTATGCAGTATGTCAACCTCTGACTTATAGAACTAAAATAAGCGATCGTGTTATTGTGATCATGATCCTGGTGAGCTGGGGGGTCTCTGTTCTAATTGGAGTTAGCATCATAATTGCTGGATTAAATAATGAAAAATGTGAGGAAAGATGTTTAATTGATGTTCTCCTAGAAAACACTATTGGACCTATATTGACATTTTATCTCCCAGTGTTAATAATGCTCTGTATCTATGTTAAGATTTTCCTTGTGGCACAGAAACAGGCACGCAGCATTCAGAACACAACCTGTCAGACAACACAGTCTGGGGCCAGTAAGACGGAGAGAAAGGCCACCAAAACTCTGGCTATTGTTTTAGGAGTTTTTATAATATGTTTGACTCCTTTCTTTCTTTGTGTCACTGTTCTGCCTTTTAATAATAATCCAGTACCAATTCCTGTAATTGAAACACTAAACTGGCTTACACTGTCAAATTCAATGCTCAATCCATTTATTTATGCCTTCTTTTACAGCTGGTTCAGATCAGGCTTTAGAATGATCATTTCTGGAAAGATATTTCAAGGTGACTTTACTAACTCAAAACTGTGTTGAATTCCTTATAAGGCTCATGTTGTGATTTTTGCAATCAATATGATTATCACACTTTGTCACTCTACTTGTTCTCAGAACTGCCAATTCATACAAAAAAACAAACAAAAAAATAATTATACATATATATATATATATATATATATATATATATATATATATATATATATATATATATATATATATATATATAGAAGTGGGTTGTTTAAAATAAATGTTCCAAGAAATAATGTGAAACAATAGTTGACAAACCAAGGATGTTTACTCATAAATTGCTCTGCTACCCATGATCCAAACTTTATATACAAATAATATGAATAAACAAATCAAACAAAAAGTGGTTTTACTTAATTAAAGGTAACTTAGCTTAACATAACCTCACAGGCACACAGCTACACCATAATGTTCTTCCTCCTGGAACATCCAAAGGCACATGGTTAATTACAGCCTCCAATCAGCAGGAAGAACCTATCTTGCACCAGATAAAACTTGTAGATAAAACTTAATTTCTTTAAACCTCCTACCCAATCACATTTCTATTAAAGAGCAGCCTGGTCTAGAGCAGGGGTGAGCAAACCTTTTGGCTCGGGGGCCACAATGAGTTTTACAATTTAACAGACGGCCGGCCTAACATAGTAAAGCTGTGTTCACAACAAACGCATTGCGAATGTAACTCGCGCCTGAAAGGGGCTGTGGCTTATCTCTGCGGCTTATCTTCGTCCGCTAGCCACCATTTGATTAACCACTAGTTCTGCTTTATACATGTTTGTTTGTAACGCCCCCATCCACAGCTGAGCGCAACCCCACCCCACTGCCACAATGCTGTGTAAATTCTACATAAGAAGGAACATCAAACTCCATAGTGTCTGGATTCATAGTATCATCTGTAGTCCCACACTGAATAACGGCCGCTATCAGCGCTATTTCAGGCGGCAAGACGGTGGAACGCTGTGTTTGCGCCCCTGAAAGTTTGCTTTTTCTTGCCACCATTCATTTATTCTACTCGCGTGTCAAATTTGCAATGGTTTTGTTGTGAATGCAGCATTAGCATACTTGGTGGAAAAATGGCAGCTGATATTGTACTCTTTCAATTGCAACTGTTTCTTAGCAAAAAAGACATACAGGATTTGATCTTACTTCTGTGGAAAAATATTGGGCAGTCCACTTTTTATTAAACACTCAGCACTCACTGTGGACATTGTTACAGAAGAACTGGATGCAGGAACCCGGCTACTGAAACACAATCAACACATCCACTACCTCCTTAACTCAGTCTCCACATCGCTCCTTAACTGATCACGATGGATTTCGATCTAACCCTGAACCCCTCGGACGACGAGCTCTTCCCTTTCCAGCCGTCAGGTCCCGATCCCCCGGAGATCCCTCCTTCCCCTACGATCGTTTGCCGCCAGCTTCCCCGGCTGCAATCTACCACCCACTTACTCTGGAACTCCCGACAGAGACCCTCGGACACCCCTGCACCAGCCGCCAGCCTCGGAGCGAAATCCTCGCTGCGGCAATCGCCCGCCGGGTTGCGATCCAGCCGCCGAGCTACGGCCAAAGCGACAGAATTCTCTGCCAGACCCCACCCGGTCAGCAGCTGGACGGTCCACCAGCTTAAAACCGCACTCACCCAGCAAAACACCACAGCCGCCCTCATACAGCCTGCACACTTACCCCATACACATGCTCCTTAACCCCCCCCCCGCACCTCGCACCTCGCCTTTGGCCACCCTCACTCTAACAGCAGGGACCTCTGCTGGGGCTCTGGCCAAAACTCCCGCCTTCCTCTTCTCGCTCTCCCTCATCCTCATCGCCCCTTTCACCCTCAACCATCCTTTCACCTTCAACCACCCATTCCCCATAACCCAAATGTATTTTACTCTGACTACCACACCATGCAGCGCCCCCCTGTTTCCACAGCACCGTTCCCCAGCTTCCCTCAGTCCTTCTTTCCTCCTTTCGCCAGCTCCACCCTAGCCACAGCTTGACCTCCAACACGCCTGCCTGTACCCGCCCGACCTTCCCCACTGTCACACACGCTCAGGCAGCAAATCCTTACTGGTAATTTCATCAACCTAGCCCAGCTCATCCTCCTTTCCCCATGCAACACCCATATTCCCAGAGAACTGCTCACCGTTTTTGGGTCCATAGATCTAAAACAGCCCCTCCCCACCCGGTCCAAGGAGCTCACCACGACTGAGTTTGCGTACACATTTTCCCTGTACCGAGATGTCATCTGCACTGCCTACACTGAACAGAGGCCCGATCTGGACGACTACCTTACTCTTATCCGAGTTCTAGCTCTGCGCTTTGGCGGCAACGGCTTCTACACATACCACACCCTGTTTTCCGCAGAAGCTGCCGGCCGCGTGCAACAGTACAAAGAAAGGCACCTACTGGGGCGCACTGGACTCTGAAACTTACTGCAGAGTCTTCGCAGCCCGCCGTTTCCTAAACTGGGAGCTCTTTGGCGCACCGTCCCATCCAGCCGCACCATGCAGCCTTACTCCACAATCCAGTCCAGCAAAACCTTCATAAGTATCTCAGCACACCCATCAACTTACACGCGTTAGCCGACTACCAGCTCATTAGCCATCTTTTACAGGGCCTTAAACACAGCGTCCACCCACCCCTTCTAAGGCAGAAACCTCAAATCTGCCACCTGCGAGCCCAACATAGTTGACGAACTCCTGGCCAAAGAAGTCAAAAATGCGTTCATAATCGGCCCGCCCGTCCTTTCCTACCTTCAGGATAAACCCCATCGGGATAGCCACCAGAAAAATCTCCGGGAAAAATAGACTGACAATAGACCTATCATCTCCCTGCGGCACTTTCATACCCAGCATCAACAGCCTTATCCCAAGCCCGGACTACTCCATGCAGTACACCACCATCAGCCCATCATATCCCTCATCTGCCGAGCGGGCCACGCAGCATGGCTGTCCAAAGGGGATATTACCAAAGCCTTCAAGGTCATGCTAATCCATCCAGACTACTGGCGTTCTCTGGAAGGGAAACTACTATTTCGCAGTGCGCCTGACTCTACGGATGCAGGAGCAGCCCAAAAGTCTTTGACTTCTTAGCCGAAGCTCTGTGCTGGATCTTAACCAACAACCACAAACTCCCATATGTCATACACCTCCTGGACGACTTCCTCATAGTCACACCTTCCTCCTGCCCCCAGCACTCGGCCTCTATACCCTGACCTTGCGTTTAATGAACTCGGAGTATCACTCTCCGCTGAGAAAACTGCAGGTCCCGCCATGTCCCTAGAATTCCTGGGCATCACCCTCGATTCAGTTCTGTTCCAAGACTCACCCTAGTCTCGGCCTGGCACTAATTTATCATCCGGACAACACACATCAACCACACAAAAGCCTTTGCCGATGCACTCCCGGTTTTCTTTTCAGAAATTCAGGCAATTAGCACCAGCCTTGGACCCACGGCCAATCCCGGTCCCACCGTTTTTAGCCACAGTCTCTAACTAACCCCATAATTCGCACAGTTGGCCGCTGCCTCCTAAGATGCCATCCTCAACAGCATTGCCCCCACTACACTCTCCTCGTACCTTATGGGATGGAACAGCTTCGAAGCTTTCAACGCCGTCTCCAGTCTGCCATTCTCGTCACTCGACGTCCTCACCCTCACACACTTCATTACGCATGCCCATTCCATCCTGACAATAAAAGCCTCCACAACACGGGCCGGCTCAGAGTTCACCACCCCAAGCGCCGATCATCAGCCGTCAAGACACGCGACCATATCCGACATTTCAGTCTTTCCTCCCGATACCATCATCTATCTTCTCAAGCACAGCAAAAACAACCAACACAGTCCGCCCCAACCCATTCACCTCTTCCGGCTGGACTTGTTCCTCAGACCGTACGAGCCCATCCACGACGATCAGAACCTCAGATCAACCAGTCACACGACCGGACAAGACCCTCTCTTTTTTTTCACAGAGACCGGAGAGGGAGCCACCCGAGCCTGGTTTCATAACCACCTTCGCCAGATCCCAGCAAGATCCGGAATACCCCCCGAATCATACTCGGGCCATTCCTTCTGCATTGGCGCTGCCTCCACCGCTTCGAGTCAGGGAATCCCTGACCACGTTATCAAACTGCTTGGCCGCTGGTCTTCATCGACGTACCTTACATACATCCGCTCAAACCTGAGCGACATCAAAAACGCTCACAGGCACCTGTCCACATAAGCCGTCGTTTTAGGGACTCTGAACCACAGAGATGCCAAGAGACGGCCCCAACCCACTCAACTTCCCTGATGCCTAACGGCCACACACCTCAACCGGCGCAACAAACCCGCCTCTTTCTCCCCACCCCTTAACCCACATCCCTCACTCCCTTCCCTCATCCCTTGCCCCTCTTCCCTCATCCCTAACCTCCCCCCATCTCTTGCCCGCCCATCCATCACCCTCTACCCTCACGCTCTTCCCCTCTTTCTTCTACCCTCATGCCTCTTCCTTTTGACCCCTTCCCCAGTTGAAGAACCTAACGGTTCCGAATAAACCTTTCACCAACGGCAGTCACGAGTAGGGTGGTCCTTGTTAAGAGTAAAAAGCATCAAGAAACATCAATGCTGGTCTGTAGCATTCCTCATGCTTCAGGAAACTCAAGTTAAGAACTGAAAAACGCTACAGCGGTTGACAGGCCTGGCACCTGGATCTGATTAATGGGAGGGTACTTACAATATTTTGTTGTACAGTCACATCGTAATAGAGATTAGTCTGACACTTTTATTTCTTCTAAATTCAGCTGAGGGCGCAGCGGGTGCTACTTACGTGACAGGGTAAAAACTTGAGTCATGGTTGCACATTTATGAAATTGCACTGCCGAAGTGCATGCTGGGTAAAGATCGCCCACTTAACGTAATATTTTGTCACACAGGAGACTCTGCGACAGAATTTGACAGGACGACCCAGCATGCAGTTCGGTGGTGTAATTTTAGAAATGTGAAACCTTGACTGAAGTTCTTATAGCCGCCCCCTGTGGTTTTGACCTGAATAGTAAATCTTTCTGCCTGATGATGGATATGATAACGAACTGTTGGTTTACAGTATGTCTGACAGGCCTGCTCACAGTGCTGGGCCTGGAGGTGTCTTCTTAACTTAATATAAGAACACCCAATGGGCCTTGGTTTGCTAAGCCTTGTTTTAGAGTGTCTGGACGTCTGATTCGTCACAAAAATGACACTAAATAAAAAAGCAACAAATTAAATAAATCTTGTGTTTATAACTAACAACACAAAGGTCATCATTTCATTTCATAATTTAGTGGAAAAAAACCTTTTTGTTTTATTTTGTTGAAATAAAGATTCCAGACAAAGTCAAAAAGCCTTGATGCAATAAACACATTTGTTCTTTACGACCGTAAACGGGTCCGTGCTGACCCAAACACAAGAGGAAGGATATACAAACAGAATGTAGTGCATTCCATCTGATTGGCCCAGAGACTGTTGTATTCATTATGGTAATTAGGTGGGGACTGACTATTTTAACATCACATCTAAAGGTTCTGTACAGTAGCACAGAGATACACACCCACGCTGAGGTATCATCTACGTGAGTGGAATGGTATGACACTTTATAAACTACAAATGTTTTGTTAACGTCTTTGTTAAAGAAAATGTATGTTGTTGTGGTTACTCATATTAAAGTAAATATTAAGTATTTGAAAACTCTTCTCAGTGTATAGGGTTGATATTGGACATTTTTATTTCAGGAATCTATGTAGAAGCATGGAACCAGAAACAACTGTCAACAGGACGGACACGGTTAACGACATACATCCCTGCTACGAATTAGATAATACAACTTACTTATTCACCAGCAACCCTTCCATAATATGTGTTCTATTACATGTTTTCCTCAGCGCATTGTCTGTTGTCACAATATGTGGAAACCTTCTCGTAATAATCTCTGTCTCTTACTTCAAACAGCTCCACACTCCTACTAACTACCTCATTCTCTCTCTGGCTGTGGTGGACCTGCTTGTTGGGATCATTGTCTTTCCTTTCAGCATGGCTTACACTGTGACCTCCTGTTGGTATCACGAGAGTTTGTTTTGTAAAGTACGAGGAAGCTTTGACGTTACACTGAGCACAGCTTCCATTTTGCATTTATGCTGTATTGCTATTGACAGATACTACGCAGTATGTCAGCCTCTCGCTTATAAAAGAAAAGTGAACGATCGTGTCATTGGGATTATGATCCTGATGAGCTGGGCACTTGCTGCTCTGATTGGGATCAGCATTATAATTGCAGGTTTTAATCAAGGAAAATGTGAAGAAAGTTGCTTAATTGATGCTCTAATATCAACCACTCTGGCGTGTATTTTTTCCTTTTATATCCCAGTCATTATAATGCTCAGCATCTACCTGAAAATATTTCTTGTTGCACAGAGACAGGCAATCAGCATCCAGACCACAAAGTCTGGAGCCACTGTGAGTAAGATGGAGAGAAAGGCCACCAAAACTCTGGCTATTGTTTTGGGAGTGTTTCTCTTGTGCTGGACTCCGTACTTTCTTTGTATTATCTTTCAACCTTTAACGTACGATGTTACACCGATTGCTGTGATTGAAACACTAAACTGGCTGACACTGTCAAATTCAATGCTCAATCCATTTATTTATGCTTTCTTTTACAGCTGGTTCAGATTAGCTTTTAGAATGATTATTTCTGGAAAACTATTTCGGGGGGATTTTACTAACTCAAAACTTCTTTGACTCGTCTTTTTGCATGTTTAAATGTCATTTTAGTTCGGTGAAAAATATAAAACATTATATTTTACAATTTTAATAGAGCCTTCACGGTTCTGTACACAAAGGTATTCTGCAATCTGATTAGTCGAAAATGCTTTTGTAATGCAATTTGTTTCACCAGCCTAAAGTATGTTTAATAGATCATATTTTATATTAATTTGTTTTAACTGGAAGTCCCTGCCTCAAAGTGAAAACTTACATACAGTCTGACAGTGAATCACGCCATAAACGTCATGTCTGTAGAATAGTTGTTTCATTACTTTAAAACCCAAAAAGTCAGAAAAAAGAAAGAAACTCTCTGCATCAAAGGAAGCACTTTGATAATTATTAAGTAGATTAACATCATCGATTCTCTCCCAGTCACAATGTAATTTATTGCAATGGCAAAGACATGCTGGGCTTCCAAGCCAACCAGTAAAAAGAAGTTGCTTCTGCCAGTTAGTTCCGATGAAGTCATTCTCCCTAATAATTAGCCATTTGCTTTGGTTTGTTTCACGGGGATTTTCCCGATCACTGGGCCTTTAAAAAGGATTGTTTTTCGGGATAAGGGCTGTTGTAACGATGGGGCTTCTGCTCCAATGCAACAGACTGGATTAATGTTTTAAAGTCACCACGGGTCTTTGGAATAATGTGCACTTCATGTTATGTGGAGTTATATTTTCCTTTCCTGCTAACTGTTTTCACAACACCTGCAAACCTTCCTGTGGTAATCATTATTTACTTCTAACGGCTCCCACAGACTACCTGATTCTCTCTTTAGCTGACCTGATCATCTTTGATATAATTATAAGCACATCTACCATTCTGAACTTCTGCTGTATTTGTATTGACAGATATTATGCAGTGTAAAATCCTCTGATGATTTGCATTGACTATAAAAACAATAAAGATTAACATCTACTCTGTCTTGCTTATTCCAGTACACACGATGTAAGGGAACTGTCATTGGTTGGTTCTATTGTACCACACAAGTGTCTAAAGCCAACTCATAAGTACACTCTGTTCTGTCGAATTGTGAAGTTATTGCTGATGAAATAACAGTAAATGAATCAAAATCATTGAAAACAAGCAGCAATCTATTAAATCAAATAAATGAAATTATCTGCACATTTGGGTAATCTAGTCTGTATGCAGCACAGGGACGTTTTACCATTCATAACAGTATTGATGAAGCTTTATATATATATATATATATATATATATATATATATATATATATATATATATATATATATATATATATTTGTTTCTACTATTCAGACCTAGTTAGGATATCCGATTATTCATTTGTTTAATCAAATGCTTTATAATAGACTATGTGATACATATCACTTAAAAAAATAGAGATTATACAAATGAAAGCATTTGTTTTATTCAATTTGTAACACCCTGTTTATTCTTACTTAAGATTGTAACAATTCTCCAATCGCACTTCACTCAAGGGAGAAAAGCACTACGCTAACTGAAGGACAAGGGCGGATCAGCTGGTTATGAAGTGTGATATGTTGAATAAAGACAAAAAAAACACATGACCCAGAAATCAGTTTTAATGACTGTTATTGAGGCTAACTAACTAACAAAACAAACAAAGGATTAACAACAAGCAACAACGCCTCCCCAAAACCCAACTTAATCCCCAGTCCCCGACAGTCGTGCAGTTAAGTGGCGTCTCCCCGTGGAGACTTCTGTCACGTAAAGAAAAAAGTCTGTTAAGTTCCACGACGGGCGGAAACGGGGCGCGACTCCGCGTTTCCTTACCCCGCGCTACCTTAGTCTTTTGGGCTCAATGTCCTGGTCTGCGGCGCGTGGTAAATCGCGTGGCGGTCGCCGTTCAGGGCCCTTTGCAGCTGACAGCTCGAGTCGTCGCACTTTGCGTCAGTGTCACGTCACCCCAAAGCAAAAACCCTCTCGAGACACGTCCTTCCGGTCCCCTTATATACTCCCGCACAGCTGGAAAACCAAAATAAATACTCATAACAAAAAATGATCCTATTGATCTGTCTATTTTAGGCCCCCGATAAAACACGTTACAGCACTCATTTAAAAGGAAATAAATAAACAGAAGTTCCATGTCCTTACGTGCTGTCTTTAAAGGAGACACCAGTGATCTTTACACCCTCCCCCTCTCATATAGCCAGCGGCTTATCGGGGCCATAATAAGGTTTCATGTCGACCACATTTACACTGTCCACCTTCATTTTACCAGTCAGCCATTGTACATGGTAATTTACAGGACCTAAGTTTTTCTCTACCCTGACCATCGGGGTGCAAATTTGGCAGAGAATTTGTCTGAGGCTTTAGACAGCGGGTGCGACCTAACCCAGACCAGATCACCCACCCCAAAGTGTACATCTCTGCGGCGTGCATTATAGTACCTGGTTTGTCTGGCCTTGGCCACACAAACATGTCTTTCAACCTCCTTCAACATTTGTGTGTGTGTGTGTGTGTAACGTGTTGTATGTGGGTGTGTTGGGTGCAGGGGTCTGATGCACAAGACGCTCCAGTGGGCCCTTGACGTTGCGGCCCAGAGCCAACACTGCAGGGGTCACGCCAGTGGTCTCATGCACCGCTGTGTTGATAGCCAACCGGAACTCCGGCAACCACTGATCCCAGTCTTGATGGTGGTCCCCGACAAAGGAGGCAATCATGGCCTTCAGCGTCCTGTTGACCCTCTCTGTCAGGTTGGTCTGTGGATGATACGCCGTAGTGAGCTTTTGCGCTACGCCCCTGGTTGCACACAGGGTGGATATGAGATGGCTGGTAAATTGGGGTCCACGATCAGAGACCAGGTACGCTGGTACCCCCCAGCGGGTGAAAATGTCATTCTTCAGGATCTGACAGACCTTTGGAGGTTTGGCATCTTTGAGAGCAAATAGCTCTACCCACTTCGTATAGTAGTCCACCACCACCATCAAAACTAAATTTCGGGCCTTGCTGAGTGGGAAGGGCCCCATGAAGTCCACACCCATCATCTCCCCCGGTTCTTTAACCTCAGCCGTCTGGAGCTGACCAGCTGCCTTGGCGTTAGAGCCTTTGCATTGCTGGCAAGTGATACAGGCTTGCACATGCCCCCAAACATCTTTGCGGACTGTCGGCCACCACGCCACCTCGAGGATCTTTTAGGAGTGTCTTCGTCCTTCCTAAATGCCCACCAAAGGGGCTATCATGGAAGTAAGTAAGAAAACCTGGCACCAGTACCGCCGGAACAACGAATTTGTAGTTGAATCCTTCGTACTTACTTGGAAGGTACACCGCGATACAACACTCCTTGTTGTAGTTGATGATGAATGCGGCCTGGTGTGGGCTGACAAACGGTCTGACTGAGCTCCTGGCACACAGCGTCAGTCTGCTGAGCCTCTTCAAGGTCCTGTAGGGGACTGGGTAGGTCAGACCAGCGAGTTTTGGCGACAGCCACACACAGACTGCCTTCTTGTGGTGGAGGTAGTGCACGGGATAGCGCATCCGGAACGACATTGCAGCAACCCTTCTTGTAATGGACCCGGAATGAGAACGCCTGCAGGCGCAGAGTCCATCTGGTGACTCGTGATGTAGCCTTGGGACAGTTGAATGCCCAGGCCAGAGCGCTGTGGTCTGTAAATACATCAAATGTTTCCCCTTCTAGGAAATGACGCCACTTCTCCACCGCCCACACAACCGCCAGGCACTCCTGCTCCGAGGTGGAATACCTTAATTCGGTCCCCTGGAGAGCCCTTGATGCAAAGGCAATGACTCTCATCTCCCTTGATGGTCTGCATCAGAACAGCTCCATGCCCCACACCACTAGCGTCACAATGCACTTGGAAAGGAAGGTGGGGCCTTGGCTGAGCCAGCACTGGTGATGCCTGCAACCGATCCCTAAGCTGTTCAAAGGCGGCTTGACAGTGTGTGGTCCACTCCCACGATACCCCTTTTTTCTTGAGGTTGTTGAGTGGGGCCACAATGTCAGCCAGCCTGGGATTGAACTTGTGGTACCAGCCCACTAGACCATTGAATCTTTGGAGACTTTCAGGTCCGTGGAAGCTGGGTAGGCTGCGATGGCATCAACCTTTGAGGAGTCGACTTCCACTCCTTTACCGGAGACTACATGCCCAAGAAAGGTGAGTTGAGTCTGGAGAAGGTGGCATTTCTTCACATAGAGGGTCAGGTGAGCCTGGTGGAGTTTCTGGAACACTGCATGGAGGTCCCGCAGGTGCCGCTCCTGGGACTAAGAAAAGACGATTATATTGTCTATGTACACAAAGCAGATCTTGCCTTTCAACTCCCCGAGGACTATTTCCATCAACCTCTGAAAGGTGGCGCCTGCATTCCTTAAACTGAATGGCATGACCTTGAACTGGAATAGGCCGAGATGGGTGATCATAGCGGTCTTCTGCTTGCTCTCCACATCCATCGCCACCTGCCAGTATCCACTCCGGAGGTCGAGGGAACTAAAGTACTGAGCCCACTGCAAGGACTCCAGAATTTTATGCACCTCAGATCAACTAGTCAAACGACCGGACAAGACCCTTTTTTTTTTCACAGAGACCGGAAAGGGAGCCACTCGAGCCTGGTTTCACAACCACCTTCGCCAGATCCCAGCAAGATCCGGAATACCCCCCGAATCATACTCGGGCCATTCCTTCTGCATTGGCGCTGCCTCCACCGCTTCGAGTCAGGGAATCCCTGACCACGTTATCAAACTGCTTGGCCGCTGGTCTTCATCGACGTACCTTACATACATCCGCTCAAACCTGAGCGACATCAAAAACTCTCACCAGAATCTGTCCACATAGGCTGTCTTTTTAGGGACTCTGAACCACAGAGATGCCAAGAGACGGCCCCAACTCACTCAACTTCCCTGACGCCTAACGGCCACACACCTCAACCGGTGCAACAAACCCCCCCTCTTCCTGCTGGTCTGTAGCATTATTCATGCTTCAGGAAACTCAAGTCAAGAACTGAAAAACGCTACAGTGGTTGACAGGCATGGCATCTGGATCTGATTAATGGGAGGGTACTTACAATTTTTTGTTGTACAGTCACATCGTAATAGAGATTAGACTGACACTTTTATTTCTTCTAAATTCAGCTGAGGGCGCAGCAGGTGCTACTTACGTGACAGGGTAAAAACTTGAGTCATGGTTGCACATTTATGAAATTACACTGCCGAAGTGTATGCTGGGTAAAGATTGCCCAGTTAAAGTGATATTTGTCACACAGGACACTCTCTGCGACAGAGTTTGACAGGACGACCCAGCATGCAGTTCGGTGGTGTAATTTTAGAAATGTGAAACCTTAACTGAAGTTCTTATCGCTGACAGCTAAGTAGCTCCGCCCCCTTCATCCTGGACTATAGTAAGTAGTAAGTAAATCTTTCTGCCTGATGATGGATATGATAACGCACTGTTGGTTTATAGTATGTCTGCCAGGCCTGCTCATAGTGTCGGGCCTGGAGCTTTCTTCCTAACTTATTGTTAGAAAATGTATACATTTTATTAATATTATAAAATAAGAACACCCAACGGGCTGTAGTTTGCCAAGCCTTGTTTTAGAGTGTCTAGTCGTCTGATAAGTCACAGAAATGACACAAAATGAAAAGCAACCAATCAAATAAATCTTGTGTTTATAACTAACAACACAAAGGTCATCATTTCATTTCATAATTTAGTGGAAAAAAAACTTTTTGTTTTATTTTGTTGAAATAAAGATTCCAGACAAAGTCAAAAAGCCTTGATGCAATAAACACATTTGTTCTTTAAGCCCGTAAACGGGTCGGTGCTGACCCAAACACAAGAGGAAGGATATACAAACAGAATGTAGTGCATTCCATCTGATTGGCCCAGAGACTGTTGTATTCATTATGGTAATTAGGTGGGGATTGACTATTTTAACATCACATCTAAAGGTTCTGTACAGTAGCACAGAGATACACACCCACGCTGAGGTATCATCTACGTGAGTGGAATGGTATGACACTTTATAAACTACAAATGTTTTGTTAACGTCTTTGTTTTTGAAGAAAATGTATGTTGTTGTGGTTACTCATATTAAAGTAAATATTAAGTATTTGAAAACTCTTCTCAGTGTATAGGGTTGATATTGGACATTTTTATTTCAGGAATCTATGTAGAAGCATGGAACCAGAAGCGACTGTCAACAGGACGGACACGGTTAACGACATACATCCCTGCTACGAATTAGATAATACAACTTACTTATTCACCAGCAACCCTTCCATAATATGTGTTCTATTACATGTTTTCCTCAGCGCATTGTCTGTTGTCACAATATGTGGAAACCTTCTCGTAATAATCTCTGTCTCTTACTTCAAACAGCTCCACACTCCTACTAACTACCTCATTCTCTCTCTGGCTGTGGTGGACCTGCTTGTTGGGATCATTGTCTTTCCTTTCAGCATGGCTTACACTGTGACCTCCTGTTGGTATCACGAGAGTTTGTTTTGTAAAGTACGAATAAGCTTTGACGTTACACTATGCACAGCTTCCATTTTGCATTTATGCTGTATTGCTATTGACAGATACTACGCAGTATGTCAGCCTCTCGCTTATAAAAGAAAAGTGAACGATCGTGTCATTGGGATTATGATCCTGATGAGCTGGGCACTTGCTGCTCTGATTGGGATCAGCATTATAATTGCAGGTTTTAATCAAGGAAAATGTGAAGAAAATTGCTTAATTGATGCTCTAATATCAACCACTCTGGCGTGTATTTTTTCCTTTTATATCCCAGTCATTATAATGCTCAGCATCTACCTGAAAATATTTCTTGTTGCACAGAGACAGGCAATCAGCATCCAGACCACAAAGTCTGGAGCCACTGTGAGTAAGATGGAGAGAAAGGCCACCAAAACTCTGGCTATTGTTTTGGGAGTGTTTCTCTTGTGCTGGACTCCGTACTTTCTTTGTATTTTCATTCAACCTTTAACAGACGATGTTACACCGATTGCTGTGATTGAAACACTAAACTGGCTGACACTGTCAAATTCAATGCTCAATCCATTTATTTATGCTTTCTTTTACAGCTGGTTCAGATTAGCTTTTAGAATGATTATTTCTGGAAAACTATTTCGGGGGGATTTTACTAACTCAAAACTTCTTTGACTCGTCTTTTTGCATGTTTAAATGTCATTTTAGTTCGGTGAAAAACATAAAACAATATGTTTAGCATTGTAATATAGCCTTCACGGTTCTGTACACAAAGGTATTCTGCATTTAAAAATAATAATGTTATACTTAATACTTTAACGCTAGTAAAATGAGTAAATAATAACACATGCAGGTAATAGATGTGATTAGTCTAAAATGCTTTTGTAAAGCAATTTGTTTCACCAGCCTAAAGTATGTTTAATAGATCATATTTTATATTAATATGTTTTAACTGGAAGTTCCTGCCTCAAAGTGAAAACTTGCATACAGTCTGACAGTGAATCACGCCATAAACGTCATGTCTGTAGAATAGTTGTTTCATTACTTTAAAACCCCAAAAGTCAGAAAAAAGAAAGTAACTCTCTATGCATCAAAGGAAGCACTTTGATAATTATTAAGTAGATTAACATCATCGATTCTCTCCCATTCACAATGTAATTTATTGCAATGGCAAAGACATGCTGGGCTTCCAAGCCAACCAGTAAAAAGAAGTTGCTTCTGCCAGTTAGTTCCGATGAAGTCATTCTCCCTAATAATTAGCCATTTGCTTTGTTTTGTTTCACGGGGATTTTCCCGATCACTGGGCCTTTAAAAAGGATTGTTTTTCGGGATAAGGGCTGTCGTAACGATGGGGCTTCTGCTCCAATGCAACAGACTGGATTAATGTTTTAAAGTCATGGGTCTTTGGAATAATGTGCACTTCATGTTATGTGGAGTTATATTTTCCTTTCCTGCTAACTGTTGTCACAACACCTGCAAACCTTCCTGTGGTAATCATTATTTACTTCTAACGGCTCCCACAGACTACCTGATTCTCTCTTTAGCTGACCTGATCATCTTTGATATAATTATAAGCACATCTACCATTCTGAACTTCTGCTGTATTTGTATTGACAGATATTATGCAGTGTAAAATCCTCTGATGATTTGCATTGACTATAGAAACAATAAAGATTAACATCTACTCTGTCTTGCTTATTCCAGTACACACGATGTAAGGGAACTGTCATTGGTTGGTCCTACTGTACCACACAGGTGTCTAAAGCCAACTCAAAAGTACACGTGGCTAGCACAGAAGTCCAACAACAGAACACCATTCGGGTTGAGATCGGACAAGCCGTTCCTCCCAATCACCCCCCACCAGGTTTCTCTGTTATTACCCACGTGACCGTTGAAGTCTCCCAGGAGAACTATGGAGTCGGCAGGAGGCGCCCTCTCCAGGACCCCTCCAACCGACTCCAACAAGGCCGGATACTCCAAGCTGCTGTTCGGTGCATAAGCACAAACAACAATCAGAGCCTTACTCCCCGCAACCCGAAGGCGCAGGGAGGCGACCCTCTCGCTCACTGGAAAAAACTCCAACATAGCGGCGCTCAGCCGGGGGCTCGTGAGTATCCCCACTCCCGCCCGGCGCCTCTCACTCTGGACAACTCCTGAAAAGGACAAAGTCCAACCCTTCTCCAGGAGCTTGGTTCCAGAGCCCTTGCTGTGCGTGGAGGTGAGCCCAACTATATCTAGCTGGTACCGCTCCACCTCCTGCACCAGCTCCGGCTCTTTCCCCGCTAGCGAGGTGACGTTCTACATCCCTAGAGCTAGTCTATGCTGCCGGCGATCGGCTCGCCCAGGTCTTCTGCCTGGTCTGCCGCCCCGTCTGCAATGCACCCCGACCCCGATGATCCTCTCCGCGGGTGGTGAGTCCACGGAGTGAATGAAGACGTGTAGTGATAAAAGCACTTTGAGTGGTCGGAAGACAAGAAAAGCGCAATGGGAGTACAAGACAATTTACATAGCAACTTGTTCAGTAAACGTTTTGTTAATGAACGGCACTTTTATGCACTTCTCCTGCTTATAGACCTAATTCTAGTTTTCCACAATCAAACTAATTCATTTTCTTTGGTTGACAATAATTTCACGTTGACCGTCAAGAAAACATTTTTTCTTGAAAAGTCTTGAGATGTTGTATAGTGTGCTCATGTGTTTGTGATGGATTGATTAGGTACTCAACATAGTGTGAAAGCAATACTCCAATCTTGTCAGTGTTTTATTCATAATTTAAAAAAAAGAAAGAATGAAAAGAAATCAACTGTTCCTTCACAACTTAAGATACCGTACACATCATTGAATAGCAACATTCATCTTGATAAGCATTTTTGGGTTGGGGGGAAGGGGGTTGGGGGTGCTGCATACCTGGTTCGTTAGCCCTTGGCCAAATGTTAAATAATCTATTAAAATAGCAACAAACAACACATTCCTTTGGGAAAAGTGCAAGGTGTTTCCTTTGCCTGTTGTGAAGCTAACACTCATTATCAAACTGCACTGCTACCAAAACTCATATTACCTCTTCACTCCAGAATAGTGCAAAAATATATTTGCTGAAACAAAGCCTGCACACTGACCTTTCAAACATGGCTTTGATCATACTTCTGTGGAAAAATATTTAGGAGTCCACTTCTCATTAAACATTCGGCACTCACTGCGAACTTTTCTTTTCTTTGGTCCAGTCATTGTTATAGAAGGACTCAATGCAGGAAGCTCCCCTGTAGCAGAAGGCGTTACAGTGGTGTCCTCCAATCTGCTTGCCATGTTCTGCTGCAGGAGAGTGCACACACAAACAGCCTAAAAGAGCTCTGAGCAATAAATGAGGTTTCCACGAAACATAGTTTGGGAACGTGGACCACGCCCCAGACGCAACTTGTTCTCCTGCGCACCCGGCTACTTAAACGCAATCAACGTCATACACCTCCTGGACGACTTCCTCGTAGTCACACCTTCCTCCTCCCCCCAGCTCTCGGCCTCCATACCCTGACCTTGCGTTCAATGAACTCGGAGTATCACTCTCCGCTGAGAAAACTGCAGGTCCCGCCATGTCCCTAGAATTCCTTGGCATCACCCTCAATTCAGTTCTGTTCCAAGACTCACCCTAGTCTCGGCCCGGCACTAATTTATCATCCGGACAACACACATCCCGGGCCACACAAAAGCCTTTGCCGACGCACTCCCGGTTTTCTTTTCAGAAATTCAGGCAATTAGCACCAGCCTCGGACCCACGGCCAATCTCGGTACCACCGTTTTTAGCCACAGTCTCCAACTAAACCCACAATTCGCACAGTTGGCCGCTGCCTCCTGAGATGCCATTCTCAACAGCATTGCCCCCACTACACTCTCCTCGTACCTTATGGGATGGAACAGTTTCAAAGCTTTCAACGCCGTCTCCAGTCTGCCATTCTCGTCACTCGACGTCCTCACCCTCACACACTTCATTACGCATGCCCATTCCATCCTGACAATAAAAGCCTCCACAACACGGGCCGGCTCAGAGTTCACCACCCCAAGCGCCGATCATCAGCCGTCAAGACACGCGACCATATCCGACATTTCAGTCTTTCCTCCCGATACCATCATCTATCTTCTCAAGCACAGCAAAAACAACCAACACAGTCCGCCCCAACCCATTCACCTCTTCCGGCTGGACTTGTTCCTCAGACCGTACGAGCCCATCCACGACGATCATAACCTCAGATCAACCAGTCAAACGACCGGACAAGACCCTCTCTTTTTTTCACAGAGACCGGAGAGGGAGCCACCCGAGCCTGGTTTCATAACCACCTTCGCCAGATCCCAGCAAGATCCGGAATACCCCCCGAATCCTACTCGGGCCATTCCTTCTGCATTGGCGCTGCCTCCACCGCTTCGAGTCAGGGAATCCCTGACCACGTTATCTAACTGCTTGGCCGCTGGTCTTCATCGACGTACCTTACATACATCGGCTCAAACCTGAGCGACATCAAAAACGCTCACAGGCACCTGTCCACATAAGCCGTCGTTTTAGGGACTCTGAACCACAGAGATGCCAAGAGACGGACCCAACCCACTCAACTTCCCTGATGCCTAACGGCCACACACCTCAACCGGAGCAACAAACCCGCCTCTTTCTCCTCATCCCTTAACCCACATCCCTCACTCCCTTCCCTCATCCCTAACCTCCCCCCATCTCTTGCCCGCCCATCCATCACCCTCTACCCTCACGCGCTTCCCCTCTTTCTTCTACCCTCGTGCCTTTCTCTTTTGACCCCTTCCCCAGCTCAAGAACCTACCGGTTCCGAATAAACCTTTCACCAATGGCAGTTACGAGTAGGGTGGTCCTTGTTAGAGTAAAAAGCATCAAGAAACATCAATGCTGGTCTGTAGCATTCCTCATGCTTCAGGAAACTCAAGTTAAGAACTGAAAAACGCTACAGCGGTTGACAGGCCTGGCACCTGGATCTGATTAATGGGAGGGTACTTACAATATTTTGTTGTACAGTCACATCGTAATAGAGATTAGTCTGACACTTTTATTTCTTCTAAAGTCAGCTGAGGGCGCAGCGGGTGCTACTTACGTGACAGGGTAAAAACTTGAGTCATGGTTGCACATTTATGAAATTACACTGCCGAAGTGCATGCTGGGTAAAGATTGCCCAGTTAACGTAATATTTTGTCACACAGGAGACTCTGCGACAGAATTTGACAGGACGACCCAGCATGCAGTTCGGTGGTGTGATTTTAGAAATGTGAAACCTTAACTGAAGTTCTTATCGCTGACAGCTAAGTAGCTCCGCCCCCTTCATCCTGGACTATAGTAAGTAGTAAGTAAATCTTTCTGCCTGATGATGGATATGATAACGCACTGTTGGTTTACAGTATGTCTGACAGGCCTGCGAAATATACTATTAATATAACAACACCCAACGGGCTGTAGTTTGCCAAGCCTTGTTTTAGAGTGTCTGGACGTCTGATTCGTCACAAAAATGACACTAAATAAAAAAGCAACCAATCAAATAAATCTTGTGTTTATAACTAACAACACAAAGGTCATCATTTCATTTCATAATTTAGTGGAAAAAAACCTTTTTGTTTTATTTTGTTGAAATAAAGATTCCAGACAAAGTCAAAAAGCTTTGATGCAATAAACACATTTGTTCCTTAAGACCTTAAACGGGTCGGTGCTGACCCAAACACAAGAGGAAGGATATACAAACAGAATGTAGTGCATTCCATCTGATTGGCCCAGAGACTGTTGTATTCATTATGGTAATTAGGTGGGGATTGACTATTTTAACATCACATCTAAAGGTTCTGTACAGTAGCACAGAGATACACACCCACGCTGAGGCATCATCTACGTGAGTGGAATGGTATGACACTTTATAAACTACAAATGTTTTGTCAACGTCTTTGTTAAAGAAAATGTATGTTGTTGTGGTTACTCATATTAAAGTAAATATTAAGTATTTGAAAACTCTTCTCAGTGTATAGGGTTGATATTGGACATTTTTATTTCAGGAATCTATGTAGAAGCATGGAACCAGAAACGACTGTCAACAGGACGGACACGGTTAACGACATACATCCCTGCTACGAATTAGATAATACAACTTACTTATTCACCAGCAACCCTTCCATAATATGTGTTCTATTACATGTTTTCCTCAGCGCATTGTCTGTTGTCACAATATGTGGAAACCTTCTCGTAATAATCTCTGTCTCTTACTTCAAACAGCTCCACACTCCTACTAACTACCTCATTCTCTCTCTGGCTGTGGTGGACCTGCTTGTTGGGATCATTGTCTTTCCTTTCAGCATGGCTTACACTGTGACCTCCTGTTTGTATCACGAGGATTTGTTTTGTAAAGTACGAATAAGCTTTGACGTTACACTATGCACAGCTTCCATTTTGCATTTATGCTGTATTGCTATTGACAGATACTACGCAGTATGTCAGCCTCTCGCTTATAAAAGAAAAGTGAACGATCGTGTCATTGGGATTATGATCCTGATGAGCTGGGCACTTGCTGCTCTGATTGGGATCAGCATTATAATTGCAGGTTTTAATCAAGGAAAATGTGAAGAAAGTTGCTTAATTGATGCTCTAATATCAACCACTCTGGCGTGTATTTTTTGCTTTTATATCCCAGTCATTATAATGCTCAGCATCTACCTGAAAATATTTCTTGTTGCACGGAGACAGGCAATCAGCATCCAGACCACAAAGTCTGGAGCCACTGTGAGTAAGATGGAGAGAAAGGCCACCAAAACTCTGGCTATTGTTTTGGGAGTGTTTCTCTTGTGCTGGACTCCGTACTTTCTTTGTATTTTCATTCAACCTTTAACGTACGATGTTACACCGATTGCTGTGATTGAAACTCTAAACTGGCTGACACTGTCAAATTCAATGCTCAATCCATTTATTTATGCTTTCTTTTACAGCTGGTTCAGATTAGCTTTTAGAATGATTATTTCTGGAAAACTATTTTGGGGGGATTTTACTAACTCAAAACTTCTTTGACTCATCTTTTTGCATGTTTAAATGTCATTTTAGTTCCGTGAAAAATATAAAACATTACATCCCACAGACTACCTGATTCTCTCTTTAGCTGACCTGATCATCTTTGATATAATTATAAGCACATCTACCATTCTGAACTTCTGCTGTATTTGTATTGACAGATATTATGCAGTGTAACATCCTCTGAAGATTTGCATTGACTACAGAAACAATAAAGATTAACATCTACTCTGTCTTGCTTATTCCAGTACACACGGTGTAAGGGAACTGTCATTGGTTGGTTCTACTGTACCACACAGGTGTCTAAAGCCAACTCATAAGTACACTCTGTTCTGTCGAATTGTGAAGTTATTGCTGATGAAATAACAGTCAACGAAACAAAATCATTGAAAACAAGCAGCCATTATCTGCACATTTGGGTAATCCACTGTGTATGCAGCACAGGGACGTTTTACCATTCATAACAGTATTGAGGAAGCTTTATACATATTTGTTTCCACTCTTTAGACGTAGTTAAGATATCCAATTATTCATTTGTTTTAATCGAATGCTTTATAATAGACTGTACGTGATACATATCACTTACATAAAATACATATAACTACATAAAATAACTGCTCTGGAGTCTACACACACCACAAAGTCACTGCTCTTCTGATGAAGAGCTGCTGCTCTCCATCTCTCAACTGCATGATCGTGATGTGTCCTTTGATGTCGAGTAATCAGGTAGATTTTGGTGGATCGATGTCGAGGCTGGTTTTTGTGGTGCGTTTTGAAATATAAGGGGCAGCGAAACCTTAATGATTTCCCCCTCTTCCTCTCTGTAGCCAGCTTCATCTGTGCCTGTGCAATATGTTTTATAAAGCAGGCCAAATAGTCTCAAAGAGCCCAGCACTGTGGAAAAGATCTTATTTTTATCAAATCTAATAAAATGTTGCACCTGTAGTAACATGAGCACATGACACATCACAACTCTCTCCCCAGTGTGTTTCCCTTTTGACCCCACCATTAGATCATGAAGACAGACACAATATTAATAAGTTAATCGTTGACGTGTTGGCATCACAAACACCATTCCTTCACGTGTTCAGTTCAAAGCTTCACACACCAAAGCCATGGAGTCGTTATGATCACTCTGCCAGTCTGGTGTCCACTTGGTGGCGCAGTAGAGCAAATGAAGCCCTATGAAGCTTCAGCCCATGAGCGAACCAAGTGGATGGAAAGCTTCAATGCTTCAGGAAGCTTCATCTTGCCATCGCTACTGCATGATATTTGTATACCAGCGGTTCTCAAAAACTAATGCAGATGTGATGCAGCAGCTCAGTCTTTAGGGAGAAGGATGGTCGGCTACAGGATACTGACCGGAAAGTTGTTAACTCTTTTATTAGCCTGAACTCAATTGTACTGGATTGTGTGGCCCAATAAAGTGGGCCAAAATAACTTTAAACAAAAGAATTGTGAAACATTTTTTCTTGAAAAGCCTTGAGATGTTGTATAGTGTGCTCACGTGTTTGTGATGGATTGATTAGGAACTCAACATGGTGTGAAAGCAATACTCCAATCTTGTCAGTGTTTTATTTATAATTTAAAAAAAGAAATAATGAAAAGAAATCAACTGTTCCTTCACAACTCATGATACCGTACACATCATTGAATAGCAACATTCATCTTAACAAGCATTTTTGGGTTGGGGGAAGGAGAGGGTGCTGCATACCTGGTTCGTTAGCCCTTGGCCAAATGTTAAATAATCTATTAAAATAGCAACAAACAATACATTCCTTTGGGCAAAGTGCAAGGCCTTTGCCTGCTGTGAAGCTAACATTCATTATCAAACTGCACTGCTACCAAAACTCATATTACCTCTTCACTCCAGAATAGTGCAAAATATATTTGCTGAAACAAAGCCTGCACACTGACCTTTCATCTTGTGATTCAGTAGTTAGGCAAAATATAGTTTGCTGAGTGCAAGTTCAAGTGGGAAGTTAAGTGAATGATTTAGCACAAGATGTGCTCTGCTCCGCTTGATCAGGTTGGTCCTTGAGCGAGAGACTTGACCACAAATTGCTCCTTTGCATTTGTGTGAATGGTACGAGTGTTAGTTCTGATAATCAGGTGGCACCTTGCATGGTAGTCATGGTAGTCATCCCTGCCATCAGTGTATGAAAGGGTGTGAATGGGTGAATGACATGTTGTCTAAAACAACGCTTTACTGTACAAGTAGAAGTCCATATACTGTATTACCATTTACTTTCATTTAAATAGATAGACGTAAAAAGGGTAATGGTGATGAATTGAATTGTATGTGAACAGTTTGAATGCCTTGACTCAGATATTGGTGAAGGACTCTGATGCACCGGTGTTTGAGTTTGACGTTTCTGACACATGATAGATATCTGAAAGACAAAAACATAATAATTGTTAACAGCTAATTCAAATGGAAGGACACGCTTAAAAATGTAAAACAACTACTTGCATCTTCTTCGACGCAGTCGATTTATCCAGTTAAGTCCACTGTGAGAGGAAATGCCACCACTTGTACTCTAAAGTATACAGAAAAGAAATGCATGTAAAATCAAGTGATTGCAGAAAAGACTTGCATGATTGTCTTTGAGATTGTTTGATTGACAGGCCTTTAGAGTCGATACGGGCACGATTCATTAGGAACAAAGAGAACCTGCATGAACTTAAACAAGGTAATGCAACAGTTTAAAATGTATATAATAAATCTACTTACTCTTGTTGTATTGTTTGAGCCTGTGATTGATGTTGGTGATCTTCTTGACAGGATGGAACGAATCTACAGGCACAATCATATGCACGTCAATGTCAAAATGAACATTGTGGGGAATAAGCTTACTCGCTTTCCAATGGTGTGCTCTTAAGCGATCTTGAGAAGTAATGGTTGACAGATTTTTAAACTTTGGACAAAGCCAGGCTAGCTGCTGTCCGTCTTTATGCTACGCTAAGCTAATTGCCTCTATAAGCTCCATACTCAAGCTGAAGTTCTACCTATGAAGTAAACGAGGGTCTGCAAGAGTTCACACGATGTACATTTTGTCACCAGCGGGTGTCGCTTTATCTGCAATATGTTGCTAAACTACAGTATGAGCATAACTCCTATAGATGACATACAAAAAACTTAAAAGTACAATGCATTGCTAAGTAGTAGTAAGTAGCTTCACATCAGCCAACTACATCAGTGAGAAACCCTGCTTCATCATCATGATGTAATCAAAGAATATACAATCATATCATAACGTTTATTTTTGATATTCTGATACATTTTTAATCACAATACTACTATCACCATCATTTGAGAATAATTTTGAAACGCAGGATTTGAATACTCCCTCCACTGCTGCTTTTCTCTCTCTCCCAGAAGCAAATATGTGCATTTCCGAACATGTCAAACTATTCCTTTGAAGCCAACTTACCTTTGAATCAAACAGTGTCCCGAACACTAAAATGAAGAAACCCTGAGAAACGACAGATGACATACACATTTCTTTAGGATTGAAAGGACAGAACACAAAGTGTTGCATCACACAAGAATACTGCCATGTAATTGTTAAATCGCCATATGTATTTCAATGGTGGCAAATACCTGTAGTGAATTGAAGAAGGCAAAGGCAATGTGGATTCCTTTTTTTGTTGATATCAGGGTTCCAATTCCTAAAGACCAGGTCAGTCCGAATAAAGGAGTCAAAATGAGCACACACCTTAGAACGACAACCAGCGTGTGTCTTTCATCTGTTTGGGCAGCGTCTCCCACACCTCTTCTCAGCATTTTGACCAAGACCACGACTATGATTACAATGTTGATGGCAACTATAGCCAAGGCAGGTATCACCAAGGCCAGCAGGGCATGTGTGTCAAACCAGTTGAGCCAACAAGCATTGTCTTTCCTGATGTATCCGTTTCCTGGTGCTGTGACAGCAACAGTAATAACTGCTATAATCAGGGGGCATCCATAGCCTAATAGGAAGCCAATGGCCATCATGATTGACCTGGACATGTGGGAGAAGACCATGACCGTCCGGTAGAAGAGCAGTAGGCCTGACACCAGCATCCAAAAGAACAGAGCCAGGTAGAAAAAGTGCATGAAAAATGTTGCTGTGCTGCATGGTCCAACTGGAATCTCAAAGCCCTCCCCTGGTTTTTCCAGGGGGTTTTTAGCAAGAAAGGCTCCGATGATGAAACAGATATCAGCAATCAACAGAGACAGGGCAGTGTTGACGATGCAGACATGACGCATGAAGGCAGTGCTATTTCTGGTAATGGCTTTCCAAACGTATCCTTCAATTATTAGACATATAATTAAGCTTGCCAGAGATATTGCAACCCCAACAAAAGTGATTGTAGCCAAGAACTTTCCCAGATCTTTTGAAGGGAGGTTGGTCGACATCAGAATTGAGAAGGAGGTGAGGTGGTTGCAGTTGCAGGTTACCGTGTTGTTAATGTCCGAAACAAATTTACAGCCCTCGTCATCCCAACCCCCCCGATTGCCAAAGAGTGAAAAGTTCCAGAAGACGCACAGCGGGTCTTCTGACAGCGAGTTGTTCAGCTTCTTGTAGCTCAGACTAACATTCTGAATTGGGGCCTTTGTTTGATTTACTTGGACTATCACGACAGCGGCGTTGATGGCAGTCTCATTGGAAGGGCTCTCGACAGAGTTCCGCACCGGCATTACATTGTTCAGGGTAGGAAAGGTGATGGTGGTGACGAAGATGTTGTTAGGGGTGGTGAGTGGGAGGTCTATGGATACGTTGGAATTCAGAACTGCCATGAAGGTGTCGTTAAATCTGGTTCTCCTTAACAGAATCCGGTCAGTTTCAAAGTCAAGGTCCCCGACCAGTCTAGAAGCGAGGTCCTCCAGTGACTCCAGTAAGCTTGAGCTTGAGCTTGAATTTCCGGTTTCATCTGCATTCAGAAATGCCCAAGACTCTCTTGAATCATCACCAATGATGATATCAACAGTTGCAAGTACATCCTGCAGATGAAGAGACATTTCAGTGAGAGGATGCGGTCTCATTTAAAAAGTCAACACATAACCTTTATTAAGAGGCTCCAGAGGAGAAGCTTTAACCTACCTGTATGACATCTTCAGTGACGTTACCTCCAACGCCTGCAATGTTTCCTATGATGTCCACGATGGCTGATATGGTTGCAGATGAATTGACAATTTCACTTTGTGCATTCCTGACAGTCATATTTAGTGTGTCCGCAAAAGCGTTCACGTTTGTCTCATCCAAATCCTAAAAGAAAGAAACGTCAAAAACACAAAAACATATTCATGACATGCACAGATGTTGCTTTCTGGCCACTAGAACTGCTACAGACATCAACTCCAACCTTTCAAGCTGCAAGAGGGAAGGGCAGGCTAAAACAATTGGTTGGTCTTAATGATGTCTTAGATCTTTTGGACCGAACCCACCAATCTGAGTCCTTTAATAATGGGTATCTGCCATACTGAGTCCATCCATATTTACCTGAATGTTAAGGAAATATGTACCAAGTGCATCTGACACACCTCAGTAACTCAAACTTAAATGATATGAATATAAGTGTAACGTGAGGTAAGAGAGACACTGGAGAACCATGAGAGTGGGGAAGGCTATCAGGCTGCAGTGTGAAATGAGAACTTCATTAAAGAGACTCTGGTGGTCAGAAACACCGTTGCTTTTGTCAACTCGGGACCACGACAATCAAGAAAATAATGTTCCTCGTAATAGCTTTCACTAAACATTGTCTTGTACAATTCGGTCAGGACGTCCACATCTGCAAGTCTGAGCCTGTAAAACACCTGCAGGTCAACAGAGACCTCACATGGCAGAAGCATGTTTAATAGTAGAATCATCTGCACGCTACGGAGCAATAGTTATGTCTGAGTAAACACTTCATTCATCGCCAATAAAGCATTGCTCCACACTTTATGAATGATGGATTCACCATTTGTAAATGAAGTATTATATAATGCTTCCTCGCGTGCAGTTATTATAACGTTTTACCAAACCATAGAACGAGAGAGAGACTTCTCTAGACCACCGCTGCCTCTAACGTCACCAAATATTACGCCGGCAAATGAAAATAAACAGTAAAACTTTAGAATAACTGCACGCTATGAAGCATTATATAATACTTCATTTACAAATGGGGAATCCATCATTCATAAAGTGTGGGGCAATGCTTTGTAAAGGATGAACTAAATGTTTACTTATACTTAACTAATGTTTTATAGCGTGCAGTTATTATAAAGTGCTTCAGAATCAACAGTAACTACTTGTCTTACTGTATATTTCATATCAAATCCACAACCTGATTAAAACCAGGACACAACATAACACAGACCAGTGAGCATGTCACAGTACTGATTGATCTACTACTACATGATGTCATGACACAGTTGTGACGTTGAAGCGACATATTTGTGAAATGGCATAATTGATCCCCTACCGCCGAAGTAATAAACAACTCGAGGATGACTGTTATGATGCAGGTGTCCTCAGAAAGCCTCCACTCTTCTGACACACACGTCGCATTCTTGAACCCTTCTTGACCTTCATCACATCTTATGGTTGAAACGTCGCCTTCTAGTCCAACCCCGAACAAACCATCTTCACAATCAGCATCTGAATTAGAGTAGAAGAATCATGAGTGTCACACAAATGGTGGAAGAAGGCTAAAGAACAGCAAAATCATATTTTAAGTGTTGCTCTCACCCTTTGTGAAAATGTTCATCACGAGCTTCTTTTCATATGATGATGGATCATCGACTTTACAGGTGAAAGTGACGGATGATTCGCTGCAGCTCTCTAACGGGTAATCATGAGTGATGCAGTTTTCTCCGCCCTCAGTGAATTTATCTGTGAACGTTTAACAGTGTTGTTAAGGAGAGAAACTGCAAGGATGGTCAGATCAAGTAGTTTGTAACGTCACTTGATACTTACTGAAACTTAATTCAGTTGAGCCTTCAAACCACTTGATCGTATACTGGCTCTGCACACAACAGTTCAGGCGTATATTACCTCCCTCTTTACATTGAACGTTGATTTGACTCTGCAGTTGGATATTGGGAGCATCGCGGATTTCATCTGTTGTTACATTTGTATTTTGCCTGAATGCTATTATTCCGCCCGTCAGATCACATTCGTAAAGTCCTTTGATTAAGAGAAGCAAGTGTCAATGATTTCATCTTTATACTGAAAAATGAAGAAATTGTTTTAATTGTAAACTTTTTATTCCAGCTGTAACTACACATTTTAAAACCGATACACTGACGTTACTTTTTGGGATAACTTGTGTGTTGCTGGTATTGTACCGGAAGTAGGAACACTCCACTTTCTGGGTCAATACGGCGCACGCTGGCGGATTCTATCACATTTACTATCGACACCTAACACATAGGTGTCAAGTATTTCCTGAAGCAATTCATTTCTTCCATAGTTTTTCAATGAAATCCCCAAACTATAATGTATTTGACCTCAATTCACATACTTATGAAATGTAAAACCCGGCTTTGAGAGAGTAACTACTTCTTTATACAAATTTCAAAGTGCTTTCATGTATTTGACTTCTTAATAGTTAATGAATTCAGCGAGCCGAGACTTACCCCTATCAGAAGAGATGACATTGTCAATTTTAAGGGTGGAGCTCACATTAGACCTGGATATGGTATACCGTTGACTTTCATCTTGAATTTTATTTCCATTAAATGTCCAAGTAGATTTGGATATCTTTCCCACATTCACATCGTTAGGATTACACTTCATTTCCATGGATTGACCAGTGTAAGCGGGGTTTAGTAATCCGAGTCTATTTGGACCTTTGGAGAAAGTAAAAGATATCAGTTTGAATGAAATCCACTTTACAAATGAATGACCTTTTAGCTATTATGAACTTACTAGTGTACACTGCCATAACTGGGCCAATAGGAGGAGCAACTTCATCTATTTCTTTTGTAAGGTTTTGGTTTGCACTGGCCACTTCTTCCGGAATAATGTCAGTTGTCTGAACAACAAAATCTGCAATTGTGCTTCCGTTTCTGTAAGAACAAACACAAGTTAACGTTGTTGTGTGAAATGTGTAGGGATTCGTGCTTCCAAAGGTTTTTTTACGAAAGAATTTTCAATACCTGAATCCGATGACAGAAACATTGAGAAACCCACTGATGCTCCTGTACTCGCGTTTTAACTGTGGGAGAGATGTGTGTAATAACATCAACATTGGAACAGAAAGAACTGCAAATGCAGGGACCAACTGGATATGATGTTATTAATGCACTCACCACAACAGCAATCTCTTCTTCAAGTTCTGCGTATTGAGGGCTTGATTTATCAGCTAATTCCTTTATGTATGTCTTGTTTAATTCAATGGACATTATCACATCGAAACCTGTTTATTTTAAAGAAATAAAATACGTTAGCAAAGCTATGGATACCTTTTGTTTCTTGTGATTCAAAGAAACTGATGAACACCGGTACAAAAAAAAATCAAGAAGAAAGGAAACAATAAGTTATTGAAGTCTGGATTTGTTATTTCTCTGCAGAGTGAACGATCATTTAAACAACAGTAAATTGTTTTGCTTCTTGTAGATATTGTGATTACTGCTGTTATGGAATATGAGTATATTGACTGTGAGGTTTTACTGAATTTGACCCGTACACATATTTATCTACCATTTCATTATCACGTATGTTAACCTGCAGAATAAAACCCTTGAAGACAATAGCTGCCGTGTTATAACGAGGAAGGGTAATGTAAAGATTGATTAGTAAATACTCACTTGTTGGTATTATGGGCGTTGTGCTGACAGTAGGTGAAGCTGAAAAGAACATTTTGTGTAAATGTGTTAATACTTAAAATAACAATTATCCAAGTCTGGATTTGTTTTTTTTTGCTTAAACAATAATTTTCCTACACTTACTCGTTGCAATTGTTGTAGATATTGTGGTTACTGCTGTTGTGGAATCTGAAAATATGATTTTATTTAGTATATTTAACTGAAGTGGAATCCTTGAAGTGAAAATATCTTACAAAAAGTATTTGAACAAATGTCATCCAGGAATGAGTTATCCTATCGGTTATCTCTAAATACCTACTGGTGACATTAGCTGTTGGTGTTGGTGTAGCAGTTGGTGTTGAATCTGCAAAAACAAAAACACACCAATGTGTTAATACTGACAGCACAAAGTATTCAAGTCTGGATTTGTTGTTTTTATGCTTAAACAAGACAATAGCTGCCTTGTTATAACGAGGAAGGGTAATGTAAATATTGATTAGTAGCACTCACTTGTTGGCATTGGGGGCGTTGTTGTGTTGACAACAAGCGTTGTAGTGTTGACAACAGGCGTTGTAGTGTTGACAACAGGCGTTGTAGTGTTGACAATAGGTGTTGTAGTGTTGACAATAGGTGTTGTAGTGTTGACAATAGGTGTAGCTGAAAAGAACATTTTGTATTATTGTGTTAATACTGACAATAACAATTATCCAAGTCTGGATTTGTTGTTTTTATGCTCAAACAATAATTTTTCCACAGTGACTCGTTGTAATTGTTGTAGATATTGTGGTTCCTGCTGTTGTGGAATCTGAAAATGTGATTTTATTTAGTATATTTAACTGAAGTGGAATCCTTGAAGTGAAAATATATGATAGAAAGTATTTAAACAACCAGGGATCAGATCTCTAAATACCTACTGGTGACATTAGCTGTTGGTGTTGGTGTAGCAGTTGGTGTTGAATCTGCAAAAACAAAAACACACCAATGTGTTAATACTGACAGCACAAAGTATTCAAGTCTGGATTTGTTGTTTTTATGCTTAAACAATAATTTCCCCACACTAACTTTTCTTCTAGCCCGAATCAGTTGCCTTTACAACTTTCATATTGCACTTTAAGTAATGCATAGTTTAAATATCAAATACCAAGGTGTAACTACCATGTTATAAGCATGAAGAACATATTGTTGTTGGTGGTGTGGAAACCCTTGGAGTGTTAACATCTGATCTATTAATTGTTGTTGAGTCTGAAAAATCAATTTAATGTTGTATGTTTAAAGAAAACGTCTTTCAAGTCAGGAAAGACCTTAATGGTTTAAAGCAAATGTTAACCAGGAGGGTGTTGCCAATGCTTTGTATCTAACAACTTCATGGTAACTTGAGTTGGTGTAGTTATGTGTGATGTAGTGCTCTGATGTGTTGCAGCATGAACTATTGACTCTGAAGTATTGACTCTGAGGTTTTACTGAATTTGACCCGTACACATATTTAACTACCATTTCATTATCACGTATGTTAACCTGCAGAATAAAACCATTGAAGACAATCGCTGCCTTGTTATAACGAGGAAGGGTAATGTAAAGATTGATTAGTAGCACTCACTTGTTGGCATTGGGGGCGTTGTTGTGTTGACGATAGGTGTTGTAGTGTTGACAATAGGCGTTGTAGTGTTGACAATAGGTGTTGTAGTGTTGACGATAGGCGTTGTAGTGTTGACGATAGGTGTTGTAGTGTTGACAATAGGTGTTGTAGTGTTGACGATAGGTGTAGCTACACACAAAAACATACACAAATACATTGAACAGTCAAACGTTTGTACATGGTAAGATTGTAAAAGTAAGAATACCCTACACTTGTTGTAGCAACTGTTAAATCTGAATAGACCATTTTAACAATCATTGTCAGAAAAGTGTCACCTAAATCTTATTTCTAAATACGTTTGCGCTTGTCTTAAGTTGAATACTGTCTTCTCAGTCTTACTTGTTGGTGGTTTAGTTGTTGTCTTAGAACACACCGTGGAGTCTGAAAGCAAGAAGAGAGAGAGGAGTCACTGATGAGTAGATGCAAATACAGCAGTGTGCTGTACTGGAGACGAGCTCAACGGTGTAACCCTCAAACCCGAATATTGAAGTCAGCATTGCGGAAGCTTGAGCGCATATAGCGTTTTAACAGTCTGGAGGAGTCTCAGTTATTCTGGCGGAATAGTTTAAGAATATATAAGAAGGCCCTCCGTAATGCCAGAGGAGCCTATTACTGAAAACTAATAAACAATAATAAGAATAACCCTAGGTTTCTCTTTAGCACTGTGGCCAGATTGGCTGAGAGTCATAGCTCTGTGGATCCGTGTGTTCCTGCAAAGCTTAGTAGTAATGATTTTATGAATTGTTTCTATGGTAAGATTCTGACTACTGGAGGCAGGATTGATGATCTCCTGGACTCGGCTATTGCCGGTCCATCCTCAGGTGAGGTGGACTTGGAGGCGGTTGTGGGCCCTGATGTGTGTGTGTGTGTGGATAGATTTTTTTCCCGTTGGCCTCCACCAATTGTCTTCAATGGTTTCTACTTCTAGATCCTGTACCTGTCTCCTGGACCCTGTTACGAGAGGCTGCTTAAAGAAGTTTTGTCTTTAATTAGCACCTCGCTATTAGATATTATTAATGGGTCTTTACTAACGGGGTATATACCACAGTCTTTTAAAGTGGCTGTAGTTAAACCTCTCCTTAAGAAGCCCACCCTCCATTTAGAGCTGTTGGCTGACGACAGACCTATTTCTAACCTTCCCTTTCTCTCTAAGATACTGGAGAAGGTAGTAGCAAACCAGTTGTATGACTTTCTACTGAACAACAGTGTATTTGAGGAGTTTCAGTCAGGATTTAGAAAGCACCGTAGCACAGAGACGGCACTAGTGACCTTTACTCATGACCTTTTAGTTGCATGAGATAGGGGACTTTTCTCTGGACTTGTCCTGTTAGACCTTAGTGCTGCATTTGACACCATTGATCATGACATTTTATTACAGAGACTAGACCAGTTGATTAGTGTTAGAGGTACAGCATTAAGTTGGTTTAAGTCCTTTTTATCAGATCGATCTCAGTTTGTTTACGTAAATGAAGCCTTAACGACCACCGCTGTTCTTCATGGGGTTCCTCAAGGTTCTGTACTTGGACCAATTTTATTTACCTTATATGATGCTTTCTTTAGGGAATATTATTAGAAAACATTTAATAAACATTCACCGCTATGCTGATGATACTCAACTATACCTGTAGATCAAGCCAGATGAAATCCACCAGGTTGCTAAACTTCAGGCGTGTCTTAAAGACATAAAGATCTGAATGACCTGTAACTTTGTGCTGCTGAACTCTGATAAGACCGAAGTTATTTTACTCGGCCAAGAACACCTCAGAAACCAATTATCTAATGATATAGTCTGGATGGTATTGCTTTGGCATCCACCACCACCAAAAGGAATCTTGGAGTTTTATTTGACCAGGATTTGTCCTTAGGTCCACATATAAAAAAACATTTCAAGAATTGCCTTTTTTCACTTACGTAATATTTAAAAAATCAGGCATATCTTGTCTCCAAATGATGAAACATTAAACATTAAGAACATTAATCACGCATTTGTTACTTCAAGACTAGATTACTGTAACTCCTTATTATCAGGCTGCTCTGGTACGGCCTTGGGTCTCTCCAGTTGATACAAAATGCTGCAGCTCGTGTACTAACGAGGACTAGAAAGAGAGATCATATTACTCCTGTATTAGCTGCTCTCCACTGGCTTCCTGTAAGATTTAGAATTATAAATCTACTCTTTTCCGGGAGCCTCTGTGCTTCCTCACCTCAACTTTCCATGGAGCCTCACCCTCCCCAGCCCCCTCCCGTGGATCCTGGCTGAGTCTGAAGCAGGCCCTGCCTCGGTCGCCATGTCCCTGCCGGTGCCCCTCCTCCCCTCTACCTCTTCCGCTGACATGGACTGTGGTTATTTGGCTTGTGTACTACTCATTATATGAATCATTCCATCCGGGGAGAGGGATCCTCCTCTGTTGCTCTCCCTCAGGTTTCTTCCCTTTTTTTTTCCTGTTAAAGGGTTTTTACTATCTTTGTTTGGGGAGTTTTTCCTGATCTGATGTGAGATCCTGGGACAGGATGTCATGTGTACAGATTGTAAAGCCCTCTGAGGCAAATCGTGTATTTGTGACTTTGGGCTATACAAAATGAACTGAATTGAATTGTACTTAATTGTACTTAATTTTAAAACTATCTTCATTTTAATTTGCATCCAAAACAAGGAGTTGAAAAATGGTTTCTACAATGAGACACATATTCTGGCTTGGGAGCAGTAACGACGACCAACTTACTGAGCTGATCAGCAGGCTGGCAGTATTGTCCATCAGCAGGAACAGTGTTGATGCATCCACATGTGTCCTCAGTGACGTTGCCACAGGTCCCGTATGTGACACAGTGGTCACATGGCCAACGATACTGGTCCTCACATCTGCACTGGTAACCACCGCTGCTCGGAGAGCAAACTGGAGACAAGCATATAAATTGTGTAAAACATGTGCGTGTGGAACACTTTTCAAAGCTCACTTGACATTTTGCCAGTCAGAGTCATCTGATGATGTCATTGAGTGTCATGATTAGCAAGTGCTTCCTTTTGAAGTTATGGCTCATTTTGTCAAATATGTTGCACACATCAAATGTGAATAATTCACTAAGTCAATGAAACATTTGCTTATAAACTTTTCATGGAACTTGATAAATGATGCATGCCAAACACATTAAAATAAGTCTGACTTCAGCTAATTTGATTGCATGCATGAAGTTAGCTTTGTTTTAGACAAAGCTAACTGACTGTGTGTCTATGTGGGTCTGCAGGAGAACAACCACCCATGCACATTATCACGGTCGTGTGTAAGTTCACATATGTGCTTGCGCACCTAGTTAAGACATAAGGGAAAGTAGGTATGAATTTTCCATATCTCCAGCTTCATCAGGTAACTAGATTTAATGTTTTCAGTCAAGAGCTTATAGCTCAGTGGTCGGAGCTACTTATTTCTCAGGAATAAAACTTGACTCACGGTTTTAAAAAGAATCACACCACCAAAATGCATGCTGGGTAAAGCCTGGTCACTCAGTCGCACAGGAGACATTTTTGTCTCTTCCTGTGCGACTGAGTGGGTTTTACCAAACATGCAGTTTGGTGGTGTCATTTTAAAAAAAACATAACTAAAGTTCTGTCTCTGACACATAAGTAGTTCAGATCGCCTCGTCTCCATTTATGACTGTGAAAAATACATTTATTTGCTTGCCCAAGATGGGGATTTGAAAAATTCGTACATACATAAGCCCTGTGTCCTAATTCCCTCCATTTAAGCTTCCTAACACACCATGTAAACCAACCTACGAACAGCTGCTAGCCTGTTGCGACTGATATACAGTGAAACCGTCAGAATTGTACAAAATACCGCTCAGCCCTAGCTCAAGCTCACATCAACAACTCTACATACATAACAAGCATATCACAAACATTTAAGGAAACCTAAACATTCAGAAAAGTTTTATCTCTCTTATGATTCCTGTAGTTAAAAAAAATCAAATTCAGTAATTTGATAGGCTTGTTTCCTTAAATCCACAGTCCAGTCTGCCTCTAATCAGTCTGCTGGCTCCCACTCAGTCCTCGGTCACCATGATGACGAGAACACACAGGTGCTTCATATGAGCCAATCAGTTTAACACACAAACCAACTGTATTTTTGGGGATAGAAAGCATAATAAACAAAAGTTGTATTTTGCGACTTCTTACGGCAGTAGTAGCCACACTTTCAAAATGTATTATAAAATTTTCTAGTTAATACGATCTTTGCTTTTTCCTTTGACCCCAGACAAGTGATTTGAAATCCAACTGTGAATTCAATGTGTAATAAAAAGATCACAAGTTGTAAAATACTATATATATATATATATATATATATATATATATATATATATATATATATATATATATATATATATATATATATATATATATAGTATTTTACAAATTGTGATCTTAAATAAATAAATCAAATCTTATTTTCTAGTGATTTTACATGAAAGAAAACATATGTATTCATATGTTCCATGTCAACTATTAGCTCCCCTTAACTTCTCTCTGGACCTCTAAAAAGCATTATTCTCACCTGTAGATATATTTAGGTCAGAGACTTGGACGTCGGCAGTGATGACTGGGTAAGAGATGCTCCTCAGTCGTTCTATGACAGCAGCATCTGTGATGTTCAGCTTAATAGAGATCACGTATTCATAGAGGACTGGAGGAGCTGCAGAGACAGAAAGAGGGATTGTGTTGCATTATTTCTGACCTTTCTGACCTGTTTTTCAAGCCTTGGTTACTGATGTGCTAAGAGACTTCCTCTATCGTTTCGTCTTTGTTTTCTTGGACACCATCCTTATTTTCTCCCAGAACATGTCCAACCATATCTCCCATGTCCGCCAGGTCCTCCAGAAACTGTTGGAGAACTGTCTGTTCGTCAAGGCAGAAAAATGCAAGTTCCATGCAGGTTCAGTCAGCTTTCTGGGGTACATCATCGAGAGTGGGCGGGGAAGGGCCGTCCCAGAAAAATTAAGGCAGTGACAGAGTGGCCACGTCCCTCCAACCGAAAGCAGCTACAGCGCTTCCTGGGCTTCACAAATTTCCATCGGCGGTTCATCAGAAACTACAGCAGGGTTGCAGCTCCCCTAACCAGACTCACGTCCACCTCCATCCCCTTCGCTTGGACCCCTGAGGTGGAGTCTGCTTCCTCCGACCTAAAGGGTAGCTTCACCTCAGCTCCCATCCTGATTCAGCCCGATTCCTCTCGACAGTTCTTTGTGGAGGTGGATGCTTCAGACAGTGGAGTGGGGGTAGTCCTTTCGCAACGCTCAACATCTGACCAGGAACTCCATCCCTGTGCCTTTTTTCTCCCGTTGCCTCTCCCCAGTCGAACGTAAGTACGACGTTGGCAACAGGGAGTTACTCGTGGTCAAGCTTGCGTTGGAGTGGAAGCACTGGCTGGTGGGAGTAGATCAATCTTTTGTGGTTTGGACCGACCACAAGAACTTGGCGTATATCCAGTCAGCCAAGCGCCTCAATTCCCGTCAAGCCCGCTGGGCATTGTTTTTTGGCCACTTTAATTTCACCCTTACCTATTGGCCCGGCTCTAGAAACACAAAGCCTGATGCTCTCTCTCGCCTCTATGTCTCGGTGAATTCTTCACCCAGCCAAAACTCCATCCTTCCGCCTACCCGTGTGGTAGCGGCAGTTACTTGGGAGATCGAATTCATGGTCAGGGAGGCTCAACAGACACAGCCCGACCCAGGTAACTGTCCTTCAAACTGTCTTTATGTCCCTAACTCTGTCCGGTCTCAGGTTCTCCAGTGGGTGCACACCTCCTGCTTTGCCTGCCATCCGGGGATGAATCGTATCAGGTCCCTTCTGAAACGACATTTCTGGTGGTCAGCCATGGAAACCGACACCCGGGCCTATGTTGCTACGTGCACGGTCTGTGCACGAGGAAAGACCTCTCATCGGCCACCAGCTGGGTTGCTACGTCCACTTCCCGTTCCGTCCCTGGTCCCACATTGCTCTAGACTTTGTAACTGGTCTCCCCCCATCTCAAGGTAACGCAGTCATACTCACCATCGTCGACCGTTTTTCTAAAGCTGTTCATTTTGTGGCCCTCCCTGAGCTTCCCACTGCCCGTCAGACTGTTTTAGTGAGCCGTTTAGTGAGACGTTTTAGTGAGCCATGTTTTCCGCCTCCATGGCATTCCCCTGGACATGGTCTCCAACCTGGGAGCCCAGTTGTCTCGCAGGTTTGGAGGTTGTTCTGCCGTGCTCTTGGCGCAACAGTCAGTTGGCTGTCCCTTCGGTGCAAATGCACCTCCGCCGCTGCCATAAGGTCTGGAGAGAGACCCGCGCTGCACTACTATGCTCTTCCGACAGCAACCGGCACATTGCTAACCGCCGCCGGACCCCAGCCCCAGCATACAAACCAGGTCAGAGTGTTTGGCTTTCTTCAAAGAATATCCCGCTGAAGACCGACTCTAAGAAACTGTCACCCCGTTACATTGGCCCTTTTGTCATTGAGCGAATAATCAATCCAACTGCGCTCAGGCTAAGATTACCCCGCATTATGAGGAAGATCCACCCCACGTTTCACTTCTCGCAAATAAAACCAGTTTCTTCCAGCCCCCTCTGCCCTCCTTCCGATCCCCCGCCTCCCGCCCAGGTGGTCGAGGACCATCCAGCTTTCTCTGTCCGGCAGCTCTTGGACGTACGTCCAGAGGGTACCAGTATCTGGTAGACTGGGAGGGATACGGCCCAGAGGAGCGACAGTGGGTTCCTCGGTCCTTCATTCCGGATCCGGAGTTGGTCAGGGAGTTTCATCGAACCCATCCAGATAAGCCTGACGGTCCCTGCTGTGCTCCTCTCCCCTTCTGTTATCCTGCCTGTTTTCCCTCTGTGTTTTCTTGTTGCTCCCAGTTTGCCCTGTGTGGGTGTGTCTGCCTGGGTGTGGCCTTCCCTTCCTGCTGCCAATTTACCAACACACCTGCAACCCGTTTCCCTCATCAGCCTCACAGTATATCACCCCAGCTCTCTCTCCACGCCTCGCCAGATCGTCAGTTCACACACCCGGAACGACTGCCACGGCCTCTTTGGATTTCAGTTTCGTCTTGTGCGTAACTTGTGCTTTCCCAGCCTCTCAGCTCCCCTGAAACTCCCTGGGAGAACTGCCCAGCCTTTCCCCAACCAGCCCGCAGAGGACACCAGCAAGATTCCCACTTCTCTCTAGCTTGAAAATAAATATCATTGTTTTATCCTGCTATGTGTGTTTGCTTTTGGGTCCAGCCTTGCATCACCATGACACTTACTTGGTGGTGTAGAGGTTGTTGAAACATTACAGGGGAGGAAGTCTGTCAGGGATAAGAAAGAGACATTGCTGAATAAGAACTAATGCACAAGCATACAATGGTTTTACTGTAGGCAGTAAACATGTGTTTTTCCGTCATGGATGGTGAACAGCTTACTGAGCTGATCAGCAGGCTGGCAGTATTGTCCGTCAGGAGGAACAGTGTTGATGCATCCACATGTGTCCTCAGTGACGTTGCCACAGGTCCCGTATGTGACACAGTGGTCACATGGCCAACGATACTGGTCCTCACATCTGCACTGGTAACCACCGCTGCTCGGAGAGCAAACTGGAGACAAAACATATAAATTGTGTAAAACATGTGCGTGTGGAACACTTTTAAAACATACAGTTTTATAAACCTAGTGTGTGTGTGTGTGTGTATAATATTTCCTGGACTCATTCTAATGTGATAAATGAATCAAATCTTATTTTCCAGTGATTTTACGTGAAAGAAAACATATGTATTAATATGTTCCATGTCAACTAATAGCTCCCCTTAAGTTCTTCTCTCTGGACCTCTGAAAAGCATTATTCTCACCTGTAGATATATTTAGGTCAGAGACTTGGATGTCGTCAGTGATGACTGGGTAAGAGATGCTCCTCAGTCGTTCTATGACAGCAGCATCTGTGGTGTTCAGCTCAACAGAGATCACGTATTCATAGAGGACTGGAGGAGCTGCAGAGACAGAAAGAGGGATTGTGTTGCATTATTTCTGACCTTTCTGACCTGTTTCTGGCCTGAGCAGTGAATAATAGGATTACTGTGTTGGCATTGTGGGCGTTGTAGTGTTGACAATAGGTGCAACTTAAAAGAACATTTTGTGTTATTGTGTTAATACTGAAAATAACAATTATCCAAGTCTGGATTTGTTGTTTTTATACTTAATCAATAATTTCCCCACAGTGACTCGTTGTAATTGTTGTAGATATTGTGGTTACTGCTGTTGTGGAATCTGAAAATATGATTTTATTTAGTATATTTAACTGAAGTGGAATCCTTGAAGTGAAAATATCTTACACAAAGTATTTGAACAAATGTCATCCAGGAATGAGTTATCCTATCGGTTATCTCTAAATACCTACTGGTGACATTAGCTGTTGGTGTTGGTGTAGCAGTTGGCGTTGAATCTGCAAAAACAAAAACACACCAATGTGTTAATACTGACAACACAAAGTATTCAAGTCTGGATTTGTTGTTTTTATGCTTAAACAATAATTTCCCCACACTAACTTTTCTTCTAGCCCGAATCAGTTGCCTTTACAACCTTCATATTGCACTTTAAGTAATGCATAGTTTAAATATCAAATACCAAGGTGTAACTACCATGTTATAAGCATGAAGAACACATTGTTGTTGATGGTGTGGAAACCCTTGAAGTGTTAACATCTGATCTATTAATTGTTGTTGAGTCTGAAAAATCAATATAATGTTGTATGTTTAAAGAAAACGTCTTTCAAGTCAGGAAAGACCTTAATGGTTTAAAGCAAATGTTAACCAGGAGGGTGTTGCCAATGCTTTGTATCTAACAACTTCATGGTAACTTGAGTTGGTGTAGTTATGTGTGATGTAGTGCTCTGATGTGTTGCAGCATGAACTATTGACTCTGAAGTATTGACTCTGAGGTTTTACTGAATTTGACCCGTACACATATTTAACTACCATTTCATTATCACGTATGTTAACCTGCAGAATAAAACCATTGAAGACAATAGCTGCCTTGTTATAACGAGGAAGGGTAATGTAAAGATTGATTAGTAGCACTCACTTGTTGGCATTGGGGGTGTTGTAGTGTTGACAATAGGCGTTGTAGTGTTGACAATAGGCGTTGTAGTGTTGACGATAGGTGTTGTAGTGTTGACAATAGGTGTTGTAGTGTTGACAATAGGCGTTGTAGTGTTGACGATAGGCGTTGTAGTGTTGACAATAGGCGTTGTAGTGTTGACGATAGGTGTAGCTACACACAAAAACATACACAAATACATTGAACAGTCAAACGTTTGTACATGGTAAGATTGTAAAAGTAAGAATACCCTACACTTGTTGTAGCAACTGTTAAATCTGAATAGACCATTTTAACAATCATTGTCAGAAAAGTGTCACCTAAATCTTATTTCTAAATACGTTTGCGCTTGTCTTAAGTTGAATACTGTCTTCTCAGTCTTACTTGTTGGTGGTTTAGTTGTTGTCTTAGAACACACCGTGGAGTCTGAAAGCAAGAAGAGAGAGAGGAGTCACTGATGAGTAGATGCAAATACAGCAGTGTACTTATTCAATTCAGTTTATTTTGTATCGCCCAAAATCACAAATACACAATTTTCCTAAGAGGGCTTTACAATCTGTACACATAACATCCCTGTTCAGGGAATTTCTGATGAATTGCGACATCTTTCCGCATATAGAATTAAAAAAGTGTTGTAATCTTTAATTTGAGGAAAATACATTTACAAATAAAGCTTTGCAAATACTTCAATAGTTCCCGCATTTGCCGTGTGCCGCTAGACGACACGCTCAACAACGTGCATCATGTCTCTCTACGTGAAGCTTCGACCACGTTGTGTAATTGTCACGTAAATATGATGCTGTTTGTTCCTCATGCTGATTTCCTTTCGCCAGTAGGCGGCACTTTGACTGTGAGTGAAAAAAAGGCTAGTCAGTATCCTCAGGTCATGACTTTTAGCGAGCACAACCAGTTTGGGGCAGATTGGAGGAAGTCCAGTGGAGTTACAAGAGCTTGTTTAATGTCTTTGGCCAGTCGGTGGCGCTACGACAATGTGAACATAGACGTGCATCATGTTTCTCTGTGTGAAGGCTAGACCAGGTCATGTAAATTACATGTAAATCTGATGCCATTTGGCCGCATTACTGTAGCTCCCCCTAGTGTTTAAATCGCACAAAAGATATAATGCATGTTAGGAGATGCAATGTGCACATATACAACAAATTTGGAGTCATTTGTTCAAATAGTTTCAATATTATGAGCATTGAAAAACAAGACACCCCCTGATAGGTTAATTCGTTGTTATCTTTTCAACTTAATGAAATATCAAAAAGCTTTAAACCAGGGGGCGCTACAGAGCCATTTATTTTTTACACAAATAAGACGAATATATCATACATCTGTTTTTACCAGGCCTGATGCGCGTGCAAACTCTGGTGAGTTCTAATAATTGCCAAACTATTGCGACACAATTCACATTCAAGAAAAGAGCATGCAATAACATACCTGACCATTTTTACTGTCATTTTTGTTGCAAAGGCAATTCAATAATATACTAGATAAAAAAAACGGCAATTTGGAAGCGATATTTGTTTGATGAATCACTATTTTCTTTGATGCATTTGTCCATCCATCCATCGTCATCCACTTATCCGGGCCCAAGTCACATAGGCAGCAGGCTTAGGACGGTATTCTAGACGTCCCTCTCCCCAGCAACACTCCCTGGGGAACTCCAAGGCGTTTCCATACCAGGCGAGATACATCATCCCTCCAGGGTGTTCTGGGTCTACCCAGGAGCCTCTTGCCAGTTGGCGTTGCCTGGAAAACTGTCAAAAGGGAGGGGCCCAGAAAGCATCCGGATCAGATGCCCTCACAACCTCAGATGGCTGTCCAGCTCCTCACCCTATCTCAAAAATTTGAGTCAAGCTACAATACGAAAGATGCTTATTCTTTCGATCACGAGGCAATGCTCATGGCCATAGGCGAAGGTCAGAACGTACACGGACTGGCAAATTGATAGTTTTGCCTTTTGACTCGGCTCCCTCTTCACAACAGTCTTGTGCCACTCATGTAACACAACTGATGCTGGCCAAACCACCTGTACAGCTCACACTCAATTGTACCCAACCACCACGGGACACTTAAGATGCATGTCAGCCACGACAGCCCAAGCCTTTACCGTCGTAGTTTAGACAGAACAGTTTTAACTTGGTAGGAATGGGAGGGTGGGCACTCTGCTACCATGATGACTCTGCTTTCAGGGAGCATGTTATCAGCTGCAACATCAGTATGAGCGCTGTGCAGTGTTGAAAAATGGTTTCTACAATGAGACACATATTCTGGCTTGGGAGCAGTAACGACGACAGACCAACTTACTGAGCTGATCAGCAGGCTGGCAGTATTGTCCATCAGCAGGAACAGTGTTGATGCATCCACATGTGTCCTCAGTGACGTTGCCACAGGTCCCGTATGTGACACAGTGGTCACATGGCCAACGATACTGGTCCTCACATCTGCACTGGTAACCACCGCTGCTCGGAGAGCAAACTGGAGACAAGCATATAAATTGTGTAAAACATGTGCGTGTGGAACACTTTTCAAAGCTCTCTTGACATTTTGCCAGTCAGAGTCATCTGATGATGTCATTGAGTGTCATGATTAGCAAGTGCTTCCTTTTGAAGTTATGGCTCATTTTGTCAAATATGTTGCACACATCAAATGTGAATAATTCACTAAATCAATATAACATTTGCTTATAACCTTTTCATGGAACTTGATAAATGATGCATGCCAAACACATTAAAATAAGTTTGACTTCAGCTGCATGGGGTCAGAGAGACAGATAAGTTAATTTGATTGTGTGCATGAAGTTAGCTTTGTTTTATACTAAGCTAACTGACTGTGTGTCTATGTGGGTCTGCAGGACAACAACCACCCACGCACATTATTACAGTCAGCTATGAATTTTCTATACCCACCTCTTTGTCGAGAGCAACATATAACATTTTTAGTCCAGGGCTTAGAGCTTAGCGGTTGGAGCTACTTATTTATCAAGAATAGAACTTGACTCGCGGTTTTGAAAAGACTTACACCGCCAAAATGCATGCTGGGTAAAGCCAACTCAGTCGCACAGGAGACATTTCTGTCTCTTCCTGTGCGACTGAGTGATCGGGTTTTACCCAGTATGCAGTTCGGTGGTATAATTATTTTTTTTTAAACATAACTAAAGTTTTATCCCTGACACATAAGTAGTTCAGACCGCTTCATCACCATTTCTGACTGTGAATGTTGTATTTAGCTGCTTGCTTAAGAGGGCATGTTAAAAATTCATACTTACATTCCCCTGGCTCCTAAGTTCCTCCAGGTTAAGCTTCATAACACACCCTGTGAACCAACCTACAAACAGCTGCTGGCCTGTTGCGAGCCACTACAGCATGCCATACTGTGAAACCTTCACAAACTTACAAAATACCGTGAAATTAATTTTTGGCCATACCGCCCAGCCCGAGCTAATGCTCACATTAAAATCTTTACAAGCAAAACAAACATACCACAAACATTTACCTAAACGTTCACAAAAGTATTACCTCTCTCATGATTCATGTAGTTTAAAAAAAAATCAGATTCAGTAGTTTGATAGGCTTGTTTCCTTAAATCCACAGTCCAGTCTGCCTCCAATCAGTCTGCTGGCTCTCACTCAGTCTTCAGTCACCATGATGACGAGAGCACACAGGTGCTTCATATGAGCCAATCAGTTTAACACACAAACCAACTGAAGTCTTTTAGGGAGAAACAGCGTCATAAAAAACTTATATATTGCGACTTCTTACGGCAGTAGTAGCCACACTTTCAAAATGTATTGCGACATTTTCTAGTTAATACGATCTTTGCTTTTTCCTTTGACCCCAGACAAGTGAAATCCAACTGTGAATTCAATATATATATATATATATATATATATATATATATATATATATATATATATATATATATATATATATATATAGTATTTCCTGGACTCATTCTAATGTAATAAATAAATCAAATCTTATTTTCTAGTGATTTTACGTGAAAGAAAACATATGTATTAATATGTTCCATGTCAACTAATAGCTCCCCTTAAGTTCTTCTCTCTGGACCTCTGAAAAGCATTATTCTCACCTGTAGATATATTTAGGTCAGAGACTTGGATGTCGTCAGTGATGACTGGGTAAGAGATGCTCCTCAGTCGTTCTATGACAGCAGCATCTGTGGTGTTCAGCTCAACAGAGATCACGTATTCATAGAGGACTGGAGGAGCTGCAGAGACAGAAAGAGGCATTGTGTTGCATTATTTCTGACCTGAGCGGTGACTAATAGGATTACTGTGTTCTTTACAGTCTTACTTGTTGGTGGTGTAGAGGTTGTTGAAACATTACAGGGGAGGAAGTCTGTCAGGGAAAAGAAAGAGACATTGCTGAATAAGAACTAATGCACAAGCATACAATGGTTTTACTGTAGGCAGTAAACATGTGTTTTTCCGTCATGGATGGTGAACAGCTTACTGAGCTGATCAGCAGGCTGGCAGTATTGTCCGTCAGGAGGAACAGTGTTGATGCATCCACATGTGTCCTCAGTGACGTTGCCACAGGTCCCGTATGTGACACAGTGGTCACATGGCCAACGATACTGGTCCTCACATCTGCACTGGTAACCACCGCTGCTCGGAGAGCAAACTGGAGACAAAACACAATGAATTTCAAGTGTGGGAGCAGCTTATATCATGTTTTGTTTTTTAAGTGTGGCTTCAGCCGCATGGGGTCAGAGACCCCATGCTGGAAGCACACTTCATGTTCTCCTGCGGGCTTATTAAGTGTGGCTTCAGCCGCATGGGGTCATAGACCCCATGCTGGAAGCACACTTCATGTTCTCCTGCGGGCTTATTAAGTGTGGCTTCAGCCGCATGGGGTCATAGACCCCATGCTGCAAGCACACTTCATGTTCTCCTGCGGGCTTATTATTATTATTCTTCTTATAGTCAAACCACTACTCCTCCCAGAGCGTTGCCAGCACATGCGTAAAAAATACATCGAAACGTGCGGTTTGCGCGGGAATCGTGAGGTATGACTTTTCTAAGAGATTCGCCCGGCCGTTTTCCCGAAAAATGCAAAAAACGTCAAAAACTGTCAAAAAAATTTCACGAAATGTTCGTAGAGGGTGGCGCACCAATTAACAGAGTGAGAAGAAGCGACAGAAACTGCTAAAAAAATAAAACGTATTTTGTCTTTACTCCCACAATGTTCACTCTTCATACACCATTGTTGGATAGAAACGTTGGAAATCTTGTCTTCTGTCATAAACTGCGGTCGATAGGAATCCAACAGACTCAGACGTCTTGAAATCGGACTGAATGTGAGAGCAGGTCCACCTCGCTCTGCCATCCGCCGCCATGTTAAATCTCCCTCCAAAACCACGTCTCCCCTGAAGCTCGTACCTGATTTGTAAATCGCCCGTACAGACACATGTTTTATCGTACAGACTCGCCAGTCACAGTATCTGTTCATCAGGTCTTCCTAACGCTCAATATGCGATATCGAAGCAATAGTGGCTTTTAAAGTACCATTTTTTTTAAATAGTTTGAAAGGAGTTCCACAGTATTTAGGTCTATTAAGCTCAGCGTAAGGAAGTCCCTTTGAAGTCATCACCATGGCAACCTTTGCTCTAGCGACCCACAGGTGTTCTCGTTAGGGCAGTTTAACAGACACGCAGACACTTACACACGCACACACAACACAGATGACTTCTGTCTCTCTGTCTGTTTGTCTCACACACACACAGACACACATACACACACACAAACAAACAAACACATACACACACACAAACAAACAAACACATACACACACACACACAACACAGATGACTTCTGTCTCTCTGTCTGTTTGTCTCACACACACAGACACACAGACACACATACATACACACACAAAGACGTTTACGTGTGTTTTATATTGTGTAGTTGTCAACACTGTGATCATTAATAAGGTCATATGATATTTCATATACGTTTGTGTGTGTTCAGGACGTTCAGTAGTTTATTTCCTTAAGTCCACAGTCCAGTCTGCCTCTAATCAGTCTGCTGGCGCTCACTTGGTCACCATGACGACGGCAGCACACAGGTGCTTCATATCAGCCAATCAGTTTAACACACAAACCAACTCAAGTGCTTTGGAGGAGAGACGGGCGTCATAAACAAAAGCTATATATTGCGACGTCTTACGGCAGTAGTAGCCACACTTTCAAAATTTCTTGCGAAATTTTCTAGTTATTATTATTATTATTCTTCTTATAGTCAAACCACTACTCCTCCCAGAGCGTTGCCAGCACATGCGCAAAAATTACATCGAAACGTGCGGTTTGCGCGGGAATCGTGAGGTATGACTTTTCTAAGAGATTCGCCCGTACGTTTTCCCGAAAAATGCAAAAAACATAAAAAAAATTTCACGAAACGTTCGTAGAGGGTGGCGCGCCAATTAACAGAGTGAGAAGAAGCGACAGAAACTGTTAAAAAAATAAAACTTATTTTGTCTTTACTCCCACAATGTTCACTCTTCATACACCATTGTTGGATAGAAACGTTGGAAATATTGTCTTCTGTCATAAACTGCGGTCGATAGGAATCCAACAGACTCAGACGTCTTGAAATCGGACTGAATGTGAGAGAAAGTCCACCTCGCTCTGCCATCCGCCGCCATGTTAAATCTCCCTCCAAAACCACGTCTCCCCTGAAGCTCGTACCTGATTTGTAAATCGCCCGTACAGACACATGTTTTATCGTACAGACTCGCCAGTCACAGTATCTGTTCATCAGGTCTTCCTAACGCTCAATATGCGATATCGAAGCAATAGTGGCTTTTAAAGTACCATTTTTTTTAAATAGTTTGAAAGGAGTTCCACAGTATTTAGGTCTATTAAGCTCAGCGTAAGGAAGTCCCTTTGAAGTCATCACCATGGCAACCTTTGATCTAGCGACCCACAGGTGTTCTCGTTAGGGCAGTTTAACAGACACGCAGACACTTACACACGCACACACAACACAGATGACTTCTGTCTCTCTGTCTGTTTGTCTCACACACACAGACACACAGACACACACACAAACAAACAAACACATACACAAACACACACAGACACACAAACACACACACACAAACACACACACACAAAGACATTTACGTGTGTTTTATATTGTGTAGTTGTCAACACTGTGATCATTAATAAGGTCATATGATATTTCATATACGTTTGTGTGTGTTCAGGACGTTCAGTAGTTTATTTCCTTAAGTCCACAGTCCAGTCTGCCTCTAATCAGTCTGCTGGCGCTCACTTGGTCACCATGACGACGGCAGCACACAGGTGCTTCATATCAGCCAATCAGTTTAACACACAAACCAACTCAAGTGCTTTGGAGGAGAGACGGGCGTCAGAAACAAAAGCTATATATTGCGACGTCTTACGGCAGTAGTAGCCACACTTTCAAAATTTCTTGCGAAATTTTCTAGTTATTATTATTATTCTTCTTATAGTCAAACCACTACTCCTCCCAGAGCGTTGCCAGCACATGCGCAAAAATTACATCGAAACGTGCGGTTTGCGCGGGAATCGTGAGCTATGACTTTTCTAAGAGATTCGCCCGTACGTTTTCCCGAAAAATGCAAAAAACATAAAAAAAATTTCACGAAACGTTCGTAGAGGGTGGCGCGCCAATTAACAGAGTGAGAAGAAGCGACAGAAACTGTTAAAAAAAACAAACGTATTTTGTCTTTACTCCCACAATGTTCACTCTTCATACACCATTGTTGGATAGAAATGTTGGAAATCTTGTCTTCTGTCATAAACTGCGGTCGATAGGAATCCAACGGACTCAGACGTCTTGAAATCGGACTGAATGTGAGAGCAAGTCCACCTCGCTCTGCCATCCGCCACCATGTTAAATCTCCCTCCAAAACCACGTCTCCCCTGAAGCTCGTACCTGATTTGTAAATCGCCCGTACAGACACATGTTTTATCGTACAGACTCGCCAGTCACAGTATCTGTTCATCAGGTCTTCCTAACGCTCAATATGCGATATCGAAGCAATAGTGGCTTTTAAAGTACCATTTTTTTAAATAGTTTGAAAGGAGTTCCACAGTATTTAGGTCTATTAAGCTCAGCGTAAGGAAGTCCCTTTGAAGTCATCACCATGGCAACCTTTGATCTAACGACCCACAGGTGTTCTCGTTAGGGCAGTTTAACAGACACGCAGACACTTACACACGCACACACAACACAGATGACTTCTGTCTCTCTGTCTGTTTGTCTCACACACACAGACACACAGACACACATACACACACACAAACAAACATATACACAAACACACACACACAGACACACAAACACACACACACAAACACACACACACAAAGACGTTTACGTGTGTTTTATATTGTGTAGTTGTCAACACTGTGATCATTAATAAGGTCATATGATATTTCATATACGTTTGTGTGTGTTCAGGACGTTCAGTAGTTTATTTCCTTAAGTCCACAGTCCAGTCTGCCTCTAATCAGTCTGCTGGCGCTCACTTGGTCACCATGACGACGGCAGCACACAGGTGCTTCATATCAGCCAATCAGTTTAACACACAAACCAACTCAAGTGCTTTGGAGGAGAGACGGGCGTCAGAAACAAAAGCTATATATTGCGACGTCTTACGGCAGTAGTAGCCACACTTTCAAAATTTCTTGCGAAATTTTCTAGTTTCTTACTGTTATTGTGAATTTTAATATTATGGCAGATGTGACTTTGCCCTTACAAAATAAAAGTTTGTTTTCTTCTTTTTAGTGCAGAGCAATACTGTAAACGAGTGGACAAAAAAAAACACTTTGAATCAAGTAAACCATCATGGCTGCAAAAGGAAAAAGCTAAATTAGCGCTTATATTCATTTTATTTATCGTTTGTGCGGGAAAAGGACAAACCAGGAAACAGGTTTAGTAAACTGGAGAGCGCAGAACCGATACCCCTCCACTTTCTCATGGATTTCGGTTGCATTTTTCAAACTGAGTATATTGCAACCAAAACCAACAGGTAACAACATTACGTATTTATTACTTATACAACCAAAGCACTTGGTTAGGTTCAGTAAAACACCACGCATGGAATGTGTTGTAACTTGGGTAACAAAGGGGCGGAAAGTTTCCACGGGAATTTTGGCTCGGGAATTTGGGGAATTTTGAAAAAAAGAAATGCCTAAGTTTTTCTCAAAAGCATATAACAGGGAAGTTAAATGTAGTTGAGAACAAGACTCTGAACGCTGAGCTCAGCTGGACCCTGAATGCAGCTGGTTGAACATCGTCTGCAGAAACATAAACATAAAACGTTCTGTTGTTGTTGACGTTTCTGTCATCAGTGTTGCGTCTGAACGTTTCAGCCCTTTGGCAAGTGTGAGAGCGCCGAGTTGTGTAGAGGCCAAGAGCGGTACTGCAGCCAGAGATTTACATTACAGCTGCAACATATTGAAGAAAATAACTGAACTAGTTCATTTGTTGGAGCTGTGAACTTAGTTCAACATGTTGAATTATGGACTATGAACTGAACTAGTTCATGTAGGTCCAGGAAGAAAGCATTTAGACCTGAAAGGATTCAGGAAAAACACTAAAGAAAGATATTTGTGTTGGCGGGTGGTGATCATGCGGAATACACCTTTTTTTTATTTAACGTTCATGTTTGCGTTGTTTGATGAAAGAATAAAGTTCGACTCACAAAATGTCAAAAAGGTCAAAAATGTAATTTTTAAAAGTTGTATTATCAATGTTTGCATTTATGTCTGCTTATGACGAGGTCAATACAGTTAAATTACCCAAAAATTTCCAGTTTATTTCTGTTAATTCCCGTTTATTCCCATGGAAAGTTTCCAACTTTGAATATTCCCGGAATTTTGCAACCCTAGCTGTAACTCTATTACGTTGTTCACTCTTCATCCGGATGGAGGATCCTCCTCTCCTGGAGGCTTCTTCCCCTTCTCGTCCCATCAGGGTCAACAGAGGATGTCGTATGTGTACAAACTGTAAAGCCCTCTGAGGATAATTTGTGATTTGGGCTTTACAAAAAAAAAAAAAAAACTGAATAGTTTGGCTTAAAATAAATGTTTAACATTTTTGACTTTTTTATTACACACAGTGATTAGTTTTCTTCTCAGTTCATAAATCTTTAACCAGTGCTAAAGTAAACTCCATGCCCCTCGCTGCTTTGGAAAGAGGGAAAGTCCAAGTTTGTAACTCATTAATAACGTTTAAAGACTGTTTAATGACTTCATCTGCTTCAGCACCTCTCCCAGATATCTGGAGTAATATGTCAGCTAATACATTGAGCTGTAATGCAGACACCAGCTGGGGTTCAATATGAAAATGGCTTCATGAAAGAAAATAGCAATGTGGAATCCACCCGGAGTGGATTGAATGGAAGTCGTCTCTGTGTCAGCGAACACTGCACATTGATCACACCAGCAGTCCTCCTGCGGCGTGTCCCACCAGAGGAAGCTGCGGTCTCACCTGTGGTGATGTTGATGTGCGTGACGTTCACAATGGGACTCAAGCCCATGGTGACGGCGCCGCCGGCAAGGAGGCTTTTAAGGTAGAGCACCAACTCGATGTCAGTAATGTTCAGCTCCACGTCCACATCGTACTCAATTGGAGCCGACGCCGCTGGAGGAAAAACAAACAGCCGGATTTAGGGTTCAGGTCTCGTAGGGGTTCAGGACTTACCGCTGTCCAGAGACCACGGCAGGCGGTTTAGACACGGCGGCTTGAGGTCAAACTTGACTTTGTGTCCTCTGGACCTTCACATATCACACACACTGTTTCTACGACCACAGGGCTCATGTGCAATCTGAGTGTATTCATCAGTGAGAGCTTCAAAAGCAAATACCCGTCTGGCATTCATCAAATCACCAGACAGGCACATGTTTTGAAGCGGCACGCACATTTCCCGAGCATCTGAAAGGTGTCTGCTCATCCGACAGGAACCCGCTGTGGTTCGGGTGGGAAGCCGGTGAGGAATCGTGTCTTTTTCACCACAGGAGTGAAAGCAGTTGGGTCAGTTTACTATAAACCTGACATATTTACAGGTAATGTCATTTTCCATGCATTTTATCCTGTTTTTTGACATGCTGTGAGTGTCTGCATGGTCTTTTTTCTTTACCTGCAATGCTGTTTCTAACCACAAAGGGGCAGCAGAAACAAGCTCTACACAGACCACTAAAACATTGGCTCCATATCAACTTTGCCATGAAAGATAATCTTATTAGAAGCCATCTAATCACCTGGATGTAGCTTCAAATGCAAAAAAACATCACATTATACAAACATTATAGTTGTATTTATGAATCTTCTCATCTAAAAATGATTTATAAAGCAAATAAGTGTACTTCCCAATCTCCATGTCACATTGCATCCTGTTCATGAACGGCACTCACCGGCTCTTTTCTCCCTGGATACAAAGTGTTCTTCTTGGTTGTGCACCTGAGGAAGCAGAGCTTTGTGTTAATAATCAAAACCTCTGATCCCATATTTTCCGTTCAGCAGCGGACGTACCGGTGAGACGTGAGCTGAGAACCTCCCTGTTTCCAAAACAACAGCTGTCAGTAGAAGGGCAATGACGATCCAGCCGCTATTAGGTAATGCCATTCCTTTTGAGAAGGGACAGAATAAAACAAGGATAAGTAACGGTGACAAGTTTCTGTAGTTTTCTCAGTAATATTTCGGTGTCCTGGCCTCATTCTACTGTAGACGCCTGCAGGCTGCTGTACACCTGCAATGCATCATGGTCAAAAGTCATCAACGTGAATGCTGCTGTGAAGGAATTAGAATCGTTCCTGTATGTGTGTGTGTGTGTGTGTGTGTGTGTGTGTGTGTGTGTGTGTTGCTGTTTGTTAGCTAAGGCTAGCTCCGTGTGGACTCTCCTGCTAGCCGCCACGTGAGCTTCCAGACCACACAAAGATCATCTTCTCACTTACCATTAAAATGTTGTCGCTTACAATGTTTTACAAACTAAAAACAGAATGTTAAATTCGTTTAAAATGTTGAAATATTAAAATGAATGACTTTTGTTGAAAAAACTGCATCTTCATTTTCCAGTATGTAATAATTAATTTACAGAATGAACATGAATACAGTGATTTGCTGTAAACTGTGACTGTGAAGTACAGCAAGCGAGCAAGTGACTGTAAAATCTACAATAATCTTGTTACAGTGTAAGGATTCAATTCAGCTAATGACCACTAAAAATAATAATAATAATAATAATAATAATAATAATAATAATAATAATGCATTTCATGTTAAACTCAGAGTGCCACAGAGCCAATATACAGTAAAACAAATACAAACATAGTAGCAACCCATAATAAAACAGGTCTGACGATGAACTACCACGAAGTCAAAGCGCCGTCCTGAATAAAATGTTTTTAGGTCTCTAGAGGATCCCGTGTCTGCTGTTGTCATGGAGACGGTTTCACAGGTGCAGCTCATTGTTCCCATTGTTCAACCAGACAAAGAGATATGGATCTCCAAGCCACACAACTAATACAAGTCAAGGAATTTATGAATCATGACTTGAGGGTTTAAAGTTGAGACTGAGAGCTGACGGTCGTTCGCTCTGTTATTTACATCAGTGAACATGACGTTGTTGTTGTTGTTGTTGTTGTTTGTTTGCTGGAGCGTCTGCGTGGGCGAGTCCTGAAACCTGCTGGAGCGTCATTTACAGTAATCCTGATCGTGGACAATTAAGTGCATGGGTGTTGTCATGTGTTGTCATGTGTTGCATTGTGTTGCATTGTGTTGCATTGTGTTGCATTGTGGCACAGTCCGTGGGCGTGAGGCGGCTTTCTCTCTGCTGGAGTCACATCCCCCTGCAAGAGCCAGAGGGACTTCAGCTCGAGCCCCAAACCCTGAGGACCATGTGGGGCCAGCAGTCAGGGAGCAGCCAACACTCCTCATCAGTAACACTTCCTGGGATGCCACATGTCTATAAGGCTTTATGATATGTTTATGGCACCATGTTATTGTAGTAATGCAGTGCAGTGGGGTATAAAGTATAAAAATACTCCTGAACTCAGTGAAACAAGTGTATTCTGTGTGGGTTCTGCATGGTTTTTATACTGCATCATAATTCCCATAGTTGTAAGCATAAGACTCTTTTTCTATGATTAATTATAATCATCTCATAATTTTGATTATAAATCACCATAAGTGCTCATTGATTGCTTTCAGTAGAGGAAACAACATCATTCACTGTCCTACGCCAGAGAGCTTGAGGTGGCTTCATGTTTCTTGGTATTTGGGTGAAACCAGGAAGCAGCGATGCATTTTTAAGAGACATTAAAAACACACCTTGCATTGTTGACCGCAACACACACCCTTAAATGAGTTGTCCACCTCCAGTTGACCTTAACTGCACTGGACAGACCGTCTGCATGCTGGCTGCGGCTCCACGAGCTGTCGTGAGGCTGGTCGGCTCGTCAGCGGAAGGTTCATCGTGTTTAAGGTGCAGAACGGTGAGCTGGTCACAACTGAGCGGGATGAGAAATGCAGATATTTAGAAGAATAACTTAACAATTTAATCATGTGTGCATTTTCAATAGGACCCCACATTTAAAGTGTTAATGTACTTTTTCTTTGTTTTAACTGTGGAACCATTTTTGTCTCTCGACCTCTTTGTCCCTGTTTGAGTCGTCAACTCCAATATTTGTGTTTATTGTATTTGATCAGCAAAGTCTTGGGAGAAAAAAAATGTATATCTGCAAAAAAAAAAACACTTTTAAAAGATATTTTGATCATAATTAAGGAAACCCAGCATGATATGAGCCAGAATCCCCAAAAAAGCCTCCTGGAGCGTCAATAAAACACCTTTATGGAAAGATTAGGACCTGAAGAATCAGAATCTGCAACAGAAATCACAATGAAACAAAGACTTGTCTGTTAGGAAGGAGTTCCAGTCAAAACACTGTGTCGTTCGGTTCAAACATGGAAAAAATACGTATTTTATGCCAAAAGATTGTCTGAATGGGGCATGCTGGGACTTAAAATGGGAGCGGGAGGATTAGAGTTTATACTCACATTTAGACTACCGACACTAAATGCTACCGTTTTGATTATTTGCTGTTTGCTTCATCATGTTGTTTATTTGATGTCGAGGACGACTCGAACCACAAAATAAAAAGTTCCAAAAATACGCATTTATATTTTTTTTTTGCTGACTGGACAATCTTCCAAAGGGAACTCCTCTCATCTTGGAGTTTGAGGTGGTACAGTGTCAATGACAATCCAAAAATGTTTGAATATTTTTTAATAACAATGTGCGTGACATCCTGTTGCGTTGCTGTCGAGCAGCTTTCCTGCAGGTCGCCAATCCTAATTTGCAGATACGTTTTGATCCCGCAATTAAATTGCTTTTACTGCCAACGATGCCGGCTAACCTGTATGCCTGAAATGTGGCAGTAAACTATGAAACAACAAAAGATTTGATCTTGAAAGACTCGTCCAGAACGAACACGCTTACAGAAACGTCTCGCTGCAGAAGAGCGAGCAGCAGATTCAGTCTCCAGACTCCTGCTGCCGGTTCCCATGAGCAGCTCGTAAAAACATGTCCGTCCTTCGGTGCTCGATCTGAAACTCAGGTACTGAACCTCCCACCTGGTGGTTACAGGACGAGGACCTGACTCGACCTCATGAGCCACAGGTACGGGGCCGGTCAACACCTGCAGGTTTCTTTCTCTACTGGAAAGTTGCCACGGTCTTGATGTGTGTCTGTTTCTATTGCTGCTTTTCTATTGTTTCTATTCCTTCTTGGATAAAATACAACCCCAGTCTTTGTTACTGCCTCCATGCGGAGACAAAAGGGTTTGATGCACTCGCGAGGTGCAGGTGATGAGACGCAGGAGGATCGCGTTTGGGGCATCGAGTGAAGAGATCAGAGGACACCAGAGATAGAGACCCCAACCCTTTCAAAATAAAACAGGAAACCAAAGCCAAAAGCCATGACCGTGACACAATAAACATGTCTATGTACTTTTTACTTTGCTCTTCATAAGACTTTCATATTGTCATTACAGGTAAAATAGCAATACAGTGTCAGGAATTGTTGTGTCGTTTCATAAATACAACAAATGATAGTTTTTGTATTTATAATATGACTATATATAAAACTTTATGAGCTGTGATATCAAGTAGCGTTTGCGGCTCCACACACACGTTGTCTCTTAGGTAGCGACGGTTGTTCTAGACAATGATTATGATATCATGTTTTTATATGTTTCTTGCTTTTCACTGTTGGTCTAAATACTAAATGTGTCCTTTGAGGGAAAAGGAGAGCAAGCCGGTCGTCAAGGGTGGGAAAAAGGTCTCTGGGCACTTTAGTGTGCTTGTCTGGCTGAAGTGAGTGATGACACAAAGCCTCGCAGTGACAGGTCATTATGGACGCCACGGAGCACTGGTTGGCTCTCAGGTGACAGCAGCTGCTTTAAGCACTGAACAAAGAAGCATGTTGTCCCTTCATTCAAAAGTCTGTGAATTAAAAGTCTCTCAGAAATCCTGTCGAGACGTCCTCAATTCTACATCCACCAGAACAAAACCAAATGCACAAAAGATGCTGCAGTTTTATGTGGTTTTGGCTGAATAGTTAACTCAACAGCGAGCGAGACGTTCAGAGTTCTCACTCCTGCTTGTTGTCATTTTTCAGTCATGTGTAGCACGTTTTGTTGACTTCAACTTTACATTTCCACTCAAGAAATCTGATCTCCGAGTAAGGAAATGTTCGTCAAAGACTATAACGCACAACGGACAGCCTGACGCCGACACAACCAGAGCCCTTGTTGGACCAGTACTCCAGGTTCTGGGACGAGGCAGAAGAAGTGACACACATTCACACGGGGAGCCAAAGATCTAGAGCAAGAAGAACAATCGCAATTCTGGATGACAAGCAGCTCTGCCAGAGTTACAGTAGCCCGAGGGCTCTAGACTACAGCCAAAGCTCCAGGGGCATCGCTCCAGTTGTTAATAATAATAATAATAATAATAATAATGAAGTTCTTCCCTGCAGTTGACCCGTCGTTGGCTCAGGAGCAGTGTGCTGCCCTGAGAGCAGCGATGGGTTCGGGGTCTTGCTCAGCGACACTTCCACATGTGAACTATGTGGAGACCAACAGACTTCCTTCAGGTTGCGGGACGACCCCTGACCCCTGTGAGCAGGAGGACCTTGGACCAGGCGACTCTTCACCGCGGTATCAAAGCGAGGCCTTCACATGGCTTCCCCTCATCCTGCAGGCCTTTAATCTGTCTCGTATCCTCGATATTAGGATTCTGCATCTATCTGCAAACACATGCCTTCACCTCACTTCTCCAATTTACGTCCTTTCCCACAATCGTCCCAACGGACTTCAGTTATTCTCTCAAGCTTAATCAATGCACAGCACCAACCATCAGGTCCAGCAGGTTCCTGATCCATGTGGCCGTGATTCTACCACACTGCTACACTGAGAATATTAAGAATATGAGTTTAAATGGCATTAAAATGACAGCTTTGCTTCTGTCAAATTAATATTTGATCCAAACTGTGACAATAACTCCACAGCTATTAATAATATATATACACATATATATTTCAGCTTTCAGAAACACACGTTGACCACTGAAGACTAATTCTTTTGAATTCTTTTGACCCTCTTTAATGTCAAGGAATAATTGCGTATGATTAATATTTAGTTTTGTTAGTGCATCGTTAGAAACACTAAACCAACATTACTGAATAATAATAACTACTATTACTAATAACTTCACAGAAAACACAGTAAATGTGCAGCAGGGAAAACCACTCCACACACACACACACACACACACACACACACACACACACACACACACACACACACACACACACACACACACACACACTTTTTCACAGCTGCTGCTTGTTGAAAAGACACCGTGGCAAAGATTTCTACACAAAGGTCAAACTGCCTCTAAGCAACCAGAGAGATTATTCCTTTAAAAACATATTTTCCACAGACATGTTAGAGTTGCTTCTTACCATCCTCTCTCTCTCTCTCTCTCTCTCTCTCTCTATCTCTCTCTCTCTCGCTCGCTCGTGGTCTGTATCCAGTCCTGCGTTCAGGGATCACACGTTAGCACTGGAGCCCGCGAGCCGTGTGGAGGCTGTCAACACGCAGGAGGAGCGACAGGAAACACGCTGCGCTGCTCACTTCCTGAAATACAATACGGGACGCTAAGTAGCTCAACAGGTTTGAATTATCCCCTCAGCTTCCCTGACTGATCGTATCAGCTATGCTTTATGTTCCCTGCGTGTCTTTATGAGAAATAAAGATAAGGATAATGGGTTATTAACAAAAACATTTTCCTCACCTAAACAGTTCATGAGAGAAAATTCTTAAAGTCACATGAGCAGGAAGTTAAAAAGAAAGTTAAAGTAAGTTGATAACACAAAGCACCACGACACAGACAATGACTCAGCTTTAATCCTGAATAAATCCATTGTGTCAAAGACAGACGTTGATGTACAGGGGAATCCCTTTTGTTCTGCTCATGAGAACGAACAAAGGGCGCAGGGTGTCTCAGAAGGATTTAAGTATCTCGCAAAGCAATTACGCCTAAAACTATTAAGGCTGCCGGGAAACACACGAAGCCGAGCCCAAACATTCTCAACACTTAACTCAGCCCTGAACGCCAGCAGATCCACAACTCAAGATGATCAGACGAGCGGCCCGGGGAAGCCCGTCTGCAGACTGGAGCTCCAGCCGCCGGCTGACTCTGGTCCATTCATCCAGTTCATGAGCCGTCTGTGTCGTGTGCTTCTTATTGTCAGCTCATCGACAGTTGTGTTATCATGTTCCCATCATCATCACTGTCAGGTGGAGGTGCGTTTGTTTCCCCCACTGTGGTGTGACTCGTAGCGTTGCAGGATGGATGCCAGGGTCTCTGCTTTCTCTGCGTTCCCTTGTCGGATCGTTGAGGTCGACGTATCGTGGAAAAGGTCAAACAAACACAGGACTTGTGGTCGGGAAAACAGCGTTCGTGCCCGACGAAAAACCCCAATTCGATTTTTTTCTGACGATGTGACGCTGTGCCGTGACCTTGTGTCTTTAGCTTAGCTTAGCTTAGCGAACCTGACTCAATCTGATCCTGTTGTTCCAACTCAGAACTGGTTGTGCAGAGCCAACCCTTGTTAATGTGCTGGTCTCCAGTAGAAAGACTGCAGGGCAGTGCCAGGCTTGGAAGCATCTATTACTGTTATTAGGAGAGGTTTTAGAGGTCCACCCATTGAGGAAGTGTTCATTGACCGACATAATAACATAATAACTATTTAATAATAACAAAAAAAGACATGACCCGTACACCACACAGCTCATGCAGAACGCAGCAGCTCGTCTTTAACCTCCTGAAGTTCCTCCACGCTTGGAGGCCGCTTCAAAACATTGGTACTCTACATCCAGGACATGTTGAAACCGTACGCACCAGCTGGTTCACGCCGCTCAGCTTCAGCCAATCAGCTTGTAGCTCCATCACTGCGAGCTAAACACTCAACAAAGTCAAGAACAGCAACAGCGGATACATAGAATAATAATGATGATAATCCAGACACGACCACCATGTGAACCTGCACTGTCAAATCTGATTACTTAAAAAAAAAACCTGCAAAGCAATTGCCTTAAAAAAATCAAGTAAAGGAAGTTTTTACAGGCAAGAAAAGTTGACTTTGTATTGTGTGTTGTACTAACACATGTTTATTTAGTGTACTGTACTTACACTTGAGTTTAAGTAACTCAAAATAATGAGTAAGGAGAACTTAAACATTTACTTTTGACTAGTATAGACTACTTCAAATTACTATTTCAAACAACTAAATTATTTCAAGTGAAATATACGTTGTGTGTATTCCAAACAATACATTTATTTAAGTTGGACTAATTAATGTCACATGTTCTGCCACTTTAAATATATCAGTATTGTTTACTTAAACAGCATTCACTTGTTAAAACCTCAAGAATGAAAACATCAAGTAAAGGAACGTACCGGAACCGTAAGGAACCGGCCATACGGCATGAATCTTTTATTTACCACCATACCTGTGGCGCATAACTGAAATGACAGATATCTGATATCTCTGAATGTTTACATCTCACAGGTGAGAGAGCAGCTTTAATTAACCCCCAACTAACGCTCCTTAAGAGAGGAAAACACCACGACACAACAGTTTGTAACACAAATTATTGTACATTCATAAAATTACAACGCCGAACTGCATGCTGGGTAAACGTTACCTTACTGTTGCTGCAGCCTCTACAACCTTTAAGGTCTCGGCTGCTAGTTTCAAGTCTTCAGCATGATGTTTATTTATTAAGTGTGGTCCAATCAGAGTCAAAGAAACCAGGTTATGCTTGAATGGTCGTCCTTAAACCAGAAGGCCGCCGGTTCGATCCCCAGCCTCCCCGGAGTTTGCATGCGGAGGCGTCCTTGAGCAAGACACTGAACCCATGTTGCTGCTCGCTGCTTCACGAGGCTGCACACTGCTCCTTAGTGATTACCAAGCATGTCTACAGCATACGTGTCATGTGTATACAATATGTAATATGATGAATGTATATGAATAAAGATAATAAAGAAAGGTCTCCGCCACAGCGTTGTCTGGGAGTTGATACGTCTAAAACGATCACAGTTGGCGTTCAGTTCATAATGTCTTATTCAGCGTTTGGTCGTTAACAAAAAAACAGATAGCGAGAGCCGAACTCAAGGCTTCAAAACATCAGTGTGCTATAATAATAACAACAATCTTTCATTAGTCCCACAGCTGGACATTTCACAAACATCATATTGCATATTTTACATTCATGACATTCTTGGTCTCTGCATTTTAACCCAACCTTAGTAATTAAGAAATGCCGGAGCAACTGTGTCAAGAGGAGGATCATCATCGAGTCACATCACGTCTGTCACTCTGGTGACAGACCGACTGAAAAGCACCAATAATAAGAATGTCTATTCGATCACGGTTGAGGATAGCGTTCAGTCCTTAAACTCCAAAGGTACAGACGCACGTGTTACTCTTCATCTAGTCAGAAAACCTGCTGGGTCGGTGGCTCTTGGTGGATCACTGGAATTCAGAGTGAATCATGTAACAAGGTTGTGTGTCATTGAAATGAATTTTTGTTCTCAGGAAACTTTTTCTTTCGCCTGAGGAAATGATCCTTTAGGGACGTCTCCGCCTCCTGTCAGCGTGGACCAGGCTGGCGTCAGAGCGCTTTTTGAACAATCCAGCATGACACGTCCTACGTTTAACCTTCACTGCATATTTTACAGCTAAGTTGGTGTCCAGTGTGAATATGATGACTGCAGCATAAGATATGGCACTGTGCTTGTTTGTCACTGCCATTTCAAAACAAAAGTCCAAACTCCATGTCCACGTCGTGCCATTTTTGACGTCCACAGATCTAAAGCTACAAAACGATGTCAGGCCGAACTACTGCCCTCTTTCCTTTCTTAAATGACCCAGCATGAGTTTTTTCTTTTTCTTAGTTTGAACACTGAATATGTCATTTTGAACATTTTGAACTACTCGACCTACATTCATTAATAGTTGACAAACATTTGGCTCAATCGATGATGTAAGCAAAGAGAGCAGAGTCAGTGCTGCAGTGTGTTTGTGTAATTAGACATCATGGAGAGAGTCACACGTGTCTTTCACTGGCACTGGTTGGTTTTCTGGTCTAGAAACACTGATTTTGACTCCATATCATTTCTCTATATTCATCCCACAATCAACAAATGTGGCCACATTGGGCCGAGTGACACGTCTGCTCATAAAGTGAAGTCATTTCTGTTAATTTATTTACTGTGATCTTTTTCCTTAAGCTTCTTCGAGCTGTCTATACGTCCATTACTTACATTTTTAACTGGCTATTACTTTAGTGACCATTACTTTTTTTATGGGTGATTTATATACGACTATAAACAAAGAGAACAAAAAACAATCACCCATAAAAAAGTCATTGTAAATATATAAAATCCTTCAGTCACTGTTTAAATGAGCACGATGGTTCTATTCTACATGCAAACAGGTGAGTGTCTGATGCCTGTACGTTAGTATCAGGTGTCGAACAATTCAGTTACATGATTTATACATTAAATTGACTAAAAACCAACAGGGTCATCCAGAACCTTCTCATTCCCAGGGCGTTAAATACCAACGCTTTGTCACTGCCCTGGGCTTCTGATTCTTTGCTTTGTCCCGCCCCTCGACCTCTGACACCACGGCTTTGTCCCGCCCCTCGACCTCTGACACGCCGCTTTGTCCCGCCCCTCGACCTCTGACACCGCCGCTTTGTCCCGCCCCTCGACCTCTGACACGCCGCTTTGTCCCGCCCCCCGACCTCTGACACCACGGCTTTGTCCCACCCCTCGACCTCTGACACCGCCGCTTTGTCCCGCCCCTCGACCTCTGACACGCCGCTTTGTCCCGCCCCCCGACCTCTGACACCGCCGCTTTGTCCCGCCCCCCGACCTCTGACACCGCCGCTTTGTCCCGCCCCTCGACCTCTGACACCGCCGCTTTGTCCCGCACCCCGACCTCTGACACGCCGCTTTGTCCCGCCCCTCGACCTCTGACACCGCGGCGGTGACCTCTGACACCACCACTTTGTCCCGCCCCTCGACCTCTGACACGCCGCTTTGTCCCGCCCCCCGACCTCTGACACCACGGCTTTGTCCTGCCCCTCGACCTCTGACACCACGGCTTTGTCCCGCCCCTCGACCTCTGACACCACGGCTTTGTCCTGCCCCTCGACCTCTGACACCACGGCTTTGTCCCGCCCCCCGACCTCTGACACCACGGCTTTGTCCCGCCCCTCGACCTCTGACACCACGGCTTTGTCCCGCCCCTCGACCTCTGACACCGCGGCGGTGACCTCTGACACCGCCGCTTTGTCCCGCCCCTCGACCTCTGACACGCCGCTTTGCCCCGCCCCCCGACCTCTGACACCACGGCTTTGTCCCGCCCCCCGACCTCTGACACAGGCGCATGGTAACGACCCCTTAATGTCTGATACGAGACTTTGACTTCTGATACCAACGTTCTGTCAAGCCCTTTGATCTGATACTGACTCATTGTTACAACCGCAGACGCAGACGCTTCGTCAGTGAGACGTTCAAGTACAACATAGGTTTTTGTATGAATTAACGGCGTGTTTTCAACCGTGCACTGGGCTACACGGTGTGATAGATAGTGATGACGAAGCATCAGCATGTGACTGTCTGGGATTCAGCCTGTGTTGGAACTCTAGCTGTACTCAGATTAGTTTATTTTTTGCCTCATCCTGCCAGCATGTTTGACATACCTGGACTACAGACCCAAAGAATACATTGCTGGTGTCAAGGAACAGACATACATGATATTTCAGGGCAATGTGATTGAGTCTGTATCGTCATATAAATACTTGAGAACCTTAATTGATGATTTTCTCTCTTTTAAACTTCACATTGAGCAACTTGTGAAGGAGCTGCAGGTGAGGCTGGGTTTCTATTTTAGAAATAAATCCGACGCTAAATAGAGACTTGTTGCAGCTACTTCTATGTCTGTGATGCTGATGTTTTATACATGCATGCATCTTCTCAATGTTCCACTGCGTGCATGCTGTCTCCTATGGAGCGTTGAGGTTCATAACACATCTTCAGGTGCTTCCTCAGCATGCGAGGGTTGTTTGGCCTGCACTGTCCAACCGTGGACTGAATCAGTGGCATGTCCTCATTCATAAAACAATTCTTACTGCACTTCCATCTTATCTGTGTAAATGAACTCATCAGAAAGATGCTGGAAGCTGCCGTCTTCGCTCTGTGACAGATGCACAGAGCCAGCTCTTGAAATGGGAAACAGGTGTTTTGTGTTTGCTGCCCCTGCAGCTGGATGCAGCTGGATGCTGCAGGAACTCGTCTCTTCAGGGGTTTTACAAACAGAAAGAGTCGGAGGAAGGTTCACCTGGTTGAAGATGTTTTTAAATGAGGAATGTGCACCTGTGTGAACTATGTGATGACCTGAATCTCATGCTGTTATCCACACATTTTCCATCACTGTTTGATCTGTTTGATTTGTTTGATCTGTTTGATCTGTTTGATCTGAATGTTTAAAACTTTGTAAACTATGTGTTGCTGCTGTCTCGGCCAGGACATTCTTGAAAAGGAGATCTTTAATCTCAAAGAGGCCTTCCTGGATAACCAAACCCAAATAAATCAACAACAACAAAAAACAATAAAAAAAAGTCGTTCTCAAAAAATGATCAGTTATGTAATTCATGTCATACACAGGTATTTCATATTTTAGGAAAGTTCAATAAATCTGTACCTGTCACAGTTCCTCCATGACACCTGCCCGACTGCTGTAGGTGTGTTTCTAGGAATGGTGTTGTCTGTCTGGTTCTCTCTCTCTCTCTTTCTCTCTCTCTCTCTCTCTCTCTCTCTCTCTCTCTCTCTCTCTCTCTCTCTCTCTCTCTCTCTCTCTCTCTCTCTCTCTATCTCTCTCTCTCTCTCTCTCTCTCTCTCTCTCTCTCTCTGCACACCTGTCATCATATTACTGCGCTCCAGCTCTAAACACCAGTACACATTCTTGCGTGTCTGTACTTGTTGATGGTTTGTTGCGTTCCAAACAAACTGGGAACTTCAAAATCTCCGACCTCCTTCTAGAAAAAGTGCAATGAAACTCCACACAGAGTTAAAAAAAAAACCTGAATTATCTTTGTGCTGCTACTGTTGTGTGACATCAACGTCTTTGATGTCACACAACAATGTTGTAGATTATTCACCGTCAACTAAAAGGCAACGTGACGTATATATTTCATGTCTGTAATTAGAATAATACATCCTACGATGTAGTAAAACCGTTCTGACGGCGTTCCTCTCCGAACAAACGTGTTATTGATTTGATGGAGTGTGTACTTCAGTGTGTCGCAGTCAGTCAGGGCTTTTGTTCACGCCGGGCGCGCTCATCTCCAGCCGCCAACTCGCCATCCATTTGGGTTCCACTTTGAAGCTCCATAGTGTCTCTGCATCTCTGTCCGTCTCCAGCAAAGTGCTGACAGGGTGCTCCTCACCTCCATGGCCGATGTAAACGCAAATAGCTTCTATTAAAACTGCAGTGGGACGTTTTTGACTGGAAACAACGATATGGAGTCATAAGGAACAAACTAATAAAGAAATGCTAGAACAATAGCGCTGGGTGTGCATGTAATGAAACCATCGCCACACGCCTGACTTTGTGTGTGTTTGTATATGAGCATGTGCAATATAAAGAGTGAGTCACTGGGTGTGAGGAATGCAAAATATGTGCCATGGTGCACATTAATAAAGTTCTGACTGAATGAGGAAGTAAAGCGAAGAAGAAAAACATGTAGTGGAACATTTCCTCATGTCCACTGTCCACACTTCTTTTGTTTGGCTGTAAATACATTTGCATTAGTTTTTTTTAAACTGCATTTCATCTCAGGTGTTTCCATGCTGAACACCTTGCTGTCACACATTCACCACATCATAGATAGTTTTCATCCCACGTGTCTGTTTATGAACTCTTATGTCATCCCCTCACCTGGTCTCCCACCACGTACTTCTCACCTGCAGCCCATCCCCTCATTAGTCCCTCCCAGTTCAAGCCCTTTCACTAGATCCCTTCCAGATGGTTCCCATACTACTACTACTACTACTACTACTACTACTACTACTACTACTACTACTACTAATCCTTCTTATCTGGATTCTCTGCCTGCCCTTTATGGATTTGTTTGCCAGCTTGACAGATCTCCCGGTCTTGACCTCACCTAACTTTAGTAAATCAAACTGTTCCTTTTAATCTGTCCGTTTGGGTTCCTGAACGCTGTAAATATTCACTGTTACACTTGTATGAAGGACGTTTGGAGCCACCAGGTAGAGCACACGCAGTACAAAACATGAGGATGCTACAGTGTAGCACGTCTTTCACAAAGCCGCTGTAGCTTAGCTTGCTATATTTCTACAGGCTATATTTAATACAGAGTAGCAGGTAGCTTAGCTCGCTAAAATGAAGCTATGTTTAATACAGAGTAGCAGGTAGCTTAGCTCGCTATACTAAAGCTATATTTAATACAGAGTAGCAAGTAGCTTAGCTTGCATTAATAAAGCTATATTTAATACAGAGTAGCAGGTAGCTTAGCCCGCTATAATAAAGCTATATTTAATACAGAGTAGCAGGTAGCTTAGCTTGCTATAATAAAGCTATATTTAATACAGAGTAGCTAGTAGCTTAGCTTGCTATAATAAAGCTATATTTAATACAGAGTAGCAGGTAGCTTAGCTTGCTATAATAAAGCTATATTTAATACAGAGTAGCTAGTAGCTTAGCTTGCTATAATAAAGCTATATTTAATACAGAGTAGCAGGTAGCTTAGCTTGCATTAATAAAGCTATATTTAATACAGAGTAGCAAGTAGCTTAGCTTGCATTAATAAAGCTATATTTAATACAGAGTAGCAGGTAGCTTAGCTCGCTATAATGAAGCTATGTTTAATACAGAGTAGCAGGTAGCTTAGCTTGCTATAATAAAGCTATATTTAATACAGAGTAGCTAGTAGCTTAGCTTGCTATAATAAAGCTATATTTAATACAGAGTAGCTAGTAGCTTAGCTTGCTATAATAAAGCTATATTTAATACAGAGTAGCAGGTAGCTTAGCTTGCTATAATAAAGCTATATTTAATACAGAGTAGCTAGTAGCTTAGCCCGCTATAATAAAGCTATATTTAATACAGAGTAGCAGGTAGCTTAGCTCGCTATAATGAAGCTATGTTTAATACAGAGTAGCAGGTAGCTTAGCTTGCTATAATAAAGCTATATTTAATACAGAGTAGCTAGTAGCTTAGCTTGCTATAATAAAGCTATATTTAATACAGAGTAGCTAGTAGCTTAGCTTGCTATAATAAAGCTATATTTAATACAGAGTAGCAGGTAGCTTAGCTTGCTATAATAAAGCTATATTTAATACAGAGTAGCTAGTAGCTTAGCCCGCTATAATAAAGCTATATTTAATACAGAGTAGCAGGTAGCTTAGCTTGCTACACTTTTAAGTAACTTTCCCAAAGCAGGTTTTTATTTTTAGAGAGCTGTTTCAGGTTTATCTCACATAGAACAATCTGAGGCCGTGGCCACGCTACTGTTTATATTTTTAAACATCTTTTCCACGTTCACACCGAGTGTCCGCAGTGCGCTGGAGTTTTAGAGCGAGTTTGGAGACGCTCTGACCACCGATATGTTTGAAAACTCCGGGGTTGCGTCCTGGTGTGGCTGGCATGAAGCTTGGAAACCTTGACGTAGCCGTGTTAGCTACTAGAACGTATCTTAGCAGTCACGGCGCGTCCTCCCTCGATTCGCCCGGTCACATGACTCTGAGCGACAGCTCGGCCTCGTCGTCGTCGTCCAAGAGAAGAAATCTCCAGCCGCTCTTTTCTCCGTTGCCGTTCTTCCTCTACTATATTTTCAGCGACTAAACCGTCTGCAGCGTGTAGAACATCTACTTCCTGTTTACACCGTCATGCACACCAGAGGCGTCTCTAGGATTTTGACACGTCCGGGCTTAGTCTTGAAAAGTATAGCAGATGCACGCGTGCAGCGCTGCTGACCTTTATAGGCATAGAAACACTCTCCACATACCCTACAGGTACCTGCTCTTCTGGACTGAACTGAATTGAGGCATTTCATGAAAAAAAAGGTAAACGAGATGGTTGGACGTTATACCCTCACATTAACTTTAGCTTCTTTCCCTCCAGAAGAAGCCCAAGCTTCATTATGTGTAGGTACTCACACTACAACTGCATTTACAGACAGATGCTAATAATAACAGAACGTTTTTCTCATGTAATACCAACTAGCAGCTACTTCCCTCTAGTAGTTCCAGCTGTAACACTCTTTTCGAAATTATACATTTTTAAATCATTTCTATTCCCATTACCTCTTTAATTCCTGAACGCCTTCGGGAGGAAAATATGAAATCTTTTTTTGTGACATCTTGTTGTGCTGCTGCAGCAGCTGCTGTTGTGAAGTGTGTCTGCTGCCTGACGTCTTGTACGACCTGCAGGTGTTTGTGCCAAAGTGGCTTTACAAATATATATATTTATAATTGTTACTCAAACGTCATGTGTTGTGCGTTTTCAAAGGGTTGTGGAGGCAGATCCTTTGTTTTAAAGCGTAGTCGTGCGGCTGCAGCCTGAATAAGTGACAACCACACACACAGCTGTGAGAAATGCTTTGAGCTTTAATTGGTTGGATTTAAGAGGTTACATAGTAGTAAACATACTGGTTACACACGTTAATGAAATCATCCACTCGTGCCAGGTGTGTGTTTTACACCTCAGCACCTGCAGCCTGAGTCTCCACAGCATCGCTCTCATCATCACTGTCAACATCCCACAATCCTCAGCAACACAGCCTTCATCCTCCTTCGCTCTGTGTGGAACACTTGAAGTACTCATGAGTCCGGCGTTCGGACCCCCGCGTCAGGCCAAGCGGTGAGCTTCTCATGGAGCACCACGGCAGCGTCGGTAGTAACTGGCTTGGTGAAAACAGAGTCCATCGTTTGCTGCTCAGGGCGTCGGCAAAGTCCTCTCCGAAAGTTGGTGAGATTTTTTTTGGTGGTGCTTTTCAGTTTGTATTCATTTTAAGAACTTGGAACTTGAAATGAACTGAAAGAGCACATTATTTCTACCTCATTTCAATCAAGTAGCACAAGTGGACTTCAAGTATGGAGTAATGCATGACTTACATCCGGCCAGGTCGTCATCATCAAGCCAAGCGGGGGGGGGGGGGGGGGGGGATCTGAGCGAAAACACCAGATACAATGAAGTCAAAGTATAACAAAAAGCTGCTACAATACTATAATCAAACTAAATGTAGAAAAATGACAACAAAATGTAAATGTTAGGTAACGACATTTCAGAGTAAAAGACAAAATGGAGGAAAAATACAGTCAGCCTCTCCTCTAGAAAATATAATTAGTGCATTATTGTTAGATTTTACTGTCCCCTACATGGAGCACGGACCA
>NW_027175876.1:17950658-18058158 GCF_023055335.1 Clinocottus analis
GGAGAGAGGGAGAGAGAGAGAGAGAGAGAGAGAGAGAGAGAGGGAGAGAGAGAGAGAGAGAGAGAGAGAGGGAGAGAGAGAGGGAGGGAGAGAGGAGAGAGAGAGAGAGAGAGAGAGAGAGGAGAGAGAGGGAGAGAGAGAGAGAGAGAGAGAGAGAGAGAGAAGAGAGACGGGCGAGAGAGAGAGAGCAGAGAGAGAGAGAGAGAGAGAGAGAGAGAGAGACGAGAGAGAGGAGGAGCGCGAGAGAGATAGAGGGAGGAGAGAGAGAGAGAGAGAGAGAGCGAGAGAAGAGAGAGAGAGAGAGAGAGAGAGAGAGAGAGAGAGAGATGGAGGTTCATGACTTCCTGCCAGTCCTGAGAATAATTTACTCCTTGAAAATAAGACATAACTCACTTCCTCGTTCCAGCCTCTCGTGTCCCTTCAGCTGTCGTCCACGCGGACCAGAGTTTGGTTTTTGGTCGTCGCCATCTTGGCTAATAAGATATTTCTTTGCAGTGAGAAGGATCGTAAAAGAAGCTTTGACCTGTTCGCGTCAGCAGTAAATATGATATTGTGTATAACTGGTCTTATGGTCTATTGTTCTTCACCCTGTTGACTTTATATCTTGACTTGTCGTTGTTGTTACTGACCCGTGAGCAGCGTGTTAAGGAGGATGTTCCTCCAGGACGGACGCTCGGTCTGCAACGCGATGCTGTCATGATCCACGCAGAGGACTTCTCCAAGAGAAACAGCACGGCTCTTTAATCAGCTGCTCATCCCGATCACGCCAAACAGCAACCGGCTGCTATTAAAAATGTATTTATCGCAGCAATAAAGCGTGTATTTTCTTGCTTGTTGTTTGTGTACAGAGACTGAGATTAGTCAACTTCCTGTCTACAAGTCAGAACACATCTGGATGCTTTTCAAGAGTCGAGTGAGACTTCTGGTCGCGTACGCTACACACATCGCAGCGCTGGTGGTTCTGGGTAAACATTTCTCTCCAGGCTGGTTGAACGCTGCGGCTGCACTGACGCCAGCTTTGATACTGGACCCGTCTGCTTTGTGAACTCACTTCCTGAGCAGCTGCCTCATGGTTTCCAGTAGAAAGGACATCTCACAAGGCGCGCTGCAGCGGGTGTCCACATACCACGACGTCTTCCTGTCGTCTTATCCAAAGGAAAACCACCGCAGGAGACCAGCTACTCATTATTAAGCTGCGATGAAATACAAATTACAACGATGACTAAGAGCTGAGACACTGAGATGTCCAGATTTAAGCAACAATGCTGAGACTGTGCAGCGCTGACCTCTAGCAGAGCAGCCAAGGACACCGAGATATGAAATGTCACACGGCAAAGTTATTAGAGAGAAGGAAGAAGTAAGTGAGCGGTGACGAAGGATTAGGTGTATCACTGGTCTTTGTGAGTGTGTGTGTGTGTGTGTGTGTCGTCTCGCTACACGCGTGCACCAGGCTCACATGCTACTACACGTGTGCAGGTTTCAGAGGAATAAAAGCATCAGACGTGTGTTTGTGCAGTCGAGTGTTGAGCTGGACAGGAATGAAGGTTTGTGGACCTTCAGTCTGGATCACAGGACTAGAACGCGGGCAGAGCGTGTGTGTAGCGTGCTAACGTCACATTACCTCATATTTACATGTACACACATCAACTTACACTCGCGGTGTTTTGTGCATTACCTCCGTTGTCTCGCTCCAACACAGGTCTTACATCTTTCATGTTTCTATCGCGGACGCAGGACAACGTGGAGCTCAAAGCACTTTCTCACCACAACAACCGTTATTTAAATGTAAATGAACATTTAAATGTCTGTTCTGTTCTCATCTTGCTGGCGTGGTGTCACCGCGCTGCCTGACCCAGCAGCATCCGTCACGTCGCCATGCTGTACGCGTCGTCCTGCAGCAGAGAGCACACGCCGGGTTCAGCAGACACACAACGCCACCAGCCACAGTGAAAGCAAACGGTGTGCATGTGTACACAGCGCACTATGTAATCATCTCCACCAGAGGATCATGCGATCGTGTGTGAGTGAATGTGTGTGACTATCGGTCCGTCCACGGCGAGCCTCGCATCCTGCAGCCGACGGCATTTTATTTTGGTTTTGCCATTCACGGCTGCGAGCTCAAGGACCGCTCGACTCTCACTGTCTACAGATATATGTGTAGTTGCCTGTTTTTAAACTGCTCTCCATGGCCTGCTGACTCCTGACACAGCAGAGATAGTGTGTTTACTGCACACACACTCTATGGACACAACGCACCACAAGGAAATATTAGGGATACAAATCTAAATGTAGTATATCTGAATATACACTACCAGCAGAACCAATGCTTCAGATGTCCCGTTGGGTTTTCCATTCTGTCCACTTCCTCCCTCACGAGCTCACTCATCCCAACACACATTTTCCAGAACTGTAGTTTTTCTGTCGAGTGTGTAATCACTGCTTTAGCGTCACATCTGCTTTAAAGAGAGGAATGCAGCTGAACCACAGCGACCGGCTCCAGCGCGACGCACAGCTTTCCTCACAGATTAGGTTTCAGTTGGATGCAGAGAACAGCGTGTGCTGCAGCGAGCGCCAGCCGTGGTGACGGAGCCGCAGATGGAAAAGATGTGTGCACAGGAAAGGGTCGAGATGTTTCCCTGCACCTTCCAGTAAGACCTGTTCAAACCGGCCTCGCCCACACCTCCGTCCGGCCTACCTGTGGGTTGTCCTCCATGACGCAGCGGATCTTCTCCACCACGTCGATGCGGCGCTGTCTGTGCAAGGCGTTGATCAGCTTGGCCAGGTTGGCGTCGGCGTCCCGGATGGTCCAGTGCTGCAGCGCGGCGTACGCCCGCTCGTGGTCCGACGAGTAGCCGTTGGAGAAGGCGGCCACCTCCCGCTCCGTGGCGTTGGCCAGCGACTGATAGACGTCGATCCACTGGGAGCCCACCTGGGCCGCCACCAGCTTCAGGATGTCCACCCCTGAGCAGAGGACGAGAAGTTAGAGAGCAAAAACCGAAAGGGTCACGACCCTGAATGCCAGGGTTTTCAAACGGAAACGCCCACTCAGTGACGCAGTCATCAAGTAAGACAACAGCAGAAGACTGCATTTTATATTTTAGCCGCCTGAGGCCACATAAACCAAAGGAAATATGAGTTTACGTGCATGTGACTTTAGAATAGCGTTCTCCCTCCGTCCTGCCCTCTCCAACGGGGAGCTGCAGCTCTGCTCTCTGCAAAGCCACCAGACTCCTTTGACAAAAGCAGTGATTTACCAGGAGAGTTGCTGGTTCAACGCTGCCTCTCGCTCGGTTAGTTACTAACGGGCGTCCACTGCGCTACGTTGCTTAGCTTTATTGAAGCGTGGGTACGTACGACATGCAGCAGCTTCATGTGCAAACACACGTTGTCTCACTGGGAGATTACCCATCATGCCTTTTAAAGTCTGAAAGAAGAACCTGTGATCATTTCTTGATTCAGTATTTCTTACAAACGAGACCTGGACGATTGCTGGATTTCCTCTCCGTTGCAGAACGTAGCTGTAAGTTAACTAACAGGATGCAGCAGCAAACAATTGCCTCATTTCTAACTAATGGAGCCCTCGTGCTAAGCACCACACAATACTCCATTGTTCTCTTTCTGTCAGCGGCGCTGAACGTCTATATGGTGTGCGTCTGGAATTACACCGTCGCAGCTCGGGCCTCGCCTTCAGAGCTCGTGATCACTCACACAACACAGCGCTGATGGCTGCAGACACAGAGGTCTGCGTGCACCTTCCATGATTATTATTACTGCTAACGCAGGCTGCCGTACGCTCGGACAAGATGGCACGTGTGCGGCACTGGAGTGCAGGACAGATTTTCCAATGGAGGCAATAAAGTATATTTTATCTCATCTTTCTGTCATGAGGTATGAGGTCATCATAACGGCAGAGGCCGTGGACATTTGGCATGACGGTGGTCTTGTTTAACGAGATATGGTGAAGGAAAAGGCTCAGAGGAACACGTCCTCCACTTAGTGGAGAACAGGTGGATGAGCGGTCGCCCCGTTACCAGAAGGTTGCTGGTTCCACCCCCATAGTTCACGCGTCACAGCGTCTCTGAGCACGACACCTGGTTGCTCCCTGCTCCTGGATGAAGGATTCTTTAGCTTCAACGCAGAGAAGAACTTCCCCAAGGGGATTAATAAAGTACATGTTGAACTGTGCAGAAGAGCCAGTGGCTCCTCTTCGGGGCGTCCACGTGAGTCATGAGGCAGCAGCCCTCGAGGAGCTCCCAGAATGCTCTGCACCGGATCCTCTGAACCAACACACCGGGTTATGCAACAGGCATCAGGCTTTGATCCACCTGGATCAGCTGAGGCAGCCTCTTGCTTCAGTCTGAAGACACACAGCTGCTGTGTGGCTGGAAGCAGCACACACACACACACACGCACACGCACGCACACACACACACACACACACACACAGTCAGCCATCTGGAAGACACACAGCTGCTGCTCCACTGAGGCTGTGAGTCCTAAAGATGTGTGTGTTCACACCCAACAGGTCACGTTGGGTCGACCAGAGGAGAATCAAACTCATTAGCATCGTAGCATTAGCATCGTAGCATTAGCATGCTTCTGTTTGTTGGTTAATTGAAGCTCGCACCACAGTCTTTCAAGAAAGACCAGTTTGTGTGAACAGCTCACACGGACTCACAAGTGTTTGTGTTGCATAACCGGTGCAGGAGGTTCACTGCAGCAGCAGCTTGTTGACACCTGCTGTGATTTAGCTGATGCTCATAGACAACAACATGGAACCAGTCAGAGAGACTGCAGTTAGCATGTAGCATCTAGCTATCTTACGTTCGCTAACCTGAACACACTCATGAGGTTAGTACAAGTTTGCTTTGCTGGTTTTGGGAATTCATTTTTTTTTTTTGATGGTATCTGACTACATGGTGCATGTTGCCATGGAAACACTGCGCAATCTGACCAACTTATTGTTGCAGAATGTGTCAGGATGGACACACACACACACACACACACACACACACACACACACACACACACATCCTGATCCGGGGCAGCAGCTCAGGCTCTCTGCTCCACTTCCTCTCTGACGGCTGCGTGACTGGACAATAACTTGGCTGCAGACATAAATGCTGACTCATGTGTTTGTCCAGCAGGAATATCAGGCCTCTGTGGTTTTGTGTGACGCAGAAAAAGCCTCTGCTGACACGCGTGTGTGCAGAAGCCGCGGTGTGCCGTCGGGGTTCTGGACCACGGAGCCTCGTGTTGTCGCTTCGTGATCCTCATGAAGTATTTAATATTAGGTTTATGGGTATTTCACACCTCTGATATGATTGGTTAAAGCTCAGATAGGTCCATTTGTTTAATTGTTTCTGGTTGTGTAAATTCACTGCCGCCTCGTGCTTCCTGGTGGCCGTTACACTTCCAGAGCGTCGGCACAGAATGAAGGTCACCTTGTGATCGGTACCGGGTCGATCCCTGATTAATGTCTGCAAAGAGCATGAATCCAGGATGATTCACAGAGATTAGATGGATGTAAGCCAGTGGTGGTAATTCATGACCTGACACACACACACACACACACACACACAATGTGAAGTCATCACACACACAGGGGCGGGTCCAGAACTGTCGTCCACAATTTGTTACAATTAATAATCAACTTTCTTGAACTGAAATCAGACTGTAGAAGCGGTTAAAGTTATAACAGAGATAACTCTCAGACTGCACAACGCTGTGGCAGAGAGCTGTCAATCACCTGGTAGCCCCGCCCCCTAAAGCGTCCCCTGCTTTATGGTCTGTTTGACTCTAAATGAGCATAATGTACTAAATGAACATCATGCTGTATAGATGAAGACTGGAAACGAGAGATTGGGACATAAACTCATGTTTACAGCACAGAGCTGTCCTGAAGGTGTCATTTCAGCACATAATGAGTCTCAGATTTTTCGTTAATATTTCTCGTGCTGTGGAAGCAACACCAGCGTGTCGTGTCCCATCCTCTCGAGTTGAAAACGAGTCCTCTTGTTTGGCGCTCGAGGTGTCAGGGACTTGATGAGCGTTTTTCCATCTGTCCAGTAACACTGCAGAGTTCAGTGTCGAGTTGTTTGGTTGCCACACAGGAAGCAGCAGCTCTTTACTTCTGTGGCAAAGTAGCTGTGAGAAGTTATCCGGTCAGACGGGAGGAAAGCACCCCCAACATTTTGGTCGCATTTGTTGAATTTTTCATTTATCAATCAAGCAATGAATAGATCTGACGAAAAAAACAGAGGACCATGTCGGGGCTTCAGTCCTCGGCCTTCAGGGTCTCTGCGGCCAGAGAAACACACTTCAGCCGCTCGTGTCCACAGCTGCATCGCTTGTGTCATCACCTTGAGCGCATGACCTCAGGTGAGCTCTGGAATACTAGTGGTAGATGGACAGGTCGATCAAAAGAATGATGTATTTTGGACAAACTGAGCATTTTAAAACAGTGTGGTTCAGGATGTTGGATCAGTTTGGCACCGTTGCACCTGGGGCCTCGTGCCTGAATCTTTCAAAGTCTGCAAACTCCTTTTGTGGGTTTAGGATGTCATTTAAGATGTGCAGGTTTTCTGCATTTAGGGGGAGAAAAAATATATTTTCTTAGCATAAGAATTTAGCTTTTACATAACCGTCACAATTAACGACAGTTAGGAATACTACATGTCATACACCACATATATATATTGAAGTATAATAATTAAAGCCTACTCAAACAGTACAATGCTAAACATTTCCTGGACCGTGTATGGACGCGCTGGTCCGGCTCAGGAGGACCGGCGGGTCGCTGGTCTCATGCAGGCGGTGTCGTGTCAGCCTCCATTCTAAACATAGACACGGCGTGACGTGACGTGACGTGACGTGACGTGACGTGACGTGACGTGACGTGACGTGACGTGACGCATGTGCCTGAAGAATGGCATTCACAGTTGTAGTCAGATTGCAGAGCCACCAACTCTCACGCTTTCACCGTGTGACACACGCTTTTTCATGGTTTCACTCGCTCACACGCCACACAACCAATATCTCTAAGTCTGAGGCGCGTTGGTTCCTTTTTAAACTCAGACAATAGGTGGCGCTAAGGAGCGCATCTGTAAACCTCTTCGCTGCACAGACATCCTGTTCACCACAAACAGACAGCCCAGAGAGACTAAAGTCGTGTCTACTACCAAACCCTCGCACACTTCCAGCCTGACCTCCAGTGTTCAGGACGCCACGCTGACAAAACCAGCAGAAGGACCCGGATGGAGCGCTGCAAACGGTCACTCAGTGCAGTGTGACGCGATGGACACGACTCGCGCTGAACGGGCGCCATCTTGGCTCCGTAGCGGAAGAGGAGGAGCCCTTTCACCAGCTTTTCATTCATTTATTTACATCCTCCTGCCGCGATTGTGGAGGTGTCGCAGTTTCCACTTGAGTTGGAGGAAGAGGAACACAGGGGACACAAAGAGGGCAGGAAGTGCGTTCAGTTTGTCAGTTTTAGTTTCGCGGGTATCGCGAGCAGATTCGCGTGCGTCACTTCCACCAGTTGGTTAACGTACGTGTCCCATCTGACACAGCGCCGACCAGAGACACAGTGCACTAGATGTTAGTGCTGCACTGGAGTGTACTTCTTAAAGTGTTCACTAGGAGACACGGCCTGAGGTCACGGGCTCTCAAGTCTCACACATTTAACGTGACTGTCACTCATTTCGGGCTTAAGTCCCGCCCCCCGGCACACAGCTGATCAGAGGCACGTATTGAGCTCTGGGATTGCATGACGTCACGTTGCTTTCGAGAGGAAAGGACGCGTTAGTGAGAGGAAATATCCCATCTTTGAAACTTGAGTTCTCTTGAATGCCAAACAAGACGAAGCATTCTGAACCTGCCTTTTTTCTCCTGCTTCTTTACAGCAGCGAGGCTTATGGAGGCTGCAGCATACACACACACACACACACACACACACACACACACACACATATATATATACATATATATGATGTGTTGGACTAAGATGAAACACAGATTACTGACAGCCAGATTATACTGAGGTAGTCAGGTTCTGAATTAAACACGCAAATAAAACAAAAGTAATTAAACGGACCTATGGATCCAACCGGTGATCTCACTCACACACACAGCGTCTTGTTATTGTGTGCAACATGAAGTAAAACACGCTGCCGTGTGCGTCAGCATCTTCCCGAATGCCCTTCTGTTTATCACATCGTCCTCTCACGCTCCTTCCACTCCTCAGAAACACACAACGTTAAACTGGTGAAACGTGTGTGTGGCTTTGTGGGATCACGAGTGCGGTTTACCTCCAACCAGGCAAACTGCTCCTCACAATCAAACCCAGGCTGCAGCCGGATCGGGCCACCTCGGCCCACCCTGGTGCCGCTCGGCGCAGCGCGCTCCAACACGTGGCGCCCCGCTGGGCTTGGAAGTGGAGCTTGGCATTATGAACGGTGTGGATGTTTAACGAGGGAGGATGCTGGGCAGGTAGAACGCTGTTTCCTGCATGTTTTCCTCCACGGTCTCAACTGACTCTGGCAAAACATGTTGTGAGTATTACGCCATGCCCTGCAGGAGGAATACAGGAATATCTAATCTCTCATCTAAAGATGCCTCTCCTGAGGTCCTCACCATGAGGACTTCAAACTCCCGACGCTTCACATGCTCCAACAGAGACCATCAGGTTGATGCTCAACCCTCAAGACTGGATCAACTCACTGAGTTGTGAAACTTTCTAAACCTGAAATAAAAGACAATTCCAAATCGTTGCTGTATCTTTCTTTGTTTTAGCAAGAATTCAAGTATAATCGGGAAGCCCCCCCCCCCCCCACACACACACACAGACACACACACACACACACACACACACACACCCACACACACACACAGACACACACACACACACACACACACACGCACACACCACCACCAAAAGTCAGTTATGTACACCTTTACTTACTGTTTACCTTCTAGGTTTTAATTTCGGACAATCCAAAACTTTTTCTCAGCCAATTTCAAACGTCTTATTCTCCAGTGTGTCTAAAACTATCAACAACAACGACAACAACAACAACAACAACAACAACAACAAAAACAAGCAGGGCTATGAAGCAGCTCCTGCTTGTTGCTTGAGCAAGACACCAAAAGAACTAAGGCACAGGACAGGTTTACTGTACTGGATCCTGATCTCACGCTGGAGGGAGTACCAGTCTGGTGCGTTCAGGGCTCCTTTAGCTTCGGGACAATCTGTACTGATTCTGTTCTCGTCTTATTGACTCGTCTTGTTATTGAATGCCTGGGCATTGGGAGCGTTCTCTTGGACGTCCTCTCCCTGGAGGCGTCACGTCCTGCATGCTTCGTCCCCTCTGCTCACCTTCACTGTGAAGCGTGGGCATCATCACACATCCGCACTGCAACGGGCCGATCACTCCAGACGCGACTTTTAAAAGCACAGCTGCTTCAAAATTGCCTTGAAAAAAACGCGCCGGGCGTTTATTATTTTTTTAAAAGAGAGGACGGCGAATACCATCATCTATTTCACGAATTGTGTCTGGAAGACGAGAGCTTTCAGTTGAACTTTGGGCTGATCAGCAGTCAGCTGCAGCGTCTTCTGAGCAGCAGAGTCGTGTCTCCATCGAGAATCGTGAAGCTCTTCATAATTAAATACCGCTAACATTAGCGCCTCGTCGGAGGCCATTTTCTTTTGAATTCCCGGCTGTTCACACCACAGGAACACAGGAAGGAGTAAGCCCCGCCTCCTGCTTGATCCGATTGGCTGCCTTGGCCGAGCGTGACAGTGACGAGCTGTGCGACTCTGTGCATTGCGCTTAAAAGTTGCGAATATTTTAACTTTTAAGCTCGCCGAAAAAACGCGAGAAAAACGTGACGCGCAGCGTTTAAAAGGCGCATGAAAGGCGTACCAGAGAAACACAACGGTTTAGCTAGCAACGCGTTTTGTCCGTCACAACATGGCGCAGCTGTTTGAGGACAAAGTAATGTCGGGCAACAGGGTATACAATCAAGGTCGTCTTACTGTAGCCTCAAGCTAACCTTTATACAACATTTTTGTGATTCCCTTTTTGTTTAATTTGTTTCCAGATGAACAAATAGGTTGTTCAGCTCTTGCGCAACAACAACCTGGCCCGTGGCCCTGGAAACCCTGTTTGGCCGCGCTGAGGAGGAGCAGCAGCTTTCACTACTTCCTGACCCGGCTCAGAGCTGCATGTGTGTGATCTGTGCTTTGACGTTTCCCTTTCTTTCCCCTTTATTGCCTGAGAGTTTTAACTGCTCTAGTAAAGGGGCATTACAACCTTCAAGGGGAGCCAGCCACGCACCTTGGAAGGATTAAGAAGCTGTTTTGTTTCATGCTCCAGAGAGTAAACAGCGGTGTGAAATGGCGATTTGAGTTGCATGTGCAGACATACATCAGGTAAATGCATTCACATGGGCGCAGAACTACTCATCCAATCAGGAGGCAAGCCATGAGCCCAACAAACAAACACACTGAAATGTACAAAGCTCAGTTTAGAAATCTGTCTTTTAATGCCATTAGGGCGTCATCACTGATAATCGATCTGTTTCCACATGTATGTGCCCATAGAGGCAGCATGAAGGTAACAATACTGAGTCTTTCTCAATGACAACACTGCTAAGTACGAGGTGATCAGCACCAGCCTCAGTGTCTTTGTTGGTGTATTTGAGTTGTGGGTTTATTAGTTATAAAAAGTATTGCATCTCTTTAATTTAAAGAAAATCTGTTCTGTCTGACATTGAAAACCACTATTTTGTACTGTACTGTTGTGTAATATTTACCTAGCTCCATTTTTGTAGTCCAGAGCGCAAAAGCGCTCTGGACGGTGATGGCGATGGACCGACTGTCCAGACAAGAAGCCAGTCGGGCTCTGGTGGCAATGATGTCACACATTGATGATTTGGTTGATCCTGCCAATTATCCCACTTATAGTTTGATAACTTTGATTATATCTTTGAGTGTTTTCCATATATTTTTTTTAGAAAATAACGTCGCTTTAAGTTTTTGACTCGAACAAAGTTGATGTTTTAATTACAGCAAAATCTTGTGATTCAGCACGACGTTGTCTGTCTTTTTTTCTTTGAACTTTAACCCTTTCACAGTGTGTTCAACGTTCATAAATCGTCACTGCTACATTTAGTTTGTCAACCCTCTTTTGTCATTTCTGGTTGCAAGAAAACGAGCTGGCGACGACCAAAAAGCCGAAGTTGTGGCTTCAAACGGAAGTCTGATGCCGTGATGAATGCCACTGCTTATAAACAGTCTATGACTATCACATTGTACAATTACACATGCAGAAGAGTCATCTACCATCTGCTCCATCCTGTTCACCAGATAGTTGTTTAATTCATCCACCAGACGTCTGAGTCTAGGTGGTAAGTGTACCGTCAGAATATTATGTGTTTTATTCCTAGAGAATAGGATCATAAGAGATAGTGAACCGAAACATTGAAGCTGTGGCCGTGAAACCAAAACATTGAGCTGAGAGATGTGAAGCTGAGAGGAATTGTGTAGTTGAACGACAACTCTGTGTTGAGATAAGAATAATAATCAGTGCATCTTTCAGGGAAATGATTTCTTCAGGCATTGCAATTAACACACAGTAACTTGAGACATGGGTTGGTGAAGACCTGCACTTTATCTCTTCTGGCGTCAAACAGGTTTCTTCAAATGTCTCTTCTTGCATTACCTTCATCCTCTCTACATTATGTCTTCAGGCTCTGGGTTAACAAGGGCTGCTATGTAACGGCAAACCGCAGTGTGGTGAGCCAGCAGCGCTCCAATACAACATTTCCTGCTGTCGAACTCACAACCACCACCTCCTATACACGCCCAGCACTGTCGCGCCATCTCCCTCTCTCTCTGCTCATTTCCCTGTGTCCGTATATCTCTCTCTGCCGTCCTGTGAGAGACCCGCTTGACCCACTAATGTGCCTTGCCAACCAAACAACAACCCTGATGCAGCTGAAACCAGATTATTCCAGTTCTCTGTGGCCAGGCAGAGGGAGCGGAGAGAGGGTGGCTTGGCTTTAACACACACACACACACACACACACACACACACACACACACACACACACACACACACACACACATACAGGGTTTCAAAGTGGAGAGTCGAGTGTCTCAGGCAGGAGGTGTCCTCTGGGTTTGGGTCTTTCTCTCTGATGGAAATCAAGACCTCAGCTGTGGGGCAAAATGTACTCTGTGTTGAAAGCCACAGTGTCAACAGACGGGCGTGAAAGAGGAGTGTGTGTCTGCAGGAATATCACTGGCAATAGAGAGAGAAGAGAAATCCCAAATTACCAAAACAAGCATCAGACACAGGAAGTTAAAAATGGCAAATAGAAGATGTAAGAAAGCTGGAGACAGGAAGCTGAGTGAGTAAAAGATAAGAATAAGAAACAACAAGAGCCAAACAGGAAGAGAAAATGTGTCAAAATAAAGGTACAAAGAAATGACAAAAGAAGAGAGAAGCAACTAAGAACAAGGAGTTAAAACAAGAGAGGAAGGAATAGAAACCAAGAGGAAATTGGAGAACCGAGAGCGGTGACGCAACCTGAGTGTGTGTGGGGTTGCATGGTGGTGACCGCAGGGTGGTACGACAACAGGGTCACGTCCTTGTGTGTGTGGGGTTGCATGGTGGTGACTGCAGGGTGGTACGACAACAGGGTCATGCCCTTGTGTGTGTGGGGTTGCATGGTGGTGACTGCAGGGTGGTACGACAACAGGGTCATGCCCTTGTGTGTGTGGGGTTGCATGGTGGTGACTGCAGGGTGGTACGACAACAGGGTCATGCCCTTGTGTGTGTGGGGTTGCATGGTGGTGACTGCAGGGTGGTACGACAACAGGGTCACGTCCTTGTGTGTGTGGGGTTGCATGGTGGTGACTGCAGGGTGGTACGACAACAGGGTCATGCCCTTGTGTGTGTGGGGTTGCATGGTGGTGACCGCAGGGTGGTACGACAACAGGGTCACGTCCTTGTGTGTGTGGGGTTGCATGGTGGTGACTGCAGGGTGGTACGACAACAGGGTCATGTCCTTGTGTGTGTGGGGTTGCATGGTGGCGACCGCAGGGTGGTACGACAACAGGGTCACGTCCTTGTGTGTGTGGTTGCATGGTGGTGACTGCAGGGTGGTACGACAACAGGGTCATGCCCTTGATTGTGTAACCACTGCTCTCCCATGTGCTGCAGGGCACAATTGATTGGGTCAGGAACCCACAGTGGCTCTCGATCGCATCCAGCGATGGTCCGACACGGCTCTGGAGCAGAACAAAGTGCGTCACCACACCCGACCGGGCCGTGTGGAGAACCACTGGTCCTGAGATTACAAACCATCATGGCAGGGTTCTGCTACAACGCGCTCCCTGAGGGCAACTGTCTTGCATATCATGTCAGAAGGCTATTGACATGATCAAAAACATGATTTCATACACTGAAGCATAGTTTTATAGGAGGTTTGATGATTGGCATTTTTTTAAAGTTATTGAGGAGAAGATCATGTTCATCAGGTTACAAAGTTGTCGATTAAACATTCTCACTAGTGAGATTTGGTTGAATTCAGGTAACCGGCCTGTGTAGAGCACAATGGAGGCTGAACGCATTGGCTACTGGTTTGGAACCGATCGACAATTTCTCTTTTCAACAGCTTTTTAACTGCAGTGTGGAAGGGAAAGCAAAGAATCCTCTTGTCGACATATTGGACGAGCACAGCTTCATATGTCACTCCAGTGAGAAAGCAACCGTTGAATGACTGATTAGGTCTTGAGCCTTTGAATCTGTTCTGTTCTCGAGCCTTTTCACCAAAACATGTTCATGCACTCTTTTGGAGGAATCACTCTTGTGGAAATCAAAGATACAGCCGGCTTACCTTGTCCGTTGGAGTAGTAGATCCACTTCTCTTTGACCTGCGCTCGAGGTGCGGTTGCTTTCTTCTGAATTGCCTTCTCGATGATGCTGCTCGGGTCCTGCATGGGGCCCTTCTTCAGCACGCGAGAGCTGCGCTTCACGCTGCAGATCACGATCACCACCAGCACCAGCAGGAGCAGCAGCACGATCATCCACGGGAGGTGCTCGTTGATGTCAAAGTGATCCTGGGTGCTCGGCCTCGGGGAGCCCCTGCGGGTGGGCCTGTAGTAGCTGGAGACCCCACTTCCACCACCACCTCCGCTCCCCTGCCCGGCCACCTTGCTGACACCAACCCTGACGACCTCGACGCCCACCAGGCCCTCCACCGCCACCTGGTTGGGGCCTGGCACAGGGTCAGAATTGGGTTGCCCGCGTGGTTGTTCGAGGTCCATGAGTTGCTTGTGAGTTGAGAGCTGTGAAATCCACGGTGGATCGCGGTCTGGTGGGGTGGGAGTGCCAGGCCGGCTGAGGAGCAGCCCCTCTGCATGGCGGTCTTCCCCACCCGAGTTTCCCCTCAGTTGAATGGCTGCCGACTGGCTGTAGGTGCCTGTGATGAGAGACAGAGGGATCGATGGAGACGAAGATGAAGGACGAGACGTGAAAAAGAACAGAGAGAGCCAAGAGACGAGATAGTGGAGAGGTAAGAGATGAGAGAGGAGAGATAGTGTAGAGGTACAGATGAGAAACAAGAGAGATATTAAATTCACGAACACCAGAGATTTGCTGAACCCAGGCGATGACAACAGAAGGCGTCACGAGAGGGAATCCTCACGCTTTCATCTGTGCAAGCGATCTGGACATGAGACAGAAGGAAGATCCACCTCCTCCTGTGACCCCGGCTATCTGCTGACATCCTCCATCCTCGGTGTCCAGCCAGTGTAACCCAAACTGAAGCCCAACATGTTTAAGATAATAAGTAAGCTTATTATTGATCATGGTAAGAAGTCAAATAAACCCAAATAATGGCTGGAGTACTATTAGGTGCCTATTGCTCTATAGATGGTCATTTAGTGACTTGAACATGTTGGACCATATGGAGTCCTGCTGCTGTCCAGACAAGAGATGGCCGATGGCTGGAAAGGGAATTGAGTTGCATCTCTCATGTGCATGCGGCATGCTCATTGCAAGTTTGTTGGTTGTCAATAGCCAGGTTTATATCCAAATATTGAGCAGGTGAAAATTGGCAGAAGAACAAGTTCTTCAAGACAAACAGCTGGTGGTATTCTCCAGTCAGGCGCAATTTAACCATTGCAAAAGAAAAAGAGCACAGGGAGACGTAAAAATGGCTCCGGTCACGCATGAGAAACCCACTTAGAAAACATGATGCAAACGTGTTTAGTTTTGGTTTGTTTCATGCGTTTAGTTCAGGAAATAGTATTCCCTAAACAAAGTGCAGTCCACCTGTCCTGCTTCCATGACGCTGAGCCACAACGGTGCTCACCTGACCGTCTGCCCCTTGAGTAAACTCAAACAAGGGCAATTGTAATCACATTTAGGCTTCCAGTGCAGCAATAATTAGAAAATTAAAAAAAAAATAAAAAGAAGAAAAGATTGGGATGGGCTACCTATTGACAGCCAAGCAAATCTGTTGATATGGAAAAGGGCAATTAGGGTTGTCCCATCAGCAGGGTCAGTGCCTCTCAGACATGGGAACAAACTGCCATGGCCAGTCGATATTAGTGCGTCATTAACTGCTATTGATTATTATTGTCACCTCCTTTTGCTGTGTGCCTGTGTGCTGCTGCTAATGGGATTGGTGTTGTATAATGTCATTAACTCATGAATGGGCTGTGGACTGTTTTTGGGATTGCCACTTGGATGGCTGGTAATCCCCCTCATCCTTTTATCAGCAGACAGGTACACAGAAGCAGGTCTAATCCCCAAATTAGGGTTGATGTTTTTACTGGCAGAAGGACGTGAACTTCTTCCAGTAACACACTAAAGACATTGTTGGTCTAGACGGCGTTATCAGCTGTATTTGATTGGTATGGGCGCGGTGGAGAGCGGCGGCCATGAGTGTACCAGTGAGACTCGCTCACATGTACCAACAGGGATGTCACGAGGATTCAATTCTCGGTCGCAAATTTGAGAAAATGTGACGGTTCCCTCGCAGCATGACCCCTGAACCCGGGACCAGGACTCCAGACTCTGAGTGATCCTTCGTACCCGGGACGACGGACGACATGTTCCCTCAAAGTTCTACGTAGTGAACAATACATCTGTGTTGAAACCAGGAGGACGCGTCACGTTAGCTGTTAGCACCTATCATGATCACATGATTCACATGTAAAAAAATGTCTAGTTTGCTGCTGTATTAATTCAATGAAGATCTCCGATTTAAACATTTACAGAAAAATCTCTACTGGAAGAATCTCCACATCTGTGTGATGTAACGCCACAGCCCCATTACAGATGAGTTACATAAAGAGAGTTTGGTGACTACGGTTTGTGTCATCACTGATGTTATTGTTGAGCAAGGAAACTCTTTTTCACCCTTTCCACTGAAGACAGGTGAAAAGATACCCGTCATGAGTGCGTCATAGCCAGCGCCTCCCCTCAGCCTCCCTCTGAAAGCACAGACGGGGTCAAATGAACTGGCTGAGACGCCATCGATCCCGTGCCAACACAAACAGTAGAGACAGTGTTGTAGGTGTGGGGGAGTGAGGGGTTTACTGGTATTCAAGAGTTGATTCTGAGAAATGGCTGAGACAAGACGTGGGATGCCGAGGGAGGGAAGGGGGAGGACACAGAACAAGAAAAACCAAAGGGAAAGGGGATCTAAACGTAAGGAGGGAGGGAGGGAGCAGGAAAAGAGAGGCTGAATGAGGAAGACATAGTAGCATTCTGGAGGCAGGGAGCTGCCACCAGTTTGTTTCCATGCCTACGATTGTTCTTTGTTTTCGGATTCCCACAGTGTCCTTGTTGTCATTTTGCTGAGACAGTTTGAGTTAGAAGGATTTCACTCTGTTCAGCTAAGCCCGGCGGATCCTGAGTTCCAGCCCTGTACTGAATGCATATTTTCTCACCCAAACTCACATGGAAAAATCCAAACTTTTAGCCGTGAATTTGAGGAGAGTGCATCGATACTTCAGCTCTTACTAGCCTAAATCAGCCCATTTCATCAAGGCATGGCCTAAGTAGACGTCACGCCACTTTTTGATGAGCTATCTTAAAAGCCATCTCAAACTTTTTTTGCTATTTCCAATCAAGATAGTCTTTGCATTCAATAAGTGCATCTCACCTTTACGTGCAGGTGCAGTCAGGGACGAGGATGGAGTGGATGAAGAAGCCATGGGTTCCTGTACAAGAACAGCCTGTGCAGGCCCCAGCGGGGTGGTTGTGGAGACAGATGAAGAGGGCGCTGCAGAAGGGTCTCCACAGATATTATCTATCTCTTTCGTCCCCGGTGTGAGCAGCACCAGCCCCTGAGCTTGGCAGTCCGTGTAGGTCGGGCACTTCGGCGCACTGGACTCCACGGCCGAGAAAGTCCCTTTGGTGCAGGGCTTACAGAGCACGTCCTCTGTTTCACTGCCCCGCCTTTTCACCCTTGTCCCTGGCGGGCACAGCGAGTGCGGCTTACACTCTGCGCTACCATCCCCCGACAAAAAGCTGTTGGGCGGACATGTGCAGACCCGGTCCTGGGTGGACGTGCAGGCGGCTTTCAGGACGAAGCCTGCGGCGCATGGAGTTCGACAGGGATGGCATTTCTGCATCCCGTTCTCGCCCCGTGTGAAGGTGCCGTCGGGGCAGCGGCTGCACTCCCTCACGGTCGTCCGGTTGCAGTGGACGGACACGTGGGTGCCCGCCGGGCACTTGTCACAGACCAGCTGGGTGCCCGAGTCGGGGTCGGTGTGCTGGTAGTGGCGGGGTGAGAGCATGGACTGGTCCGCTGGGCTGGTCGTGGTCAAAACCCGAGCTGAGATCTCAACCATCACTGTACATAAGAGCTGAGAGGAGGAGAAAGCACGGAAGGGAAGGAGACATTAAACAAATGGCAATAGTGTTTAGATAGCAGAATACTTCTACACAATGTGACTAACGCTCCGTTAGGCCTGGGTATCATTTTACGATGCCAGCACCCTTAAAGTGACACCGATACCAAGGGAGTACTTCACGTTTTACCTTTTTCTACTTCATTCGATGCCCTTCATGTGGATCGAGGCATTCGGTCGTGTGAAATGCTACCACCACATTTACAGTGATCGGACGTCAAAGGCGTCTACTCTAGCCAACCTTTCACCCATTTTGGTGGCGTCTCAGCGTGCCGAACTGCCGACTCAGCACTCAACTCCACCAGACTATACTGCATCTTGCTGTTGAAGCTGCCAGCAGGCCGATCACGTCAATAAAACAGGAAACGCCTGTAGTGATTGGCTGCAAGCAAAACCACACAGATGCACCAGACATGTGTCGGTACAAAAAGGATCAAATGCAGATTCTGGATTATTATCATCCAAGCCTTGACGTGTCAAGTCCCGCTACCCAGCCCATGTTTCATAATACCTATAATACACTTACACATAATACCTCCAATACCCTCACACATAATACCTATAATACCCTCAAACATAGTACCTACTATACTCTCAAACATAATACCTACTAGACACTCACACATAATACCTACAATACTCTCACACATAATACCTATAATACCCTCAAACATAATACCTACTATACTCTCACACATAATACCTACAATACACTCACTAAAATACACACAGGAAACTGCAATAATGGCTTTTGGGTTGTTGTGTTCTTTTATTTTTTTTGCCTATCATCCCCTTTTCTAGTTTATATGTGGAACATGTTCACGAGCAGTTGCCTCTTTACGCATCCAGGAGCCACAGAGCAACTTAAGCGTTCATTTTGTTTCTGGCCATCTGGTCCATGCAAGTTCAACATGTTCTCTCTCTGATCCGGGTTAACGTGCCAAAAGACCAAAATCCACAGCAAATGTCAAGAAAAAGCAAGCGCATGCACCTCCCATTACGGTCTCAATCCTCCAACCCGTAATCCATAATAAACCAAAAGCAGGAATCCCATTGGATTGCCAAAGGGACTAACATTAGTAGTAATCCTCATGCGTGAGTAAACACAGATTGAATAACAAGCTGAACACAAGTTGTTAAGATACTGTGTGTAGTTGTTGATCAAAGCGCTGGACAGACAGATGGACGGCTGGCTGGACGGAGCAACAGACAGAAGGACCACCGGGATGACACTGCTTCTCATCCTGTTGGCCCACATTTGGATTTGACGTTGATCAGGTCACAAACTAAGACCCGAAACCAACGTCTGAGCACGTCCAGTAAAGACCAGGCTCAAGCACAGCTTTCTCATTGTTAAATGTGGTATGAAACACATCCGACGGACAGAGATGAGTGTGTTTTGGGCAACGTGGATTCTGGAAAGTCTCATTTCCGGTGCTGCCGTTAAGGTTTCCAATGCATGAGTCTGCTTTAAGGACATTTAGAGGAAAATACCCATTAAGTCCGGCCTCATGTCCTGACTCATTCACCCCTTCACTTCAGTTGCTCACGGGCTGGCTTTCCTCGTGTGTGTGTGTGTGTGTGTGTGTGTGTGTGTGTGTGTGTGTGTGCGTGTGTATTTCAGGCTCCCCTCTCACCTCTGCTGGGAAGCTGACAGCTCACTGGGTTTATGGGAGTATTCCACACATGTCTCAAATTTACACCACACACTTACACACACACACACACACACACACGCACACACACACACACACACACACACACACGCACACGCACACACAAAGTGAGTCACTGCTGGTGCTTTGCTGATCTATGTCTGGAGCTAATATCAAGCTCTGACTCCGCTGCATCAGTCCAGACCGACAGGCTTGTGGTGACAGAAGTTCTCTTTGTGGTGAACAGGTTGTCTACGCAGCCGAGAGGTGTACAGATGCGCTCCTTAGCGCCATCTACTGTCAGGTAGTTTCAAAAGGAACCAACGCGCCTCGGCCCAAAATCTGAATTTCTTTTTTTGCCGTAAAAAATGTTTTATGTGGCGTGAGAGCGTGTGAAAACACGCAAAAGAGTGTCACACGGCGAAACCGTGAGAGTTGGTAGCTCTGTCGTAGTGTCGTTGTGCGTTGTGTCGTTGTGTCGTTGTGCGTTGTGTCGTTGTGTCGTAGTGTCGTAGTGTCGTAGTGTCTTTGTGCGTTGCGTCGTTGTGTCTTTGTGCGTTGTGTCGTAGTGTCGTTGTGTCGTAGTGTCTTTGTGCGTTGTGTCGTTGTGTCGTTGTGTCGTAGTGTCGTAGTGTCGTTGTGCGTTGTGTCGTTGTGTCTTTGTGCGTTGTGTCGTTGTGTCTTTGTGCGTTGTGTCGTAGTGTCGTAGTGTCGTAGTGTCGTTGTGCGTTGTGTCGTTGTGTCTTTGTGCGTTGTGTCGTAGTGTCGTAGTGTCGTAGTGTCGTTGTGCGTTGTGTCGTTGTGTCTTTGTGCGTTGTGTCGTAGTGTCGTTGTGCGTTGTGTCGTTGTGTCTTTGTGCGTTGTGTCGTTGTGTCTTTGTGTCTTTGTGCGTTGTGTCGTAGTGTCGTTGTGCGTTGTGTCGTAGTGTCTTTGTACGTTGTGTCGTTGTGTCTTTGTGCGTTGTGTCGTAGTGTCGTAGTGTCGTTGTGCGTTGTGCGTTGTGTCGTAGTGTCTTTGTGCGTTGTGTCGTTGTGTCGTTGTGTCTTTGTGCGTTGTGTCTTTGTGCGTTGTGTCGTAGTGTCTTTGTGCGTTGTGTCGTAGTGTCTTTGTGCGTTGTGTCGTTGTGTCGTTGTGTCTTTGTGCGTTGTGTCGTTGTGTCGTAGTGTCGTTGTGTCGTAGTGTCTTGTTTGCCTCCTGGCCATAGGTTGTGTATGTTAAGTGGACGACGGTTATGAAGTTTGAAATAGCTTCAAACCTCCTGAACTCAGTGTAGCACAACACAAAAACAAAGCATGTCATCTACAGTGTTAATTTGCATAAAAACACAATTCAAATAATTAGGAGATGTGTGATTTTATTTTCATCTAAATGTTTGCTTTGATTAAAATAAATGTTGGCGTTAGTATTAATGATGGATTATAAACTGCTTGGATTCAAGTTTTTAATAACTCATTTACCTTTGGCCAGGACATCTAGAACATGTGGAACTGAGCCACAAAGTAACGCAACGCAACCTCTCTTTAGCTGAGCTGTTAGCTCCGTCTGTAGCCGCTGTGTGTGTCTGTCTGTTGCACACATCGAGGTCAGAGGGACGCTGTGAGACGGAACGGGTGGAGCTGTGTGCAAACATGTGTGTTCTTCCCTTTCTGAGTCTGTGTGTGTGTGTGTGTGTGTGTGTGTGTGTGTGTGTTTTCTGACAAACGTGAACGCTCCTGTGTGGCTGAGCCACCAGCTCTGCTGTGTTTGAAGTGACGCACACGAGTGTTGGTCATGAACAAAAGCTTTGATTTCTTTCCGGTCAGACGGTGAAGCGCGGCGGCGGCGTGTTTCCTCCAGGAGGGCAGAGGTCAGGACGCCCACGAGCCGGCCAACGCAGAGAACATTGAGATTGTTGAGCGTTTCAGAGACGTGCTGGAGGATAACGGGACACAAAGAGACTTCTCCCACATGACCTCCCGTCATCAAACAATCAAAGACCAACTGGTTGCATGATTGGTGCTAATAAGCATAAAGCGGTCCATTCTTTGGCCGCGGCGCTGCCCTCCCATTGGGCCCTTTGTGCTCGTTCCCAGAAGCCTCCTCCGTAAACATCAGCATGCTCCCGACACGCTGCTCATAACTCTGCACGCGCACGGGAACGAACGCTTTGAATGCTGCTGACGCAGCGTCGCCGTGAGGCTGCGGCGCGCACGCAGCAGTGAGCGGGAACAATGGACGACCCTCTCTCCTCCTGCTCCTCCTGCTCCTCCTGCTCCCCCTGCTCCCCCTGCTCCCCCTGCTCCTCCTGCTCCTCCTGCTCCCCCTGCTCCCCCTGCTCCTCCTGCTCCTCCTGCTCCCCCTGCTCCTCCTGCTCCCCCTGCTCCCCCTGCTCCTCCTGCTCCCCCTGCTCCCCCTGCTCCTCCTGCTCCTCCTGCTCCCCCTGCTCCCCCTGCTCCCCCTGCTCCTCCTGCTCCCCCTGCTCCTCCTGCTCCCCCTGCTCCCCCTGCTCCTCCTGCTCCCCCTGCTCCTCCTGCTCCCCCTGCTCCCCCTGCTCCCCCTGCTCCTCCTGCTCCTTCGTAGAGTTGCGTTCTTGAACTAGCGCTGATGGAGGAGCACCATTCCCTTTAGCGTGGAAGAGTTTGGCGTTCCAGCATTAAACAGGAACGTTTAGTTCGGGACACTCGTGCTTTTCGAGCCAGAACCCGTGGAGCAGGTTTAGTTTGCGTTTGGGGAAGCGAGCTCATGATGAGAGTCAGGACGAGGAGCTGAATAAGTCCTTTGATCGGCAAACACTCTGATACACACTGAGGCTGAGGCGGCAAAACTGGAACACAAACTCATTCATATTATTTACACACGTGCTTTTCCTGCTGTGACGTTCTGTATCAGATATGATATGATATCATATACTTTATCAGATTAATATGATGTGTGTTCTGTATCAGATATATGATGATATGATGTACTTTATCAGATTAATATGATGTGTGTTCTGTATCAGATATGATATGATATGATGTACTTTATCAGATTAATATGATTTGTGTTCTGTATCAGATATATGATGTTATGATGTGTGTATCAGATTAATATGATGCGTGTTCTGTATCAGATATATGATGTTATGATGTGTGTATCAGATTAAAATGATATGATGTTCTGTATCAGATGTGCGACACACGGCAGGGAACACATCAGGTTGAAGTGAGTAAAGGACCAGATGGAGAAACCTGAGTTAGAAGAGAAGAATGACAACACTTATACATGTATGATTTCAAAAAGGCAGATGGTTAGCTTAGCTTAGCATTAAGACTGTTAGCGTGGGAAACGGCTAGCCTGGCAACGGCACAAAAAAAGAATCTTCCCACAAACACCAAAATCTCACCAAATATTATCACTGCCAGGAGTGTGTGTGTGTGTGTGTGTGTGTGTGTGTGTGTGTGTGTGTGTGTGTGTGTGTATGTGTGTGTGTGTGTGTGTGTGTGTGTATGTGTGTGTGTGTGTGTGTGTGTGTGTGTGTGTGTGTGTGTGTGTGTGTGTGAAGCTGTCAGGTGTCCCTCAACATAATTATCTAAACACAATAAAATGCTGCTGTGTCATGTAACACATGGAGCGACCAATAGAACAAACGGTCTGTTATGAAAGTTTATTCTTTTTATCTGGAATTACTTGAAAATGATAAATGAGTTTAAGGAAGGGGGGATGGAGGAGGGGGGGGGGTAAGGAGGTGATATTCAGTTAGTTTGGTCAATTATATATAGAGCAGCTGTCGTGTTAGCAGCGCTAACCAAGAGCCTCGCTCTCTGCAACCACATAGACGTCCGTTAATAACCTGATGTAATATTCAAATGACATATTTGATGAATATGAGGTTTGACATGTAAGTTTGCACATACATGGAATTTGAGGCTGGTTTCACTTCGCTCTTTGTCTTTGGCGTACAGTGACGTGACTTTGTGTTTGTCAATGCACTTTTGCATTTGTTCGTCCCTTCACTTCACTGCATGTAAAGCAGACTGGAGGCAACACACACTGTTCCCCCCGCTGACGTCCTCCTGTGAGTGTCTGTGAGCAGACTGACGGTGCAGCTCCGTCTGCAGAGACGCTGCGCCAAGGAGAGAAGAGCCTGCGCCAGCTGCCACGAAGCATGTCGGGGAGACTGCAGCTCCATCACGAGCAGCCAAACCGAGGCTCTTACGTTGAGGCGCATCACCGCTCCCCCCCACGAGACACGAGCACGCCGCCGCGCCGCGCCGCCGCCACGCCGCCGCCACGCCGCCGCGCCGCTGCCACCACGCCGCCGCCGCGCCGCCGCCACCGCCGCCGTGAGGAAAAGAAAGTGCCAACTAAGACACTGAAAAGCAGAACATGGAACCCAAGTGCAGCGCTGGCATTTTGTCAGTAAAGAACTGCTAACACACACACACACACACACACACACACACACACACACACACACACAGCCACCCCTGCAGCTCAAAGCATCAGTTCCAGCCTGTGCTGCCTCTCTCTTGTGATGTAGCTTTGTCTCTGTCTCGCCTGTGAACAACATCCTCTGCCCAGCACGCAGCCCGACCGGCCAATCAGACGTCCAGACGCGAGGCGGCGGGATGAGCGCTGTCGTTCTCCCTCTCGCTCCTCTGGTGCGTCCAGCTGTGCGTGCACTGCGGCCACGTCCGACATGAACGTCTCCGCCTCCGCTGCATTGATTTGAGAGCATTATTTCGTTCATCTGTCTCTTTCTTTGCGTTATTGAAGCGCAGCAACAACTAGCGCAGTCACTAAAACCTCTTCACAGCCGCCTGCCCACCGGCGGGCTTTGAGGTCAAATTATGATAAACAACGTTATGAATTATGGTTAAAGGTTTTGTTGTCGATAAAAGCGATGAGGTGAAAAAATAAGCGTATTTTTGGACCTCTGGTGATTCCCACCCCTAAAGCATAGACTTCTATACAACCAGAGGAGTCGCCCCCTGGTGGTCAGGAGAGAGAATGCAGCTTTAACACATGAAGCGTAGACTTCTATACAACCAGAGGAGTTGCCCCTTGGTGGTCAGGAGAGAGAATGCAGCTTTAACACATGAAGCATAGACTTCTATACAACCAGAGGAGTCGCCCCTGGTGGTCAGGAGAGAGAATGCAGCTTTTAGGACACTGACACATTGGCTTTCCTTTTCGCGCCCAGGAGTCGCGACCTGGACCAAAAGCAAGGAGAGGATCTCAAGTTTGAAACAAACTCGTCTTTTCTCGGATGTTTGTGAGGTTCTGTTCTTCTGACGCCTCTGAGGCTCATGACGGAGTGAAGGACGAGGGAGGGGAGAGATCCAGGGTGGAGCCGTCAGCCAGGCAGCTCTGTTTACATCACAGAGGCAGCGCTGCACCACTGCAGAGCAGTGCTGCTGTTAAACACACACACACACCCACAGTACACACACACACAATGCAACCACACAGCACAACCACACAATGACACACAAACACCTCCACCCCCCGCTTCGTGCAGAGCACCCTGTAATTCTACCCCCCGGACTGCAGCCAAAGGCCCAGCACCCGGTCTGCAGCAGCAGCACGACTTCATAGGTCAGGTCTTATTTTAGGTGACAGGCGGCCTCGACCTGAACCCCCCACACGCCCCACCTCTCATTTTTCCCACTTCCCGGTTTCTGTGTGTGAGCCGTCAGACAGACGTCTGCACTTTGGGCATGTGATAGCCACGGCCGCACGCCGAGCTTCCTCAGGCAACGCTTGTTTTGATCGACGTTGGGAGCCACAGAGGACTGAAGGCCTTCAGGGTGACGCGCCAGAGCAGAATCAGGTCGTCTCTGGAGACGGAGGACTCAAAGGGGATTGTGCCAAAACATCCGCCACCCACACCTTTTCTGGGGGGACATTATGAATCCTTCATTTACCTTTTTAAAGCTTTCCACCATTGTAGTTTTTTTGTCAAGTCAATATCAAAAATCTCAGCAAATGTGGAGTCAGAGCTGAGCTGGAACGGCAACCACCACGGCCGAATGTGACAAACTGGAATCAAGCTAACGATGCCCTTATTTCAAAGTTACAACCGCAGAGCGCTGCTTCTTCTCTTTGGCGGCACCTATGGCGACAAGCGGGCGTTGCAGGAGTGCTTTTGGACCTCAGAGGCCGTAACTTGTAGGGTTTTTTCCGGGGGAATGTCGCCACAGACGGCCAGTTCCTGATGCTGCAAATGCATGATGGGAGTTCACTCATCCAGCGATAAATAGTGACCTAACGGACATTTATAAATGAAAATCTTCCAGTTCATTATGCTAAGCGTCTTACTTGTGAAATAAAAACAGCTCAAGGTCCCAAGAGGTCAAGGGCTTTCCCATTGCGTTCACCCAGGAGAAGTTTGTACTTTAACTCATCATTCATATATTTTCATTACTTGTTGAATAAGTCACGAACTGAACCGAGTGCTTCTGTTGCAGAAGAAAACAGAGAAAGTAAGTGAAAGTTCAGACCCTCTGCATGTAAGGAGTGGAAACAAGTCTTCAACTGAATGTGCCATGTCATCAGGGTTATCTCAACAACAGATGTACAGCATGACGCTGTGACAGGAAGCGGAGCCTTTAAAGAGACACACGACCACAGTTTCATCCTGGAAGTTGTGGAATCAAATGTTGTTGGAGCTTGATCTGCTGCGTCTACATATCTCATTCATATTTTTTATTTGTCTCTTGGTACAATCTCCACCGTTGTGAAGCGCGTCCCTGAATCTCTGGAGCAGCTCTCACATGTACTGGACGTATTTCAGCAGCAGCGTCCAGTCAGAACAGCTGGTGGGTGGTGGCAGTCTGACGGATGTCAAATAAAAACACTTTTCCCACTAAACCCTTTTTCTATCTCAGCAAATGCTGCTTTTTGTCTATTAAAGTGTTCACTTTCAACTTGTTTTGTGAAGAGGTTGAGCGAACGCTTTTGTGATCAAAACTGCTGAATCATGACTTTTTTTTGTCTATTTTTCTCTTCTGCCATCTGCTGCTGTGGACGGTGTGACACCCGTTGGTGTCGAGAAGACAGCGAGTCTCCCTTAGGTGCCCGACCACAGCGCCGCACTGGAGCGACGGTGACGCCGCGCTGCCTCGATGGACAGAAGGCGGCTTTATCGCGGCCGCAGCACAAAGCACAGCTTTGCCCGCCATGAGCAGCGGACAGGAAGCTGCTGAAGGCCGGGCGCTCAACGTGCACGTGGACGGATGGCGTGGCGCACGGAGCTGAGCGGCGGCGCAGGAGTCCCACATGGCTCCATACTGGGCTCCTTCACAGAGACGATGCAGGGAGGCGCCTGGAGGCACACGACAACCCAGCTCCTGTTTAGTCTGGTGTGTGTGTGTGTGTGTCTGTGTGTGTGTGTGTGTGTGTTGCACCATGTGAGTTGCATAATGGGGTGTGTGCATACAAACATTGGAGTGTGGGTGGGATGTTTGTGTATCTGTGTGTGGCAGAAGATATTATCTGTAATTACAATCCATTTAAAGAAGCACACACACGCTCAAAGGCAGACCCACACAAACACAGAGACACACTCATACACACACAAACACACACACACACTCAGACACAAACAGAAACACAACACACAGACAGAGACACACACAGAGACACCACACACAGGCACACACACAGACACACCACACACACAGACACACACAGACACACACACACACAGACACACACACAGCAGCAGCTGTTGCTGTGTCGTCCTCCATGTCAGAGCTCACAGAGAGCGACATCACTGACAATAGCCGGTGGTCATTATTTAGGCGTGACATAGATATTCTGTGTGTTTGTGTGTGTGTGTGTGTGTGTGTGTGTTTGTGTGTGTGTGTGTGTGTGTGGGGGGGGACTGAGCTGTGAAAGTAGAACTTGTTAAAAACTGTCTCTCTCAGCAGTCTGGGTTCTGCGGTTCAGGACTCAGCTACTTCACGCAGCTCGTGTGGTAAAGGAAGCCGACGTGGCCTTCAGGTGGGTCTCCTGGGTGAGAGTCCTGTGTCAACGCTCCTCGCCCTCTGTGCTACGTCAGTTGCTCACAAGCGTCTATAGAGTGCTAGTTGCAGCCCGCGGCATGTCGTACACGCTAAAGGACACGCTATCCGACCCTGAGGGGCCTCGGGCCCGAGCGCCGGTCCGAGCTGCTGAGACCAGAAACAACATGGACGTCCGGCCCGTCAGCCAGTGAATGATCAACAAAGGGGGCGGGACTTATCGCTGTGTTGCGTCATTAGTGCCGCCCGGCAGAAAACGAGCGTCTTGGCATCGTGTGGCGTCCGTGCATTGACTTACATGTGATCTACTGGTGCGAATAACTTGCAGGTTTGAGGAGCAGGACTCTACACAACAAGTCACACAAGTCCAAATACGGTTAGAGGGCTAAAGGAGACGCGAGGCCGGAAACACAGATCAATGTGGGAATGAGAAGTTGACATCATCTCCACACGGCCTCGCTTTGTTTGAGCTCATCTTCATCTCATTACAAATACAAACACACTCTCAACCCGGTGAAAAAGAGAAGGAAAGAAAAGTGGATTTGACGCCCACATGACCGGAGACGAAGACAAAGTCTGAGGATGAGGATGAGGATGAAGAGGGATCACGCAGCCTCCGGCTCCAACTACATGCAACACGCCTGGCGTAACAAAGGGACACCTCCACCCGGGGAACGCCCGTCTGATCTCTGGCACCAGAGCATCCACCCATCATCACCCACAAGTCACTCTGATGCTGATTATACAAACACTTGTTTTTACTTCACAGATTTCAATTCCTCGGCTGTAATAAAACCCCGTGGCGGTGTCCAGTGGACTTCCCTTTCTCTGTGCTCGCCCCATCAAACGAGTCTTTGTGGAGCCGGAGTCAATGGGCTGACACTAGTGGTCCGCTCACAGGCTGAACAATGGCCCGCTGGCGCTCTGCATCCTCACAGCCTTTTGTGCCGCTCATCCCACAGAGGGACGGGATGGCGGACACGCCGGCGTGGGGCACGGCTCAAAGAGGGCTCTCTTATGTAACAACCACAGTTGGACATTATCTCTGACACCTCATTTGAAGTTCAGTCTGGGACAAAAAAAGGAAAAAAAACAGGCACTGTCCCTTTAAGTGGAGCAGCTCAGGGTCCAGACTCACGGAGCAGGAGGTACTCACCACTGCGGACGCGCGCAGGGCTGACATCCTGCTGGAGGCGAGGCACGCGCTGCTCTGGTCCGGAGAAACCCTTCTCATCCCTAGATGTTCCTCCTACTCCTCCTCACCATCATCATCATCCTCCTCCTCCTCCTCCTCCTCGGCTGGCTGGAGGAGAGGCGCTCCGGCGCTGCGACAGTCTCAACTGCGGGTGCTTTACGGTCCGGGTCTCCGGGTGGACCGGGTCCAGGCAGCACGGGGTCAGGACTCGGGTCTGAAGGAACGCCGAGCTGCTGTTTGCCATCGCGAGGACGATCAGGGCGCGCTGCGCCGCGCGCGACAGAGTGCAGTGCGTCTCTCTCTCTCTCTCTCTCTCTCTCTCTCTCTCTCTCTCTCTCTCTCTCTCTCTCTCTCTCTCTCTCTCTCTCTCTCTCTCTGGCGCTGCGGAGCGCCTCACAGCAGTGACGTGTGCGCAGGGGGCGGGCGTTAGAGACGCGCCTCAGCCAACCGCAGCTCCGTCAGAGCCGAGCACGTGTGCGTTTAAACCCGAGTCTGTATCTGGAGACGGGGGGGGGGGGGGGGGGGGGGGGGGGGGGGGGAGGAGGGGGGGGCGTGCAGTGCACCCTGTTCAGACCCAGGACATCATGTTCTTGGCGTGCAGAGACACAACAGGAGGATCTGTGTGTTGCTCTCTTACTTACTGTTATTTCACGTCTCTTTCCTTTGTTCGCCCCAGCACGTTCACATATTGTGTGTATTATTTACATATTGTGTTGTGTAGACAGAGATGTGAGAGACTGTAACAACCAAAGCACTTAAACATACTCATCATTCCTGTCTTTCAGTCAGAACCAAGTCCATTATCAACCCATCAAACAACTTGGAAACATACTTCCTTCTCCACAGGAAGGTTCCGGTAACAAACCCTCAGAGTCCGGTTCAGGAGAGGTTACACTGACGGGACCAGAGACTCACTAACACAAACACGTCCCAGGTCATGTGACTAACAACCCCACATGACTGAATACGTCAGTTTGAGTTGTCTTCAACAAAGTGGGGGCGGCTGTTTGAGTCATGACGATGACCTCGTCATCCAGGTTCACAGCATTCTCTTCTTCTTCTTCTTCTTCTTCTTCTTCTTCTTCTTCTTCTTCTTCTTCTTCTTCTTCTTCTTCTCCTTCTTCTTCTTCTTCTTCTTCTTCTTCTTCTTCTTCTTCTTCTTCTTCTCCTTCTTCTTCTTCTTCTTCTTCTTCTTCTTCTTCTTCTTCTTCTTCTTCTTCTTCTTCTTCTCCTTCTTCTTCTCCTTCTTCTTCTTCTGCTTCTTCTTCTTCTTCTTCTTCCTTCTTCCTCTTCTTCTTTATGAGAATAGAGTGTCGTGCTCAGCGTAGTGAAACAATTGAACAGCCTTCATAATGTGTTTCTTTGATGAAGATTAAAAGATGAAATGTCCTCAAAGGAACAGCCATGATCGACTCGGCCCCGTGGAACTGTGAGGACTTGCTGGAAACAGATCAAACTTTTATTTGGTGACACAAGCTGTTGTGTTTCTGTCTCGTGTCGCTGCAGCAAGGGTCTGGCGGTGTGGCGCTCGGTCCTGGTGCCGGTCCCCCCCCCCTCCCCCCCGTCCTCCAGCGATGCGGCCCGGTCTCCAGCAGCGTGGTGTCGGACTCGGCTCCCAGACCCAGGGGGTCCAGGCTCTGCTCCTCCCGCCGGGGATCCTCAATAAACGGTCCCCTGGTCGCTGCAGCCTTCACCTCGCCGGCGTCTGAGCTGAAGGAGTTCCCTGTGAGCTGCCTGCTCTTCATCTGCATGAGTAATCGCATGATGTTACTGCGATTGATTGCGATTAATCTCATTCAATAATGCAGTAAAAACTAGTGTATTGCATCTTTTATTTTACAGTCGTGTTATCAGAACAATATAACAGCAGGACAAACGTGTTCCACTCTAGAAGCTTTCACAAGCCGTCAGTCTTTTCACGCGACGTGTCACCGACCGACAACTCCTGTCACGCACACTGAAGTGATTCATGATCCAACACGTGACTGTTGCATGGATGAGTTCCTGTGTCAGGGCTGCAGGGCTGCAGGCTGTGGGGAACTGGTCCTGGTCACTGGTCCTGGAGGCTGTGGGGGAACTGGTCCTGGTCACTGGTCCTGCAGGCTGTGGGGGAACTGGTCCTGGTCACTGGTCCTGCAGGCTGTGGGGGAACTGGTCCTGGTCACTGGTCCTGGAGGCTGTGGGGGAACTGGTCCTGGTCACTGGTCCTGCAGGCTGTGGGGGAACTGGTCCTGCAGGCTGTGGGGGAACTGGTCCTGCAGGCTGTGGGGGAACTGGTCCTGCAGGCTGTGGGGGAACTGGTCCTGGAGGCTGTGGGGGAACTGGTCCTGGTCACTGGTCCTGGAGGCTGTGGGGGAACTGGTCCTGGTCACTGGTCCTGCAGGCTGTGGGGGAACTGGTCCTGGAGGCTGTGGGGGGACTGGTCCTGGTCACTGGTCCTGCAGGCTGTGGGGGAACTGGTCCTGCAGGCTGTGGGGGAACTGGTCCTGGTCACTGGTCCTGCAGGCTGTGGGGGAACTGGTCCTGGTCACTGGTCTTGCAGGCTGTGGGGGAACTGGTCCTGGTCACTGGTCTTGCAGGCTGTGGGGGAACTGGTCCTGGTCACTGGTCCTGCAGGCTGTGGGGGAACTGGTCCTGCAGGCTGTGGGGGAACTGGTCCTGGTCACTGGTCTTGCAGGCTGTGGGGGAACTGGTCCTGGTCACTGGTCTTGCAGGCTGTGGGGGAACTGGTCCTGGTCACTGGTCCTGGAGGCTTCAGCAGCAGCTGTGAGGAGTCTCCTGGTAACCAAGTGTCCTTCACAGGAGGCCTCAAAGGGGAGGGGCCTCAAAGGGGAGGGGCCTCTAGGGGAGGGGCCCTCAAGGAGGAGGGGCCTCAAGGGGAGGGGCCTCTAGGGGAGGGGCCTCTAGGGGAGGGGCCTCAAGGAGGAGGGGCCTCAAGGGGAGGGGCCTCTAGGGCAGGGGCCTCTAGGGGGAGAGGCCTCAAAGAGGAGGGGCCTCATGTGAGCTTCCCATAGTGCAGATTCATTTTAACCCACTGCGCCGGGAAAACTGATTTGCACGCACGCACGCACACACACACACACACACACACACACACACACACACACACACACACACATCTTCCTGACCCCTCAGGGTCAAAGTAACAATGTTCTAAATCATGTTATGTGACATTAAACATGTTTCTCTGTGAATGTTTAACTTCTATTAAAGTTGCATCATTTAAACTAATAATCATTTTTTATAGTTGGAGCTGAAACCTTTTCATTTCTTTCTGTGCGTCATCTTTATTTATCTCAACAGTAACATACAGACTTACACATCTGACTCATGTTCCTTTTATTACAACACAACTCTTCAAACAGCCCGAGTGGCTGCAGACACACACTTTTAGTTTGGTATGACATTTAGAGGAAAGGCCTAAAACAGGTGTGTTATATTTTAGTGTTGATGAGTCAACAACACTATCTGTTGTTGTTTAGTTTAGTTTAATCATGTTTCATGTTTTAGCAAAAGGACTACGATGCATTTGGTTGTGACGCTGCGTAACAAAATAAGAATAAATGATCCTTGAATCCTCTCAGCAACACAAAGAGAGATATGACATGAAAAGTACTTTATTAATCTATTATATTAAGTATTTACAATGCAACAGTTTTGATTTATCAACATACATTCTCGTGAACACTCACTTTGGGGATTCAGCTGTTACTGTGTTCAAACAGCTGAGGGAGCAAACGTGTTGCTCCAGTGCGACAACGAGGTTGCCCTGACCCCTGCTGGACGAACGAGGCACGACAACGTGAAACACAGCGTCACTGTTTGTCTCCTCTTGTGAGGACGACGGAGGACATCTTGGTTTGGATCCACAATTACTGCAATAAAAACAAGTTTTTTTTATTTGTTTTGTTTTTTCTACTTTGATAGCACATCTTCTTTCAGACTAGATAAAAGACAACTTATATTTTATTACTTTGTCTATTTGCATGTGGAGATTCCTCCTGAAGGCACCAAAGGTCACCATGAGATCAGCCCCATGTGTGTATTGTGTAGAATGTATTTAATCAACGGGGAAGTTTCATGGTGATATTTGTTAGTTATTTCTATTTTATTAGCATGAATTGTTATTGAACACAACATATCTTTAAAAGTTATACATGGACTTGAGATGAACCTCAGGAGAGGCTGTCAGCGTCCTTTGCTTATGCTGCCACCTGCTGGTGGTTGATGGAAGGCCACATCACATCAAAAACTAACTTTACTCCAACAACTTTTAACAAATAAATATTAATTTAATATTAACACAAAATTCAGCTCATTTATTTATTATTGTTTATTTTGATTCATGTACAGCATGTCAAAATGAAAACAAGCTTAAATAACAAACACATTTGACTCAACAGACAACTTACAAATGTCTGTGTGTCTGTCTCTCTGTGTGTCTGTCTGTGTGTCTGTCTCTCTCTCTCTGTCTCTCTCTCTCTCTCTCTCTCTCTCTCTCTGTCTCTCTCTCTCTCTCTCTCTCTCTCTCTCTCTCTCTCTCTCTCTCTCTCTCTCTCTCTCTCTCTCTCTGTCTGTAGTGACGTCGCCTGCAAAGCAAAGTCTGGAAAATTATATAAATTAAATTATTGTTTTTCTTTTTTGGCGACTGGCTGATTGTAACATCATTTATCTTCACTGGCCGTTGTAACTTTCTACTGTCGGTCTCTGCGATGACATAATAGCTCATATGTTACATATATAAACTTATACATAGACACGTATGATCTCACTTACGTTGAAGACGATCTGAACCGGGTACATGACGGGAGGGAAGTAAACTTTGCCCGCCAAATCCCCATAATGCACTTTGATAACGGTCACAAAAACGTGATGACGACTTTCTTAGTCAAGTGGATTTACACTAATGAATGTTTTGAAGCTTGAAGAACTGTCACCACTGACCGTCTTTACATCTAGCACGACAGAAATAGAGGCAGGTTCCATGAAGTGTAAACGTTTCTTAAACTTTTAATGTGTCTCGTTCTATGTTTTCTGTCTGTCAATATGTGTTTTTATGCTGCTGCCTGTCTTGGCCAGGTCTCCTTCAAAAAAGAGATTTTTAATCTCAATGGGACTCTCCTGGTTGAATAAAGGTTTAAATACATTTTTAAAAAGAATTTTCGGGTTAACGTCGTATTTGTCGTTGAGATGTTGCTCACTAGTAATTTTGTGTTATCATGACAACTTCAATATTGTTTGTTGTACTGACATAAAATACGATCCTGAAATAACAAACAAGTGAAAACACTTTTTACAGTGTCGGGAATTGCTGACCAAAACCATAACGCTTTATCAATAATCAATACTGAATGAGTATCGCTGCAGTAGAGCTTTTCCATCAGAGGGCATCATTTCTTTACAATCATCACTACACGACAAAGGTGTCACCGTTCAGTGCACAACCAACGGAGGATGTCCTCATGCATGAGGACCTGCATAGCATTCACACTGGCCAACAATGTGTGTGTGTGTGTGTGTGTGTGTGTGTGTGTGTGTGTGTGTTACAAACACATTTGCTTCAAAGTTGTGTCTTCGCCGCTCTGTGAAAGCTGTTGACACTTTGCTTAAATGGATCCTGACAGGAAGAACTTGCCCTCAAGTACTTCCTTTTTCCACAGTTCATCCTCTGCTGTTGTAGAGAGATAAGCTGGGTAACTGTGAATGTGTGAATGTGTGTGTGTGTGTGTGTGTGTGTGTGTGTGTGTGTGTGTGTGCTTTTTATGCACCATCACAGTGCATCTATGGTCAAAATGTAACTTGAAAAAAGTGATATTATAAAATGTAAATGTCTTGTAGATCTTGATAACTAAAGTGTTGATGCAAAAAAAAAGTAACACAGCATTGAAATATCCCCATTGCAGTTTAACCGGATGTATATTAGTACAGAAAGATAACTCATGACTCGTGTGGAAGGAAAACATCACAATCATTTAAGCCACGTTCACGAGCAAATCCTTTAAATGTGTCTTGTCTCCAGGCTGTACTTTCATGAGCAGTCCCATCTTTTCATTTCCTTCCAGCACAGTGTTTGGGGCGTGAATGTCTGGAGCGTTGAGCACCGACGTGCCCGGTCACGCCCAAACTTACAGCTTCACATTCTTTACATTGGTGTTGACACTGTTCCTGTTTGGATTCACAGATTGAGCTTTCTTTGAGCACTCAGGCCATAAACTGAGAGACTTTACAAGTAGTGCATGTGTTTGAATTAAAGTTGAAAGAAGCAGATAAATACAGATGGTTTGTAATAGATGGACGTGTCAAGGAATCAGTCGTGCTGTGTTACTAAATTACTAAAGAAAACTATTTTTTTGTTGCGGTCCATGAGGTTTTCTCGTTGAGAAACACCCATGTTCTTGCAGAGTAACTGTTAGGAAACCTACACATAGAGTATTAATAACTTGCTCTTATGTTTCTGTTTGTGGCCCACAATCCAACAGCTCTATGTAATGCAGTATGTTAGCTATGCCTTTTCATTTCTTTAATCTCTTATATTCATTTGTATGTGTTTGATTCAAGTGTTTTCTGACCTCTTGTCTGTGTGCTATCATGTGAACGTTCCCTCTGGAATCAACAGTCTTTCATACTCATGTTTATTAATAGGACTATTGTGGTGCACTTTCAAAGTATTCTGACTTGGAGTTGTTGTTGGCTGTATTTTCTTGTATTAACTTTTTGTACATCTCTATATTTACACACATTAAGCAGTGTGTAAATATAGTAATGATGAAGATGGTATACCCCATATTAAAAAATAATAAACATTCAATATGTTTTACTCTCACCTAAAGTGCTTCTTCTAGTCTTGTTTTGGTTTTCCTGATCATGGAGATGACGAAGAAAAAACTCAACTGCAATGTCTCTTTCCAGAAGAGAAAGATCTTTCAGAGCCCTCCCTCATCAAAACTATCTAGATTATTAAAGAGCTTTGTGTGTGTGTGTGTGTGTGTGTGTGTGTGTGTGTGTGTGTGTGTGTGTGTGTATATATATATATATATATATATATATATATATATATATATATATATATATATATATATATGTACACACACACAAAGCTATTGTTACTGTACTATATATATATATATATATATATATATATATATATATATATCATTTTAATTAAAGTAAAAGCTGTAGATGAATACATCTCTCTACAGTAAATAAGTGTAATAAGCTTCTCCTCGCTTAAAATGACTCATGATTGTGTTTAAAACTCGTGATTAATGCAATTATCGGTTCATAATGTTGACGTCACTTGAGTTTGTAATCCGCTCCCATAAACTCCTAAAAAAAAAGAAAAACTTGTGGTTCAGTAACAACAACAACAACAACAACAACAACAACAACAACAACAACAACAACAACAACAACCCACGCATATCACAATCGCTGGCAGGAGGGAGTTTCTCACGCGCGCGCACACGCGTACAGTTGTTACTGTACTCGCTGAGTGGGCCAATCACCCGAAGGGAGGAGGGGGGGGGGGGTGAGGAGGAGGAGGGGGGGGGGGGGGTGAGAGACATCCACATTCCTGAAACATTCCTCTCGCGGGGACCGCGCGGAAACATCGCGAAGTTTCCTGTCTGTTGGTGGCAGCAGCCAGCAGCAACCCGCGGAGACAAGTCCAAGAAAGGTGGAGACTCCGTGGTCAACTTCCTGCACAATAATCTTGAAGCACCGACGAGGGAGAGAGAGAGAGAGAGAGGGAGAGAGAGGGAGAGAAAGAGAGAGAAAGAGAGAGAGAGAGAGAGACTGGGGGACGCTGCCGCCGCTGCTGCCTCTGCCGCCCGGGCGAGGACGAATGGATACACGGCTCGGTCTGCTTCTCCTGCGGCTCCTGTAAATCGTGTAAATCCTGTAAGGACTCGCTTCGTGGCTGCCTACCTCTACCTGGCTAGTAGCTAGCTAGCGCCGGGGCTGCTGCTGGATACGAGACCCCCCCTCCACCCCAGCGTCTGGTAGCGAGGCGGTGCGGAGGACGGGAATGGGTGAGTGTTTTTCTTCCCTGTGACGTGGAGCCGTGTTTTCAACACGTCCCCCGCCGCCTTCCTCTCCGACTCGACGCGCCGCAGCCGCAGCCGGACACACGGCGACGGGCGTCAAGCTGAACGCCAGTGACACTAAGCCGCGCTGTCGGCCGGCAGGGGAGTTAAAAGTTAGCAGAGCCAGTGAGCTAGCTGCCTAGCATAGCCAGCTAGCCGCCGCCTCCATCCTTGGATCCGGCCGCGCGCGCGCGCTGAGCCGCCTCACAGCTGCGTGGGCACGGCGGCGCGGCGCGGGCCGAGGACGACGCGGGGCTGCGGGCTCCACATCCGCAGCGCGCGCGCTCGTCCGGCTGGTTCAAAGTTTACACTGGTTAGGCATTTTAAAGGCGTTGAGCGTTAGCTTCCCCTCCTGACTCCTGTGTGTGTGTGTGTGTGTGTGTGTGTGTGTGTGTGTGTGTGTGTGTGTGTGTGTGTGTGTGTGTGTGTGTGTGTGTGTGTGTGTGTGTCCCTGTCATGCTCTCCATGACAGGGACACACTTCCTGGAAGTCCCCTGTCCTCACATGCACGAGTGTGTGTTGTCCCCACTTAACACAGCCCCCCCTCTATCCTTTAAACTTTACAATAGGGTGTTGTAGAGTTTTTCATCTTTTTATTTAAATGATTGAAACCGTAAATCAGTCGTACCGTTCTCTAATCTGCATGTATGCAACCAGTGTTTCATGGGACATCTCAACTAGTTTGCATGTATGCAAAAGAAAAAGGAAGTTGCATTTATTTTGTATAGCCCAAATTTACGAATTTGCCTCTGATGGCTTTACAGTCTGTACACATCCTCTGTCCCGGGACCTCACACCGGTTCAGGAACAACTCCCCAAAAACCCATTTGATGGGGAGGAAAAGGACGAAACCTGAGGGCAGCGGAGCCGGATCCTCCTCCAGGACGGACAGAAGCAACAGATGTCAGCACATTCAGAGGGTCACAGTCCTAACTCATCCAAACATTTCATGCTTAAAATCCTATTGGCCAATAACACCAAAGCTCCTCTTTGTAAGAAAGAAGACCATGAACTGTTTGGAATTATTATTACTGTTTTTTTTGTGTTTTTTTTTTACCACAGCAGTCAACCCAGTAAATGTTTCCTATATCCACATCTGTTTTATTCTACTCATTTGTTGACATTGAATACTTACCATGCTTCTACAAGCATGTGTGTGTTGACGGTAAAGTCACCTGTGATTGTTCATGTCAAGTATTGTAGAGTAGAGGAGAATATTTGGAGCTGTTGTGTAATAGTGACCCGCTAGCTGGAGAGGTTTTTTATTTGTTGCATTCCTATGTTAAAAACCTGTGGAGCTACGGTTAGCACCGCTACGTATACTGAAAGGATGCACTGGTTGCTTTCGCTTTTAATGATTGTTACAGTAAGCAAAGACCTCCCTGGTTTTACAGGAAGAGTTTGTTCCTCAGTTTCCTTTCTGGATCTCCAGGTGGTTCAGTTTCCTTTTCAGCTTCTTTATCCATTTCACTGATCCCACTTGTGAATCATTTTGGATATGTCCTTCAGATGTAAAATTGTAGATCCTTTTTAGGGTCCTCATGGAAATCACCTTTTATTTTTACCCCACAAAAAGTACAACATTCCTCAATTGTTCTCCTTCCTTTTGCACTCGCGTAAAAAATGTGCAGTTTGCTGGAGAAATTCAAATCTGTTGTGAAGGATGAACTTATTGTTTAGAGAAAAACATTTTTATTCAAGACCTGAAACGAAAGAGAAACAAACAGATTCTCATGGTGATGCATTCATTGCTCTTTAGGCTGATTATGCAATCAGAACAATTCACTTTAAACAAACCAAAGCTGCTCGCTGTCTGTTAAAGTAAAAATTAAAAGCGACCCCAGGAGTGGGTGATGCTGTCTACGAGCTAATCTGATCTGTGAGCGGCAGGCGTCTGCACATCATGGGACCCGCCTCCTGCGTCTTGCTGTGGTGTGTGTGTGGTGTGTGTGGTGTGTGAGCGGCAGGACTCACTCTGCTATGTTACAAAACCGGTTATGAGCCCGGCCTTGCTCAGCCCTCAGAAGTGCTGCTTTCAACATTGTCACCGCCACAAAGCTGCTCTGCATGAACTGCGTTGCTCACACTTATTTCTAAATACCAGGGTGATGCGCCTCAGGACGTAGGAGACATGTGAAGCTAACACTGTGCTTAATTAGCAAAGATAATAAGAAAATACACCGCAGGAAGAGAGCTGACAGAGAATAAGGCCATGAATGAACCTGATCCTTCTCTTGGATTCATTTGAATATCTCATCGCTACAGAGGAGAATCCAGCAAAACAGGCTTCTTACCTCGTGTCCATTAATAGACCTCTACCTTCACATGGAGAGCATTGTGCTCTCTGGTATGCCTTCCCTCGGGCCGCCCATCCCTCCGGATTGCTCAGATGTGTTTGAACATGTCTGAGCTCCGTGTGTGTGTGTGTGTGTGTGTGTGTGTGTGTGTGAGCCCCTCACATTCTGTGTTGTACTCTGAACATATCTCAGACCTCCTGCTCCTAATTGTTCGACTAAAATCGAACCCACGATAAGTCTGTTTTGCCCCGCCTCTTTTTTTTGTCAAGCTCTTTCTCCTCTTACAACGCTGTCGTGTGGACACTGTGTGGTTCGGCTACGTCCTGATTTATCACCGGGTCCGGTCCCCATCCCTGCTTGTTGCATTCCACCGCTGTGTGAGCACACACTTCCTCGTAGATCCGGCCTCTTCACTTCGCTCTAAAGTGCCCCGGATGACTGCAGTCCACTTCAAAACGGTTCTGTGGGAGCAGGTCCGCCCACCACGGCCCTGTGTTCTGCACTGTGACGGCACGGCCCGCCTCTTGAACCCCCGGGCCGCCGGGACGCCCCGGCTACTCCATTGCCTCTGTTTCACGAGCCAACCTCGCTGCCAGACTCCACAGCCGCACTGAAACAAAGGCTGGACCCGTGCCAGAGTCTGATTAAATATTAACCTCACGGGTCTGAACCAGCGGTCACCAGCGTGTGGGCTGTGTGGAGTTCCCACCGGGTCCAAATTCAACCAACAGCTGGGGAATAATCAAAAAGTATTGTTCCTTTTTTCAATATTGCAAATCATAAAAGAATTGCAAGATCAAACCAACTGATTAGATCATTAATTAAAAATGAAATAAAGTTGTTCAGCTGTCGTTAAGACGTGTTGATCTTTATGTAACTTTAAAAGCATTGAGATGCGACATACTTCTGAACCAAACACTGATTAATGAGTCATCACTATTATCGGCCTGCCCGCCTCGAACACTGTCCTCCTGTGTGAGCCGTGGGAACTAGAACCCAGCGAGGTCTTTGGTCACGTCTCGTCTGAACCGATACCTGCTTGGGGCGATGCCAAACCCTCCAGCGGGTCAGGCAGATGTTAGCATCTTAGCACCACAGCCCACGTTTTCACTTCACATTTGACCAGATGTGGAAGTTCCCACACTCCCACCGCCCCGAGAGGCAAACTGCTCCGGCTGCAGCGAACGCGCCTATTCATTCATTGTTTACAGTCATTGTTTGGCCTCAACAACAGTAAAGACTAAAGCCAACACACATTCCTAGAGTCCAAGATGACTAAACATGTCTCGTTTTGTCCAGAACTCAGATATGTTCAATTTGTTGTAACGTGAGTAAGGAGAAAGCGCCAAATCCTAAAACTTGAGATGCTACCAAACTTAAATATTAAGGAGTTTTGCTCAGAAAAATGGCCTTAAACAATTGTTTAAGGCCAATTTACTCGTCAGCCAATTGCTTCTTGAGTAATGGTTTGAGGCAGATCGTCTTTTCACGTTTGAGCCTAAAATAAAAAACAAACAAGATATCTCTTCTTCACCATGGAGCATGTGATGTGCAGTAACAGCCTGCGCCCTCTGATCGATTACAGCCGGTGCACTGATACCGTGTGACACGCAGCAGCGTTCACGCTCACACACTCTGCCTGTCGGCGCTCCACGGGCGGCCTGCACTCGGCTGCAGGCCTCCTCGTTCCCTCTGGTCGTGTAGATTGGGAGAAGGGACGCAGTCACTGTGTGTGTGTGGTTGTGTGTCGGCGGGTGTGTAGTAAACACGTGGCGCTGTTGATCGGCTCTGTGCCGTGGGCTAAACGCAGGAGGATGGTCTTTCACGTAGATTGGGCGACACTCGGCCCTCTGTGTCGGCTCCTCTCCCATCGCAGAGGGAAGGAATGCACTCATGTGTTTCCTCCTCGCCGATTGTGTGAGCGAGCGACTGACCTGAGAGGGAAAGCACACAGAGCCACAGACTCTTTGACTGTCTGCCTGGCAGTCGGCTTGCCTGCGTGGCCTCGAGTATTTCCCTCTTTCCTTCCCCCCCTCACATCTTCCTGTCGCTCTGGCTTCCTGTCAGAGTTTTGTGCAAACTCTTACCTGGAAGCCATGTGCGAGGAAAGGAAGACCACGACGGGGGAAGTTCCTTTCCTTCTCCGGCACACGGACGGGAAGCCGCATCTGAGAGCAGAGAGAACGCGTCAGATGGGTTTGGAAATGTTGTGAATGTGTGTGGTGAGCACTGAGATTCTCACGCTTTAGTTTAACCCTTCAGCCGCCGCGCGAGTTCAGTGAAACGACGCTGTGGGCGGGACAAGAGCGAGAGATCTGATGAGGACAACGCGGCTCAAAACAAGAGTGGGCATGACAGAGGTATGCTGATGAGAACACACACACACAAGACCGGTAGGACCAGAGCGGCGTGCAGGCAGTAGCAGGAGATTCTTCTGTGTGACTGGATGCTTCGTCTGTGGTGTGCTGCCAGAATGAGTCCTGAAACCTGGAGCTGAGTCAGCGTTTCAGCCCTCCTGCGTCCGTCACCTCGAATGTTTGTTTTTAGATTCGTGCTGAGAAACAAGGTTGGTGGCTAACACAAGCTTAGCATGTTTTAATGTTCTGTTCTCCGGTATTAAATACGTCAGTAAACCCCTTTTGAAGCTTAGACGTGTCTTTAAAACAGCATGTGCGGTATGACAGAGCATCTTCGCTGGAACGCGAGTCCTTCAGCTCCGTGGCGGTGACTGAAGTCCTGGTGTCTGTACTTGTACAGAGCTTTTTCTGGTCTGCAGGAGGGGAGCCTGGAGCCCACACAGGGGCCACTGCTCATGGGGAAAGAGGGCGCGTTCATCGTCAGAGTTCATCTTATACACATTTTGAATTGTAGTTTTAGTCGCTTCTTGAAAATTGCAATACTTCTCAAGTCATGTTTTAGTTTTAGTTTGAGTTTAGTTTTAAACTCCAGTCAATGTTTTAGTGCATCATCTTGCTGAGGTCTTCTCTGATCACTCGGTCAAACTGATCCAATAAGTCAGCAGTTATAAAAACGTATGGCCGGCGTCGTCGAGGCAGACGAGCATTGTCGGTTTCCGTTACTGTTGTTCTTGAGCGTGTTGCCGTGTTGTCAGCGGGAGCCGCCCTCTTGGCATGCTGGAGAGCAACATAGCTTTTTGACCGCAGTGAAAACATATTGTCTTCAGTGTAACGCCGTGCCACTGCGTTTGTGTTATGAACACACATTCTTTGAATGTCAGCGTCATGAATGCAGTGGCACAGTATGCAGGGCAGCTCTCGTCATCGCGTGCGTAGCCCTACCTGCAGAAATAAAAGATGTCTGCTCTCATTAGCAAAATAGAAAGCAAATGCTCCTATTTGGTAATTCTTTGGTTTAAAACCAAAAAGTAGAGCCAGAGATCAAACGAGTCAGGACGAAAAGAAACCCCCCAAAGTAGAAAATAACGTGCAAAATGCTTGAAGACGTCGATTAACAGGAAACTCTCGGGTTCCTCAGGACGCGCAGCGCCTCCTCATCCTCCTGCAGGCCGCAGACTCTCGCTCTGCTCATCATTTAGTGGATGCACTGTCCGGCTCGTAGCTTTGTGACCTCTTTCTGCATTTGGGCTTGGAGAAAGATCTCGCAGCGTGTTTGTGGCTGCAGCTGCCGGCCCCGCCGTGTGGTTTCTGAACGGTTTAGATCAAATGTTATCATGTTCAGCAATCGACTGGAATTGGAGAAGAATGCGATGGAATTAACATCTCACCTCCTCAGAGCTCTTTGGCTCTCAAAGGTCACACAAAACAATATTTGTTGGCCACACCCCATAAACGTGTGTGCTAATTATGACAATTTCACACACAAGTGTGCAAAAGGAAGTAATGCGCTCTGGCATTTTGGACAGATGTAAACTGCTGCTTGCCTGGCTGGCCGAGGCAAGACAACCGCGAGGTGGAAATTCATTCAAAAGCACCAGAACATGCTCAAGCAGAACACTAAGAACGGCCATGATACAATCTTATTTGCATTAAAACACATGCCGTGAAATTCCTTTGGCCGGTAAAGCTTAATATTTAGTCAGTGTGAACATCGCGGGGTCGCTGGTCCTGGGCAAGAAAACAAACTACCAACATCAGTGAAAAACCTCAGAGTAAACCCCAAAATATGTGAGTTAATCTCAGATCGTCCAGGTGTAGGCCAGGTGTAGACCAGGTGACCAGAAGCTGTTGATTCCTCATGAAAAGTCTCAGTTTAACCTTTTTTTTATCACACGATTTGTGCCAAAATCCCCACCGCCTCGGCAGGAAGTTTACACACACACACACACACACACACACACACACACACACACACACACACACACACACACACACACACACACACACACACACACACACCTCTGTTTGCTAGCTGCGTTTAATGTTTTCCGAAAGGCATTTCCTCGAGGGAACAAACCCAGAGGACTTTGTCCACTGCTGGTGCTTCACGGGCCAACACCCATCACTCACTGCTCTCAGTCAGCAGCCAGGAGGCTGAGAGAAGTGGCCTCTAGAGCGTCACACTGTCGCTTGTCCTCACGCAAAGGAAAGAGCAGACATTGAGCCATCGCTCCGTCCTGCTGGCCTCACACTTATACACCAACAATAACTGACTTATGAAGAGCTTCTGTCACGACGTCTGGCCATGAGGTGCAGAACCTGCTGCAACCTCCATCCAATGCCATTAAACTGGCCGGCTGGTGACGGAGGAGGGCCGGCTGGTGATGGAGGAGGGCCGGCTGGTGTTGGAGGAGGGCCGGCTGGTGAAGGAGGAGGGCCGGCTGGTGAAGGAGGAGGTCCGACTGGTGACGGAGGAGGGCCGGCTGGTGACGGAGGGGGTCCGGCTGGTGACGGAGGAGGTCCGGCTGGTGACGGAGGAGGGCCGGCTGGTGACGGAGGGGGTCCGGCTGGTGACAGAGGAGGGCCGGCTGGTGATGGAGGAGGGCCGGTTGGTGATGGAGGAGGGCCGGCTGGTGACGGAGGAGGGCCGGCTGGTGATGGAGGAGGTCCGGCTGGTGACGGAGGGGGTCCGGCTGGTGACAGAGGAGGGCCGGCTGGTGACGGAGGAGGGCCGGCTGGTGACGGAGGGGGTCCGGCTGGTGATGGAGGAGGTCCGGCTCCAGCCCCCTGGTTTGACCCAACCTAGAACACGCTGCTGAAAACATGGAGGGACGACTCTGCACTGCATGAAAGTCCCTTCAAAATAAAATCACAGGATTTAATTTTATTTTTTTTCCCAAGCAAGGGCCCGGGCCCCGTTTTAAAAACAGGCCCGCGACCCACTAGTGGGTCACGACCCACCAGTTGAGGACCACTGATTTAAAGATGTTTTTATCCAAAGAGACTTACGATAAGTGCATTCAACCACGAGTACACACTCCGAACAACATGAATCAAGAAAATACAAAGTGCTATCAGTAAGTGCCAGCTGCATGCTGGGTAGTGGAGTAGCCTCAGGTCCTTGCTGGGTTAGCTTAGCTTCCACCTGGGCAGCTTGGTCGGCGGTGGCCCGTCATCGTCTCCAGGTCCGCTGCACTATAACCCATCTCCACCCTCCCGGTTCAGATATGGATGGATGTATTCTGTCACATGTCATTACTGATGAACGAGATAAGAAAACTATCAAGACGATGTAGCCAAACCCCTGGGAGGTACCGCTCGCAGCATCCATGCACTGACGTCCAATTACATCGTATATAGCAGCAGACGCTACACCGCTAACGGGATCATGTCGTTGTATCGGCTCATGAACATTGACGGGGACGTTGCATAAAGACATCCCAGAGGAGAAGTTAAGGCGCAGACGTTTCATGGAGAACAATAAATATGTGCAAGCAACAATATATCTGAGTGCAGAATACAGTTTGGTTAGAGGGCAGAGCTAATCTGAGTTTGTTTGGCTTTCAGCCACGTGCCCTTCTTTTGATTCTTTGTTTAACGTTTTGAAATCAAAGACTATGTGAGGGAAAGGACCGGGTTTGGAGGGGAACGTTAAATCAACAAACCGTGCTAAAGTGGCTGGTTTAATTAGCTGAATCAACTGCATTTTTGTTAATATTGATCTGGTTTGGTTATCATTTTAAAGATGGAGACTTTGCAGCCTTTCTGATGCCGTTGAGTCGGCACCTCGGTGGTTCTCTTGGGTCGTGTTGCAGCAGATCAGAGTTAATACAGGATCCAATCACAGCCACACAGGAACTGTGAACACTTAGAGTTCAGCCATCCCAGCGTTCAAGTTTTACTGCTGTTGGTTGTAAGGAAATGCCCTCGGGAGATTGGCATCAACGCTTTATAGGTGCAATCCCTTAAAATACTACACAGTGACACAACGGCCCGTATCGGCAGAAGTCCGACTAGGACGCTGATGCAAACGGGTTCACGACTCAGTTACTAGTAACTATGACGTAGACGAAGTGGGGCCTTCAGGGGGAGCTCGCTGCAAAAGCAGGAAACCATCAGGAACCAGTATCCGCTCCACCGGCCTCTTCTGACAAGGCTTTTGATTCAGCATGGCAGTGAGCCTGATGGGAGCATTCCTGCACTTCCACAGCATTTTACTGTCATAATAATGCAACTCCTTGCTTCGATGAATAGTTAGTGTGTTTGATCCTCTGCAAACAACCCAGTTGTTGCTGTTCCTCCTTCAGGCAGCTGAACTAAGCAGGCGCTCCCCCACACTCGCTGCCGCTCTTGTGCTCTTCTCAGCGTTTGATGTAGTGGAGGAAGCTGGTCTGAGATCACTGCTCGGGGCCGATTCCCCCTTTTGAAGGCCGGCCCGGGCAGCTGTGGCGTCCAGGCTAAGGTCGGTGATGTCAGATGGGGAGAGCGGAGCCGTACGGGGACGGAGGAGACGGCCGAGTTCAACAGCAGTTAATCTCATACTGCTTGACCGATGTGGTTGTGGTGCTGAAAGACTGCCCAGGTGTGTGTGTGAGTGTGTGTTTGTTTTGGCTGCGCTCGGTGTGAAGTCAGCCGTGCCAGTTGAGCCTCTCCGCCATGAGTCATGTGTTTTTAAAGGGCCATACTGCACAGTGGGAAAAACAACAACCTCACTACCAGTTAGTCCTCTGCAGCCCGCTTCTTATTTTTAGAGGCTGCTCAACCTGCTGCACTGGAAGCAGTCTGGAGGCCTGCCAGCACTCCCTCCTCCCTCTTTCTCTCCCTCACACACACACCGGTTGTCGTTCTTTTGATCACAGATGTGTTCGAGCCCGTCTGAATATTCCACGTCTTGTATCCAGCGAACCCGTCAGTGACCTGTTGCATGTGTGCGCCGTGCTTGTTTCCATGTAGAAGTATTGTTTTGGATCCCTTCAAGTCCTCCCGACAGCGTCGGTCTTTTCAGCTGTTTGACAAGCGGCCAGGAAACAGAGGCAGGCGATAGGAATGCACCACAACTACAATAACATAAACGCTCTCACAATTTAACATAATTAATCCAGGCCAGTTGCCTCGGGGAAACGATTACTTTATTGCAGCTTTGTACTTCAGCAACTTAGCGGTCGTATTGTTGTCGTGGCCTTTACAATACTTTTATCACAATCATAAAGATTTTTCATGTTGGACCCGTGTGTGTGTGTGTGTGTGTGTGTGTGTGTGCGTGTGTGTGTGTAAGGAGGCGTTGGAGGCGGAGCCTGTTGAGTCGTGTGGAAGTTGCTGAGTGGTGAATAAAGGTCGACTTCAGTGTATAAAAATCTCTTAAAAGTCCTCGTGAGTTAAATAATGTCTTTTCAATGTTCCTACTGGAAAAGTGAATTCATCTCAACATCTCTTTGCCTCTCGGTCTACAGAAAAAAGTGTTTTTGGGCCCAATGTGACGGACCCTGAAGTTGAAAATCTTTGTTAAGTTTCTGATGCCAATAGAAAGAAGCTGAACACCACAGAGTACGTTTTCCTTGTGTTTTCCTCGGTCGCTTGAGGTGTGACTAGCGTCGCTGTGAGCGCTCTCGTTGGAGTCAGAGACGAGTCAACACATCATCCTCCTCCGTCGGCCCGACCGTGTTTAGTCTGGGTCTGTGAGCTGTGGTCAGCGGTCACTGTGATGCTCCTGTGGTCCTCGGGGGAACATGTCTACGGTTCTCACCGCAGAAACTAAAAGGTCCTCGCTAATTCCTTACCTTGTAACGTCAGAAAAGATTTTGTTGAAACGCATTGTTTTAGTTCCAGCCGACAAAGTTCCTTCACAGGCTCTCTGAGCAGCACTCGATTTCCCACATTTTCAGAAAAAGGAAGTTCCAATTTCACTGGCTCCTTGCTGTGTTTAGCTAACCAGTTAGAGATGTGGTTGTGGGACATCAAACCAGAGCCTCACAATGACTGACCCACATCCTGGATGTGCTCTCGTGTTGTCCGTCTGGAGGTCACGTCACCTTCACTGAGCTCCAGACGGGCGTCACACGGGTCCACGACCTCTTCTCACTGTGACAGTGGAAGTCCTCCTGTCGTCCATGTCCTTCATGCCTTTAACGTGATTTACTGTCGAACGCCCGGAAGGGAATTTATTCAACTTTGGCACAATTGCTCAGCTGGACTAGAGGACTGGTTATAATTGGCTGGTCAAAAGCTGCTGTGACCTCACGTCCATCCCGCTCTTGTACTCTTTCAGGATGCCTTGCGCTTAGGGTTGCAAAATTCCGGGAATATTCAAAGTTGGAAACTTTCCACGGGAATAAACGGGAATATACGGGAAATAACAGGAATTAACTGGAAATTTGGGGGTAATTTAACTGTATTTATCTTGTCATAAGCAGACATGCATGCAAACATTTATAATACAACTTTTAAAAATGACTTTCCAAAGGCTGTGAATAACGGAGGTGATGGTGTACTTTAGTGTGGACGTACATACTTCATACTCTACTGCTGTAAAAAGTCTACTGTATACAAATAAACTTGGTATTAAATGAACATGGCTTCAGTTTACCAAGTAATCAATATGCTAATGACAAACAGTGTTGGGAAAGTTCACTTTCTACATGAACTAGTTCAGTTCATAGTCCATAATTCAACATGTTGAACTAAGTTCACAGCTTCAACAAATGAACTAGTTCAGTTATTTTGTTCAATATGTTGCAGCTGTAATTTAAATCTCTGGCTGCAGTACCGCTCTTGGCCTCTACACAACTCGGCGCTCTCTCACTAGCCAAAGGGCTGAAACGTTCAGACGCAACACTGATGACAGAAACGTCAAAAACAACAGAATGTTTTATGTTTATGTTTCTGCAGACGATGTTCAACCAGCTGCATTCAGGGTCCAGCTGAGCTCAGCGTTCAGAGTCTTGTTCTCAACTACATTTAACTTCCCTGTTTTATGCTTTTGAGGAAAACTTAGGGACATTTCTTTTTTTCAAAATTCCCCAAATTCCCGTGCCAAAATTTGCGTGGAAACTTTCCGGAAATTTACCGGAAAGGTCCGCCCCTTTGCATGTCCAGTTGCGCTCAAAGTAAACTGACCATAACGTGGCCTCACTGAGCCCGTCTGTGGCCACAGCTCAAGAACTCATGTGCTAATTATGACGTAATATTGTGACGACTGCAGGTGCTGTAACTACAACATTGCCCTTTCAGTTTTCTACACAAACTGCCTCCATATAACGGTGTCTTGTTGTTTCTCTCACCCCCGCCCTCCTGCGCCGGCGTCCTCTCGTTCTTCCGCTCCGCCCGAGCAGAGGTCGTGGTGGAGTACGAGTACGACGCGCTCCACGAGGACGAGCTGACCCTGCGGCCGGGCGACGTCATCAAGAACGTGCGGTACATCGAGGAGGACGGCTGGATGGAGGGAGACCTGAACGGGAAAAGGGGCCTCTTCCCCGACAACTTTGTGAAGGTGAGAGGAAGAGGAAGGCTCTTTTGTTTACGCCCAGGTACAGCTGACCGTCACACTTCCTCTGAGGGTCGCAGCTGCTGCTGTGACATCACAGGTGATGTCATCTGATGTCAGCTCTGTGTTGGACTGAGGCTGCAGCAGATGTGACGGCTGATGTCTTAGAGTCTGTGAATTACTGTAAGGAGAGCATATGAGCAGCTGCCACGGCGCACATTGTGGGCACGACTCTGTTTTCTACCAGATGTTCCATCATCCGGTTCCCTCTCCTGGTGTGGGTCGGTCAGGATGAACTAGGGTCCGTTGGCCCGGTTAGTCCGGGTCTTTGGGGATGGTACGAGAGAGGATATTTACCTTGATTTCAAGGAATAAAAATCCACCAGCTGATTGTGAAATCTGTTGAGGAAGCAATCTTGAAATCAATCTGTTTTCAAGCTGTATTGTTCTTTGATTAACCGGTCGAAAGTGAACCAGAACGCAGCAATTTGTCATCGTCTCCTCTTGGTCCAGACAAATGAACGACAGGTGTGTAAGAGAGTTTGTGTGTTTGTAGATGTCTGCTAAATGACAAGTGTCGCACACGAGGAGGCTGTTTGACCTCCAGTTGTCGTGCTCTTGATTGGATGAAGGACGCGAGGCGATTGATCGTTAAAAGAGAGAGCGCAGTCCGGCCTTTATTGATGTGGGATTTGATGGACTATTTAAAAGCAGCACTTAATGGATCCCGGACTGAAACACGAGGTAGGACTCTTTATTGCAGCAGTGAACTGCACTGTGTGTCCCTGCAGGGCGCTTCCTGGTCGTCAAGGGAAAGGACTGTTTGATTTTCTATTAACAGAGCTGCGTTAATGTCTTCTGTTCGTCACGGTTGGTAAAACAGGCCAGCAGGAGTTTCACTGTGAGCATCGGCGTGTTCATGGGTTCACCAACTGGTGAGCGAGCAACTGAATAAACCAGTTGTGTGACATTTTTCATTGCTGTTGTCCCATTAATTCATTCAGACATTTGCTTTGCATCTTGGTCTCTGTGGAGGCATGAGAGGCTTCTCCTCTCGTCCTCCTCCATCTTTTCTCTTCTTGATTGTCAGCTGTGATGTTACCCAGGATGACGTTTGTACTCATTAGTTTGTGACACAAATTGTTGTACAGCACGGTGTTTACCACGTTAAACATCTGAACCACAGGCAGTCACATTTTTCTCCAGTTTCACTGCAGTGTAAAAGTCCTGCAGAAGTAGAGAGCTCTCAAACATGTTTTTTGTTTAGTACAACTCAGTTATAATGCCAAACGACAAAAAAAAGATGAGTGCAATCTAAAGATCCAACATTGTTCCGAGTGTTAACCTCGTGTCCTAGGTTATGCTGTGGTGTTATAACGGCGAGTGAGCGTACAGTTCATAGTGACCCCTCAATGCTCAGCAGCAGAGCTCCTCGTCTGTCACCATTGTCTCGGTGGCTTATCTTCTCACCTGGCTTGCCTTTTCCCTTCCACCTTCCCCTGCTCTCCACCTAATGCTTCGTAGTGAGATAGGTAATCTGCTAATCGGCCTGGTCCGGTCACTGAGCTCGGGTCGTTAATCCTCTAAGGAGCCTGCTGGCCCGCTGAACTTTGCCCTCCACAGTGTCGCTGTCTTCCTGCTTCCTTCATTGTCTTCATTCTCGTCGTGGTAGCTGCCGGGAGGAGGACCATGAAGCGTGTCTGTGTGGGAGACGGTAAGCAGCTTCATCGCGCTAACTCATGAGCACCAGCGTGTCTCTGGTTCCATGAAGTGACTGCAGTCGATGGAGCACAGTCTGTGTGATTCAGGTCTAGGGTTCAGGTGTTCAGGGCCGTGTGACGTTTACCAGTGTGTAAAGCTGCTGGTCCAGGTGTTTACCAGTGTGTAAAGCTACTGGTCCAGGTGTTTCCCAGTGTGTAAAGCTGCTGGTCCAGGTGTTTCCTAGTGTAAAGCTGCTGGTCCAGGTGTTTACCAGTGTGTAAAGCTGCTGGTCCAGGTGTTTACCAGTGTGTAAAGCTGCTGGTCCAGGTGTTTACCAGTGTGTAAAGCTACTGGTCCAGGTGTTTACCAGTGTGTAAAGCTGCTGGTCCAGGTGTTTACCAGTGTGTAAAGCTGCTGGTCCAGGTGTTTACCAGTGTGTAAAGCTGCTGGTCCAGGTGTTTACCAGTGCGCATGAGCTACTGGTCCAGGTGTTTCCCAGTGGGTATGAGCTACTGGTCCAGGTGTTTCCTAGTGTAAAGCTACTGGTCCAGGTGTTTCCCAGTGCGTATGAGCTACTGGTCCAGGTGTTTCCCAATGTGTAAAGCTGCTGGTCCAGGTGTTTACCAGTGTGTAAAGCTGCTGGTCCAGGTGTTTCCCAGTGTGTAAAGCTGCTGGTCCAGGTGTTTACTAGTGTGTAAAGCTGCTAGTCCAGGTGTTTCCCAGTGCGTATGAGCTACTGGTCCAGGTGTTTACCAGTGTGTAAAGCTGCTGGTCCAGGTGTTTCCAGTGTGTAAAGCTGCTGGTCCAGGTGTTTCCAGTGTGTAAAGCTGCTGGTCCAGGTGTTTCCCAGTGGGTATGAGCTACTGGTCCAGGTGTTTCCTAGTGTAAAGCTGCTGGTCCAGGTGTTTCCAGTGTGTAAAGCTGCTGGTCCAGGTGTTTCCCAGTGGGTATGAGCTACTGGTCCAGGTGTTTCCTAGTGTAAAGCTACTGGTCCAGGTGTTTCCTAGTGTAAAGCTACTGGTCCAGGTGTTTCCCAGTGCGTATGAGCTACTGGTCCAGGTGTTTCCCAGTGGGTATGAGCTGCTGGTCCAGGTGTTTACCAGTGTTTAAAGCTGCTGGTCCAGGTGTTTCCCAATGTGTAAAGCTGCTGGTCCAGGTGTTTCCCAGTGTGTAAAGCTGCTGGTCCAGGTGTTTACCAGTGTGTAAAGCTGCTGGTCCAGGTGTTTCCCAGTGTGTAAAGCTGCTGGTCCAGGTGTTTCCCAGTGCGTATGAGCTACTGGTCCAGGTGTTTCCTAGTGTAAAGCTGCTAGTCCAGGTGTTTCCCAGTGCGTATGAGCTGCTGGTCCAGGTGTTTACCAGTGTGTAAAGCTGCTAGTCCAGGTGTTTCCCAGTGCGTATGAGCTGCTGGTCCAGGTGTTTACCAGTGTGTAAAGCTGCTAGTCCAGGTGTTTCCCAGTGCGTATGAGCTGCTGGTCCAGGTGTTTACCAGTGTGTAAAGCTGCTGGTCCAGGTGTTTACCAGTGTGTAAAGCTGCTAGTCCAGGTGTTTCCCAGTGCGTATGAGCTACTGGTCCAGGTGTTTACCAGTGTGTAAAGCTGCTGGTCCAGGTGTTTCCAGTGTGTAAAGCTGCTGGTCCAGGTGTTTCCCAGTGCGTATGAGCTACTGGTCCAGGTGTTTCCCAGTGGGTATGAGCTACTGGTCCAGGTGTTTCCTAGTGTAAAGCTGCTGGTCCAGGTGTTTCCCAGTGGGTATGAGCTGCTGGTCCAGGTGTTTCCCAATGTGTAAAGCTACTGGTCCAGGTGTTTCCCAGTGTGTAAAGCTGCTGGTCCAGGTGTTTCCCAGTGTGTAAAGCTGCTGGTTCAGGTGTTTCCCAGTGTGTAAAGCTGCTGGTCCAGGTGTTTCCCAGTGTGTAAAGCTGCTGGTCCAGGTGTTTCCCAGTGGAAAGCTGCTGGTCCAGGTATTTCCCAGTGTGTAAAGCTGCTGGTCCAGGTGTTTACCAGTGCGTATGAGCTGCTGGTCCAGGTGTTTCCCAGTGTGTAAAGCTGCTGGTCCAGGTGTTTCCCAGTGCGTATGAGCTGCTGGTCCAGGTGTTTCCCAGCGATCATGCTCTTAGGTCTTGGACCAGCTTCCATCGTGAACAGGAAGTGTTCATAGGAGCAGCTCTCTGCCTGCTGCACTTCCTCCTCAGTGCTGCACAGTTTGGTTCACATTCAAATTATTAGCTCACTCTGAAAATCAATAATACAGAATCATTGGTATGAAAATATACTTAAAGTACGTCACGATGCAGGATGAGCCCTTTCAGAATAATGGATCTCACTCCATCACTTGTAGAGTGATACTTCATTATGTCACGTGTCATGTGACGAGGGTCAACCAATGGCAGCTCACTATCTTCCAGGTGTAACAGACCATAAAGCCTCTTCAGGGCGGGCTGTGAGGGACAGCTCGCCTGGTTTCTGGTCCTGTTCTGCTCCACGTTACAGGACTCTGCTTAACTCTGGAGACGTTTGTTCCATCTCCATCACTTTGTTGGTTTCTTTTCTCTCTAACAAACTAAATCACGAGTCTAACTACTGACGTAAAGTCTAACGTGAGGTCAAAGACTGAGCCGACGTCTCGTTCAACACAAGAAAATAAAAGCTGATATTGGGTCGCACCCCGTCCTCTTGCACCAGCTGATCCTCTTCAAATTAATGAGGATAATTCACAAAAAGGGCATTATTTTGAATATAAATATAAGATCCGTTCATGTGTCAAAGGGACAGATACATTATGTGACATGATTTATAATCAAAATGCAATATATGGCTCCAACATGTGTTGAACAGCAATATTTCACTCTGCTGCGTCTCTGCGCTTCGTTTATGAGGAACCAGATGAAACGAAGCTCAAAATGTGGCTTTTCATTCAGATTTGAGTGAATTACATTTTCTACACCATTAAAAGTATTCACAATAACATTATCATGGTGTCTATAGGAAATATACATTATGAAATAATTTTTTTTAAATGCTATATGGAAAACTCACCTTTTATTGTGTTTTATGTTCGTTAGCAAATGAAAACTTTATGGGCGGATTTATGGGCGGCAGTTTTGAAAGTTTCTGTCAAAGACGTGCATTAAAGTGTAATTTTAATGCAATTAAATCTGAAACAGATGTATTAAAGTAGAGTCACATGAGACAAATAAAGGGTTTGGTGCAGGAGCAACTAACTAAATAAATACTGGCTGAAAAGAAAGTCACAGGCAGTGATGAGACTTCTGTGTCGTGTGTTTGGTGAAGAACACCTTCACCGCTCGTCATCACTGTGACCAGCATCGCTGCTCCTGGATGTCGAGTGGAGGTGCGTTGTGTTTGCGTTGTGTGTTTTTTGTGTGCGGTGCAATGGAATGTTTCCCAGACCAAGTCCACTTCTGTGGTGTGTGTGTGTGTGTGTGTGTGTGTGTGTGTGTGGCCGCGCCGTGTGTGTGTGTGTGTGTTGGCTGCTGTCCCATGAGGAACAATGAGCTCTACTGCGGTTCTTGTTTCCTTCTTGAAGTTAAAGTGTGCGTCCCGTCAGCACCTGATGGGTTCATCTGCTTTAAGGTTGTGGGTTTTAAACTGAAGTTCACTTCCTGTGGTTTAGCAAACGAGAAGTTCACCGGAAGTTATCCCGGCCGTGCTCTCTTGAGAAGACTGTGTGTTGTGAAGCCTTCACTTGTTCGATGTTGACGCTGCAACGGATCATAAAAGTCACGGTTCGGATCAGAACCAAAGACACAAAGGGAGCCAATATAACTTTTAGATATGATACTAATTGCAGATCACTGATCCATATTAGCGGATACAGATCTCTGTTGTTGGCCGACAAGGATCCATCCATCCACAATCATTCATATCCTTCTGAAGTCAGCCAACTTTTCAAAATGTAATTGTTAACCGGTTGGTCGCCTTTTGTGAGAGTCCTCTTCAGTGTTTTGTTTCTTCATAAACACATCATTTAAATCATTAGATTGTAATTTAGGGATTAAAACAAATCTCGTCATCGATAGTTTTAATGATGTGTAATAATCTGCTCAGTGTAAACGGGTCATAATTCATCTCTAATATCTATGTTTGAGTTGTGTTTTACTATGATGCGTTCAAGCTCCATTCAGCAGAAAATGAGTATAGATAAATTATTACATCGTCATAATGTTCAAAAGTTTTTGGGCAAGAAAGTTGGAAAAAAAAATCGTGTTTGAAGATGTTTTCACAGCAATAATAAATCAATGTTTTTTTTACTGTGAGAGAAAGTTCTGCAGCTACATCTTTAGACGGAATGATGATTTAATGATGCTTCCCTCTTGTGATCATTATTATTATTATTATTATTTTGTTTTTGCAGGAAGTGAAGAAGGAATCCAAAGAGGTCAAGGAAACCAAGAGTGAGCCAAAAGAGGAGGCCTCTCAGCCCGTGAGGAGGGAGAAGAGCGCGGGCAACGTGGCCAACCTGGTCCAGAGGATGAGCACCATCGGCATCCCGACCGGCGGCTTCCTGCCTCAGCCGCCAGCCGCCTCCAAGAGTAAGACCTCTTCCTGATGCCGTTAGGCATGTGTCACCACGGTGGACTGGTACAGGATTATACTGCCAGGGAAACCAGGGCTAACGTGCTATTCATGTGTTCACCATTCATCCGCAGAGTAGAATATGAAGTGTTTTCGTTCTCGGTGCCCCTGAAGCCAGACTGAGGACTCCTCCTGCAAACTGCTGTCAAGTCCACGGGACCTTCTGGATTCAGTGTGACTCAGCAGCAACCTCGGGTCTTCTTCAATCCAGCGTGATGTTCCTTTAGTAAACGATGGTCCTTTTTGAAGTCAAGTGAACCATCTAGCACGGTGTGCATTAGGGCGGGGCTTGTGTGATTGACAGGTCACTGCCTCTACCAGTGCTGTACACAGCATCTTTCAGCCACTCCTCCGCTTTCCCAATATGGTAACTTCCGTTTATTGGATGCAAAGAAAAGCAACACGGTGACGGCGATAATCCAAGATGGCGCCAGACTCGATGCTTCAAATCACCAGTCCCCGAACCGACGGGTGACGTTGCGGTGACCACCTCCACTTCCTGCGTCTAGCCCAGTGGGCGGAGCTTAGTGATCAGTGGAGACGCACACGCAGCGTGCCATCAGGTGCCAAGTGGACAATAAGACATTACGCATGCGTTAGAGGTGAAGTGATGCGGAACGTTTCCTCACTTCACCACCAGCTGACCGGAGGTCACGCCTCCCCGATATTATATTATATTATATTATATTATATTAGAGAAGCACTGGGCCCCGTACTCGCATCATGATAACGTGGCACAGCGGTCGTAGTTGATGCGTATGGATCCGGGCCAATATTCAGGACAATAAATGTCGTAGCGGTAGCAGTGGTAGCAGCGAGAGCAGCGGTAGCAGCGAGAGCAGCGAGAGCAGCGAGAGCAGCGAGAGCAGCGGTAGCAGCGGTAGCAGCGGTAGCAGCGGTAGCAGCGGTAGCAGCGGTAGCAGCGAGAGCAGCGGTAGCAGCGGTAGCAGCGGTAGCAGCGGTAGCAGCGGTAGCAGCGAGAGCAGCGGTAGCAGCGAGAGCAGCGAGAGCAGCGGTAGCAGCGAGAGCAGCGGTAGCAGCGAGAGCAGCGGTAGCAGCGAGAGCAGCGAGAGCAGCGGGAGCAGCGGTAGCAGCGGTAGCAGCGAGAGCAGCGGTAGCAGCGAGAGAAGCGGTAGCAGCGAGAGAAGCGGTAGCAGCGAGAGAAGCGGTAGCAGCGAGAGCAGCGGTAGCAGCGAGAGAAGCGGTAGCAGCGAGAGAAGCGGTAGCAGCGAGAGAAGCGGTAGCAGCGAGAGAAGCGGTAGCAGCGAGAGCAGCGAGAGCAGCGGTAGCAGCGAGAGCAGCGGTAGCAGCGCTAGCAGCGCTAGCAGAGAGAGCAGCGCTGGCGCACGGAGGTTCCATTAATGTGCTGCAGGTTTTTAGCAATACAAATATTGTTTACTTTATGATTTAAATTGTTAGTTTTTTATCCAAGTAACCATTTACATGTGGCGATGACTAAATATGTTGTTTATAAGTTTGCACTGACTTCAGAGCAGTTGAAACCTTTGTGTTGGTCCAATCTAGTCTTCAGCCTTCCAGCTGTTGTACCAAAACAACAATAATGCTCCGGCTGATCAGCAATCTTTTTTGTTTTCCTTTTGCTGATTTGATCCGTGTGCTGTGACCTGTTGCAGCTCTGCTACCTGCTACCTGCTCACTGCTACCTGCTACCTGCTACCTGTTGTTATTCGGGCTCAGAACATGCACGCTCAACATGAACCGCTTGTATTCCCATCAGTGCGCTGTGTGCCGTTTCTTCTTTCCTTGTTCATTTCCCCGTGTGCAGCTCTGCTTGTTCAGCAGGGTGTGTCTGCTGCCTGCAGGGGGGGGTTGTCCTCCCACTCCCTGGATCTACACCCTGCCTCACCGTCCCAGCTCTCACACCGCCCCACCCCTCCCTTTTGACATTCTAGAGGAGAAGACACACACACACACACACACAGCTCTCCACCCCCCCCCCACCAGACTGGCACGAGCCCACAACAGGTTGGTTGACTAACTGGTGTGTTTTCTTCCGTTCCCACAGAGCCCAAGAGGAGACAGTGTAAAGTCCTGTTTGACTACCAGCCGCAGAACGAGGACGAGCTGGAGCTGAAGATCGGAGACGTCGTGGACGTCATCGAAGAGGTACTTTTCTAATGCGTGCATCAACGCGGTGGGCTTCTGATTTACTTCTGATGCGAGAGGCGGAGTGAAGCAGGAGGGGGACGGCAGTTTCCTGGTTTATCCACACGGGCCTGTTGGTTTTGTTTGGATAAACAAGACCAGCTGGGTTCAGTTTTTGGTTCGTAATCTGAGACCCGATGGTTAAAGGTGTAATATTACGACCACTTAACCTATGTAACCAGTGAAGAGACAGCAGCTGTTAGCGGGTTCATTGGTGGCGCTGGCAGGTGAGAACAGGTAAGAGGCGGCGCTGTGCAGCAGGTCAGCAGCGTCTCTGAGGAGGGAGACCAACATGGAACGTCTACAATGTACAAGTTGGTCTTTAACGTGTCAATTTATTCTACTGATTGCAACAAATGCCACCTAAATGTTGTATTATTTGCTTTGCATGGTTGTTTTATATTCATAGTAGATAATCAGCGGTGTGTGGATCATAAGCTGTGTGCACACAGGTCCACCTTAAAGCAAACAAATGGACTCAGGGTTTCACCACATTCATGAAGAGAATATTCACACTTGTTCTTGAGTGCAAAGGCTCCAGGATCTGAGAGGGGAAAAGGTGGAACACACACCCACACTTCAGGCTATAGTAGATGATTGCACCAGAAGCAGCAATGTGATCTCTCTCCCAGGTGATCTCACGGGGAAGCCGATGTAGATAAGACTGACGCGGCGCCTGAAGCCGGAATGTTCAAGTACAGAAAAGCCAAATTGCATTCCTGTAGCAGGTCGTTTAAGTCTCCTCATGTGTTCCCCTGCAGGTTGAGGAGGGCTGGTGGAACGGCAACTTCAACGGCAAGTCGGGACTGTTTCCCTCCAACTTTGTGAAAGAGCTGGACGCCACGGGAGAGGACGGAGACGCCAACGACGCGGCCGCAGAGGAGACCGGTAGGAGGAAAAGATAGTTTGTGATCATTTACACGCAGACAAGATGTGAAGACACACTGCCTGGCCAAAACAAAAGGGTCCACCTGGATGTGACTGCTACTGCCTACTGGACCAGCCTGGATCTGAGGTTGCTGCAGTTGCTCAGGTCTGCGTTGAGCAATGACCAGGTTGTTCCATAGTGGATGTTTTCCTCCCTGATGGCACGGGCATATTTCAGGATGACAATGCAGGACTCATGGGGCTCAGATTGTGAAAGAGTGTTTCAGGGAGCATGAGGCATCATGTCCAACATGGAGTCTCGACCTGAACCCCAGTGAGAGTCTCTGATGTGCTGGAGAAGCTTTGCAGCATCAGACTCTACCATCATCATTACAAGATCTTGGTGAGAAATTAATGCAACACTGGATGGAAATAAATCTAGTGACATTGCAGAAGCTCATGGAAACATTTCCACAGCGAATGTAATCAAAGCTGAAGGTCTCCAACCAAATATTAGTGTGTGTCCTTTTTGGTGGCGACTTTTTTGGCCAGGCGGTGTACGTCGCAAGTGAACTTTAAATTCACGAGAGGACACAGAGTCCAACAAGGAAAGCAAGATCTTCAAGACTCACCTCTCTCTCTCCTCTTTCACGGGACAACAACGAGCTCTGTTGTGACAGAACGGACCCACTTTCTCTCATCTCTGCCTCAGACGCTCCGTGTGTGTGTGTGTGTGTGTGTGTGTGTGTGTGTGTGTGTGTGTGTGTGTGTACTGTAGACATTACGTTTTATTTTTATGAATGGATATTGTCATTCATATATTTAGGAGCGGTGTATTATAACTTGGTTATAACAGGATTCTAGCACCTTCTGGTGGCTGAAAGTGGAGCATCGAGTATTGTCATGCATCCTGTCCCACAGACGCTTTCTCAGCCGTCATCTTAAATGTGCTCGGGCACGTCGGCTGCAGAAGTCTTTCCCGAGCCGTCTAGACGGCAAACTGTAAACACAGAATCTAAAGTTCTGCAGCGACGCCGTGGTTCAGTTTACGAGTGGCCGTGTCTACTGGCAACTTTCAGACAAACTCAAACGCAATTGCTTGCAAATACCAGATAGCCAAGTGTCTGACAGCTGCAGCAGACCGTAAAGCAGGGGACGCTTTAGGGGCGGGGCTACCAGGTGATTGACAGGCTGCTACTGCTATCAGACCCTCACTGTCTCATGACGAACTCTTCAAAACACAGACAAGTGTGTCTGACACCGACCGAAGGCCTTTAAGGACCATTTATAAACTCAAAGGCAGAGCGGTGAAGACGTGATTAATCCCGACCACATCTCTCTCTCTCTCTCTCAGATGGAGGCGGACTGGACGGCGCCGGCGCCCCCCCCACGTCCCCGCAGCCCGCCTCAGGGAACGGAGTCATCGCTCAGCCCAAGAAGATCCGGGGCGTCGGCTTCGGAGACATTTTCCGGGAAGGCTCGGTCAAGCTAAAGGCCCGGCTGCCCAGCCCCGACACGGAGGAGAGGAAGGAGAGAGTAAGTGGGACGCAACCTCAGAACATGCAGCGCGCCGTGACATCATGGCGACAACTCACCGATAGCTGGCGTTGACCACCAGGGAGGAGACGTGGAAGCTTTGCAGCTGATGAGCTTTTTTTATGTCAACTTTTTGAGAAGTGCAGTTAAGATTTGATCCGGTCATCGCTGGTCACGACGATGTCTAAGTGTCGAAGTCCAAAGAACACACAAGATGTCTTTTTTTCCTTTCAAGTACTTTAAGATGAGAGATGTTGGAAGATGCCACTCAACTTATGAGGCAGCTTCACTCTATTGTTATTGCAGTTTATTTGTTTAAATGATTGTTCTTGCAGTCAGTCAGATATCAGGCTGTAAAACTCCTTCAAACAAACTCCATAACGAGAAGAGTCTTTTAATGTCTTCATGAGATTCACACACACGACTCCGGAAACAGTCTCGTCAAAGGCGTTGATGGCTTCCTGTAGAGAGTCAGTTCTGCAGGTTTTAGCTTAGCAAACACAAAAGACCTGAAGACGGAGCTCCATCATGAGCTGAAGTCTCTCAGACGGCTCCGTCTTCTTCCCTTCCCCTCCTTTTGTTCACGTCCCTGACGAGGGATCAGGATCAGGTGTGTCTCGTCCCACACCTGATGTCAGTGCTCTCCTGATGAGTGGGTGGAGCCTGTAGGCATCCACTGCACCTCCCCTCAGCCCGTACAATAGATGTATACTGTTTATATAACCTGTGCTAGGTGGGTGATGCCCTGCGGCTGTGCCCGTTCCCTCTGAAGTCTCATGTTAATACATATACATGTATATGTTAATTTCTCAGCTCTAAGCTCCGCCCCCAGCCTCACGCTGCCTGTCCCCTCCATCAGTACGTCGTTTAACATCGGCTTTCTTTATTGATCAGTTTTATATGTTTGACCTCGCTGTTGTCTGCCTCCACTGGAGCAACTCAGCCAGCGACGTGTGTGTTTGTTGTGAACACACCTGTCCGGCAGGTAACGCCTCACACTGCCTCTCAGGTAGAGAGACACTCGGCCAGCGTGGAGTCAGTCTACGATTCCAAATGGAAAGAAAACACCATTTTCGATGAGTTCCTGTTGTTTATTTCAAGCTCAAAACACTAAATACAAGAGCAGCTTTACTGGCATCGATGGCATGTTGACGTTAAAGGGGAAGTTTGGGTGTGTTAGTTCAAGTTGACGCTATATTTAGAAGATGCTCGGTCAGCGACAGCGCCCACGTCTTCCTCCAGGCAGCGACGCCACCAGACGCCATGAGGAGGAACACCTGTGTTGTGTTTTACCTCCACAGCACCGGAGGTGGGTCAGCTCCAGCTGTTGTGTGATTCTGGTTAGTTCTGATTCACCAAAATCACTCGATGACCCAACGAGTGACCCAGAGATCAGACTGTCAACTCTTAAATGATAAGCAGGGGCTGGATATCCTGTTAACTGTTCCATTTGGCTGCAAAATATTTACTCAATAAGATTTTTCAGACTTTTTCTAAATCCTCTCAGACCGGTTCGTCCTCCTGGACGACAACACGGTGACCTGTTTGTCTCAGAGTTGCTGCTGAGGAGGCGTCAGACCGAACGGCCACAACACATGAAGCTTTTTATCAGCGTGGAAAATATTAACTCAAGCTCCACTCTGACACTTCCCTCCTCTTCCCTCTTCTTCCCTTCTCCTCTTCCCTCTTCTTCCCTCTCTTCCCTCCTCTTCCCTTCTCTTCCCTTCTCTTCCCTTCTCTTCCATTCTCTTCTTCCCTCTTCTTCCCTCTCTTCCTCCTTATTCCATCGTTTTCCCTCTCTTTCTCCTTCCTCTTCTTCTTCTCTCCTCTTCCTCCCTCCTCTTCCTCTTCTTCTTCCGTCCTCTTCCTCTTCTTCTTCCATCTTTTCCCTCCTCTTCCCTTCTCTCTTCTCTCTCTTCCTTCTCTTCCATCTCTTCCCTCTTCTTCCTCCTCTTCATCATTGTCTCTCTTTTTCCTCTCTACCCTATTCTCCTATTCATCTTCTTCCCTCTTCTTCCCTCTTCTTCTTCCCTCTCTTCCCTCCTCTTCCCTCTTCTTCTTCCCTCTTCTTCCCTCTTCTTTCCTCCTCTTCCCTTCTCTCCCCTCCTCTTCTTCCCTCTTCTTCCCTCTTCTTCCCTATTTTTCCCTCTTCTTCCCTCCTCTTCCCTCTTCTTCCATCTCTTCCCTCCTCCTCTTCTTCTTCCCTCTCTTCCCTCCTCTTCCATCTTCTTCCCTCCTCTTCCCTCTTCTTCTTCCCTCTTCTTCCCTCCTTTTCCCTCTTCTTCCCTCTCTTCTTCTTCCATCTCTTCCCTCCTCTTCCCTCCTCTTTCCTCTCTTCCCTCTTCTTCCCTCTCTTCTTCTTCTTCCCTCCTCTTCCCTCCCCTTCCATCTCTTCCCTCTTCTTCCATCTCTTCCCTCCTCTTCTCTCTTCTTCCATCTCTTCCCTCCTCTTCCATCTCTTCCCTCTTCTTCCCTCCTCTTCCATCTCTTCCCTCTTCTTCCCTCCTCTTCCATCTCTTCCCTCCTCTTCCCTCTTCTTCCATCTCTTCCCTCCTCTTCCATCTCTTCCCTCTTCTTCCCTCCTCTTCCCTCCTCTTTCCTCTCTTCCCTCCTCTTCCATCTCTTCCCTCCTCTTCCATCTCTTCCCTGCTCTGTTTCATTCTCCTGTGACTAATCATCCTCACGTCAGACTTCACTTCCTGTAGATGAGAGCAGGTGGGCGTCTTCTGTGTCTTCCAGTGCTTCTTCTTTCTTCCATGTGTTCCACCTTGATAAATGGGCGTGTCCATCGTGATGAGTTCATGTTCTCTGTATCGTTCAGCCTGACGCTGCTACACACAGTTCATCTTCATCCTCAGGGAGGAGTCCTGCAACCAGAACACGAGGCAGCTTTTGTTTTGCTTCTCTGGTTCCCAGTTCAACACGTCGACGCGCTTGTGAAACGGTTATTTGTTTAGATGTCTTGTTATTTTGTGAGGATAAGATGCTGATTACCTCTCAGTCATCTAGCAGCCAGCAGGGCAGCAGCGCGTACGACGGTGACTCACCTGGCTCACTTTGATAGCTCACTTTGGTAACTTGCATCACATGATAGATGCTGCTGCTGGACGCCTCTGAGCCCCAGAGAAGAAACAATGAACAGCATCTTTCAGACACACACTTCCACTCAACAGCTCGGAGTCACAGGACTCCTCTCCCTGTGTTCAGACTGCCACACATCCACTCATGTGCAATAAATCATTTCCATCTGTATGGTTTGCTTCATTTTAGCCAATCCCATCATTACCATCTGCTGCAAAGCCCGCCCATCCCAACATGACAGACTCGCAGAGAGACGGAGACGGCAAATCCAAAGGTAAAGCACCCAGAAAGTTCTGCAGAGGATGCTTTGACATGTGCAGGAGTGTGTTTACTGTCACCGGGTCCTTGTCAGTGTGTGGGTGGTGGTGGTGGTGTGGGGGAGTTTGTGCTCTTCGTCCTGTTTACTTCTAACGTGGGCGTGCTAGCTCTGTTAGCCTTCTTAGCATCTGCCATTAGTTAAAAGCTCCAGTGCGTAGTTTGAATATGATGAAACCTCCAACAGCAGTCTGTATTGATGTAAACCTCCTGTGTCTGTGTTCATCTGATGCACTCCGTTTCCTTGTGCTTTCCGTCCACAAATCCTTGTTGAGACCCCATTATTTATTTTTCCCCTCAGCAAAAGAGTACTGTAAGGTCAAGTTTGCTTTTGAGGCGACAAATGAGGACGAGCTGACCATCAAGGAGGGCGACGTCATCCACATCCTGAGCAAGGTGAGCGCTCGCTGTTCCTGCTCTGCAGGACAGCTCCTCCCCCTCCATGCTTTCTGCAATTTATTTTGCTTTCTTCCATGTTTTGGGGTTCCAGCGTGCCGACTCGCCCGGGCTGAGCGCTCATCGGCTCATACCGAGTGTTGTCAAGTCGTCCTCCAGCGTATTCCAGTAGAAACATCAGCGGTTCCTTTGAGATTGAATAAATAAACAGTTTTGAAAGTCGTGAACTGTTATAACTCAGAGCGCTGCAGGTCTTCTGTCTCATTGCTGGAGGCGCTCATCAGACATGTCCCTGTGATGAGCATCACTGTCGGCAGCATCAGGTCTGTCACCTGGAGGCCTTCAGGGCTCTCGGGCACGTTGAGTCCAGCAGGAAGCCCTTTCCCTTCGTCCGCATTCCTGCAGACTTTGACCCCCCCAGGGCATTACCCACAATTCATAGCAACGTGACGGTAAATGCGGAGTTGGGTGCGTGGAGACGTCAGACACAAAAGGCAAACCCTAAGAGGCCGTCGTGGTGTTCAGCTGTTGGGTTGGATAACGCTCCTTCAGCCGGCCAGCGCGGCCGCAGTAGAGCGCCACCGCCATCTAGTGGAGACGAGGAGAAGTGTTGGTCTTTGTCACCTTGTTTTGGTGGAGTTTCTGTTGTTTAGATTAGAACGTAAAGCCTGTTGGAGACAAAGTGACTTCTTTAATGTATTCTCTGGATCTGCGGCAGGACACGGGGGAGCCGGGCTGGTGGCGAGGGGAGGTCGGGGGCAGAGACGGAGTCTTCCCCGACAACTTTGTGGACCTGCTGCCTGAAGCAGAGAAAGAGGTGAGGTCTTGTTTTATCACTTTTAAAGCAAAACTACGAAACAAACCTTAAGTTCAAGCTTATCAAATCTAAGGCTTTGCTGTTTCTTTCTTCATTTTTATAAACATATATGTTGGTTGTAATGAAGTGTGAAGGTGCCTCACAACCCTCGTGCCTCTGATGTGGTTTAAGAGAAACACATTTATCTTTTCACTGAGTTGAAATAAACAGTCTGACCACACACTTATTCATTTTCAGACTTTAACCCATTTAACAATTTGTTAAAGAATAATGCCGTAGCTGTTATTTTCTGAATGAACTTAATAAATGTGATGTTTTGCAGTGTGCATCATGTCTGTGATTGCGGTGCTGTTTTGTTGGAATAAAAACAAAACCTCTCTTTCTGAAACTGCTCCTAAAGTACTATGAAAAACTATTATTTTCCACTTTAATTTTCACCACATTCACCCTTAAATAGTTTGTTTAACTTGTTCACACTGTACACTGCAATTATTTTCTCTTAAACGCTTACTGTGATCTAAAAGAACATATATATCTTGTGAGGAAATGGCTCTATGGATTGGTAAATGATACAAGCTGCTCTTTATGAAAGCCGACACACAAGAACTAATGATGATGTGCTGCAGCATCACTTTTTGTGGTTTAAATGGGTTTCAATGGGGACACTTTGTCCTTCAGGGTCTGAGTGCCTGTCATTTGGCCGTATAGTTTATTATAGACTCATACACACTCCATATGTGTGTAAATATATATATATTTATTTTTTCTGGAAGTGTTGTGTGTCTGCAGTGGGTGTGAAGTGCGACCTCTTTGCTGCATCTCTTTGTTCTGGTGTTGAAAGCAGTGGTTGTGAAAGCTCGGTGGTCCTGCAGCAGCTGGGTCGCCACCGCGGCGTCCATCACCTCCCATCACCTCCATCTTCTGATTGATGTTGTGGAGCAGCAAAGCACGGCTTATGTTGTCCGCATCGGATTCTCACAAAGCACTTTCCCGCTTGGAGCAACGAGGCCGGTGGATAATCATCCGGATGCGTTTTAGCTTCCTGCTCATGAGTCTGTTCTTTGATCAGTGACCAGCTTTAACAACACAAAGGAGCTGCAGGGGGCTGTGTGGAGGTTCTACCTCCCTCTACTAGATGTGCTTACTTCATTTAATTCTGTTTCCCCCTGTCTGTGTTTCAGACGCCCACGTCCAGAGGCTCGGTGAGATCCTCTCCCAAGCAGGACTCAGAAGAGGTAAGCTCCTCTGGAAGCTGCAGACTTTGTGAAGTGCTTGAACCTCCAGTCGGTACGGGCCTCTCTCTTCAAAGCCTCCAGACTCCTTTGACAAAAGCAGGTTACCCACATGGTCCGCTGGTCCTCCTCTTCCTCTGAAGCAGATCAGAGCTCTGATGACCTCGTGGAGGTTTCCTCTTCTCACTGAGCTGTGACTCCGTGACGAATCTCTCTGCACACTGTATGCAATGAAAGCTGTTCCTCTGATAGACGGCGTGACTGCTGGTTTCCTCATGCAGAAAGCTGTGTCCACACGGCTTTCCATGTTGAAGCTCACATCTGTTGCGAGACGTTTGGAAACAACGGCGTCGACGCCCGCGTTCGCTCATTGATTGGGTCTTAGCAGCCATGGCGTGTCCTCCTCCGATTCGTCACGCCTCTGTCACATGACCCTTATGTCAGAAGGAAACCAGCGTCTACCAGCCACAGCTCGGCCTCGGCCCCAGCAAAGAAATCTCTTTCCTCCGTTGCCGTTCTTCCTCTGCAGTATTTTCAGCGACTAATCTGCAGCGTGTCGATCATCTACTTCCTGTTTACACCGTCATGCACACGCCCAGTGCAGGTGAGCGGTCATGTGATGTGCGTTTTTAAAGGGTTGTGGACGCAGATCCTGCAGAAAACGATGCTGACCGCCCGCACGACAGAGCTGGTTTCCATCCTGACGAGCATCGTCCACTCCTGTCCTGACTCGTGGCATTAAAGATAGTCAATCTTTGCTTTGTTCAAATGCCCCGATTACATAATCCACCTCAAGAGGGATGAATCAGTTCTTCCCTCTTTCGCTTCGGCTCAGTTTACTGAGAAATATTCATTCTCAAGTTTGTCAACAGGATTCAGTGAGAGGAGCGTGTGGACAAGTGATGACCAAATGAACGCATGAATCATTATAGTACAGTTATTTATAAATGAAGTGTAAGCTTCTACTTTTGGTAGGATTCTGACGTTAATACTTTTGTACTCTTACTGAAGTAACATGACTGCAGAGCTCTTTCTGTCTTCTTGAATACATAACTCACAGTTAACGGCGATGACAACAAGAAATTGGCGAAAAAAATTAAAGAAGGTCCGGTCATGGCGGTTTAGACTTGGGAGTCTGACTACATCAGGATGTTCTGCTCTGGTTTGTGGCCTCTAGCCTTGAAGGCGCTCGTTCGTGGCGGCGGCCGCCCGGCATCACAGCGGTGTGAACCCGCGTGCCGTCTGGAAACCTGAGCCGGCGGCGGCCTGTGGAGGCAGCGCAGAACAGCTTTGGGGATAGATCACAGGCCGATAACAAAGCGGCCGCTGTCGAGCAAATCAACCCAATTAATCAGAGCGCCAGAGCGTCCGGTCCTCCTTCCCCAGCCGCATGGACCGCAGCGGAGGTTTAGTAATGCACACGATCTGTTTTCAAGTGCATGTCCTCCAGGTCTCAGTGAAGAGCTGCTGAGCACCAGGAAAGGATTTCTCCTTTGAAAACAGGCCTTTACAGGTTGCTCTGGAGGCTCTGGCCCTCTGAAGGCTCTGGCCCTCTGGAGGCTCTGGCCCTCTGGAGGCTCTGGCTCTCTGGAGGCTCTGGAGGATCTGACCCTCTGGAGGCTCTGACTCTCTGGAGGCTCTGGAGGATCTGACCCTCTGGAGGCTCTGACCCTCTGGAGGCTGTGGCTCTCTGGAGGCTCTGGCCCTCTGGAGGCTCTGGCCCTCTGGAGGCTCTGGCCCTCTGGAGGATCTGACCCTCTGAAGGCTCTGACCCTCTGAAGGCTCTGACCCTCTGGAGGCTCTGGCCCTGTGGAGGCTCTGGCCCTGTGGAGGCTCTGGCCCTCTGGAGGCTCTGGCCCTGTGGAGGCTCTGGCCCTCTGGAGGCTCTGGCCCTCTGGAGGCTCTGGCCCTCTGGAGGCTCTGGCCCTCTGGAGGCTCTGGCCCTCTGGAGGCTCTGGCCCTCTGGAGGCTTTGGCCCTGTGGAGGCTCTGGCCCTGTGGAGGCTCTGGCCCTGTGGAGGCTCTGGCCCTCTGGAGGCTCTGGCCCTCTGGAGGCTCTGGCCCTCTGGAGGCTCTGACCCTGTGGCCCTCTGGAGGCTCTGGCCCTGTGGAGGCTCTGGCCCTGTGGAGGCTCTGGCCCTCTGGAGGCTCTGACCCTGTGGCCCTCTGGAGGCTCTGGCCCTGTGGAGGCTCTGGCCCTGTGGAGGCTCTGGCCCTCTGGAGGCTCTGACCCTCTGGAGGCTCTGGCCCTCTGGAGGCTCTGGCCCTCTGGAGGCTCTGACCCTCTGGAGGCTCTGGCCCTCTGGAGGCTCTGGCCCTCTGGAGGCTCTGGAGGCTCTGGCCCTCTGGAGGCTCTGGCCCTGTGGAGTTGCTGTTGCCATGGTGTTATTACTGAGTACTGGAACAACAACGCTATTGAATTTCAGTTTTTTAGCTTCATGTTCCAGCTGTGCAGCCAACAATATGACCCTGTGTTGTATTCGTAGAAATCATTTTCAGCTCTCTGCCCATTCAAGGTTCCAGTTCCAGATCTTGGCCGTTATTAGATGTTCCAAGTTGAGACCGAACACTAATTATTTGTCCTTTTCTCTTGCCTCCAGCTTTTGATTTCTGTAATTGAGAACAGATGTGAGTCGCTCTGACTCTTTTTCCCTCTCTTCTCGCCCTCTCTTCCTGTCAGAAGCCGAAGAAGCCACCTCCGCCGTCTAAAAGCTCAGGTGAGTACCACGCCACTGGGGACTGAGAGGGAACCTTCTTTTGTTCTGCTTCAGAGTACGCAGAACCTCAGCCGGACCAGGTCTCGGCACTGAAAAAGGGGGTTTGTTGTTGTAATTCATATTCCAGCTACGAGAGTCTGAGTCTGGCTTCTTCAGGCGACCAAACCCTTTCAAGATGGCAGTTTGAAGCCCATCCAAAGACGTTTGAAGAAGACATGACTGTGACTTCACATGTACTTACTACACAATGTGTGTACCTTGTGTTTAGAGTCCATGGAGAAATCTAAAACTCACCTGGACTCACCGCAGCCTCTTGTGGCAGAAACAAGTGTTACAACAACAAATACTAACCTGCATCACACATGAAAACATGTCTGTATGAAGATAATCATGTCAAAGAAGAGAGAGATTTCACCTGTTGACCATCAACACAGGAGGAACTTCAGATTTATAAAATGATCCTCTATCTTTTCCTCTCAGTTGGAGTGAGAGTCACAGGTGTGAGAGTCACAGGTGTGACGGCGCTTCTGTTCGTGGGGTTAAATGTGTGCTTGTCCTCGGTTGCCTTCTCATGACTCACTCGCCCGCTTGTTAGGTTTTGGGGAAATCGAAGAGGTCTCGGTGTGAAGTGACATTTCCTGTCATGGTAGCGTTTCCTGGAAGGTTTGAGCCCCGTTGCGATACAGTTCACCGTGACACTTCTGTAAGGATGGCGTTCAGGTGTGTGTGTCATCACGTCCGCTCAGCAGCACTGCCGTGTCCCTGAGTCACCAGACGTCCAGCATACAAACGAAAAGGACGTTTGCTCTTCACAGAAAGAGACCGAGAAACGCAGTCGTTGAACCGGAGACACGGAGCGTTTCCAAGAAACTCACAACGCTCTGTTCCAGATGAACGTGGTGGTTTGTTCCTTCACTCACCATGGAGGCAGAGCAGCACAGACCACAATGAGACAATCACGTTGTTGTATTACAGGTTCTCTGAAAATACGTCGTTATTTTTTATACATGCAGTGTATGAATATGTTCAACTTTGCATACATAGAAGATGAATCTGAACATCGCATAGAGCCAGAGGGAAAAGTCTTGATTTTGGTCGACAAGAGGCAATTTATTTCACTACATAAATCATAAAACACTGTCAACAGCCAAAACAAATTCTCCATGTTTTGAGGAATAAAATGTTCTACAAATGTGAATGATGTATGAACAAACCTCTTGAGAAACCTTCAGAATACAGATGATGAAACTGGAAGCTTTGTTGTCTGTGAGTTTCTGAATGTTTAGCAGACTATAGATGCTGGCGGGACTCCAGGTGGAAACGGCGCTGCTTATCGGCACCGAGGGCTGCAGTTTGCAAAATGCACGCTTGCGTCATCTCTTTCCTGTCTGCACAGGAAGTGTTAGCGGGAGCGTCCGCATTCACAACCTCCTGTCTGTGGTGTGCGTCTCTCGCGGATGAATCTGTGATTGTGTCTCTGAACCACACACGTGTGCGTGAGCCATACAGGCCAGATAGAGACGCATACTGGATCTGTGTGTGTGTAACTGTGTGTGTGTGTGTGTGTGTGTGCTCCACATCGTGTGGTAAAACTTGAATCGCTCGGGTTGGAGCAGACTGGAACATGTTTTCTCGTTTTTCAGCTCCCAGGCCGGAGGTTCCCAGCGCCGACAAGAAGCCTCATCCGGCCCGGCCGGAGGACCGAGGTAGGACTGTCTCCACGCCGTTACCCTCCTCTACCGCTAGTGACCGATCAGGAGCATCAGGTCATCTGGTTGTATAGAAGTCAACGAGGAAATGACTCTACTTCTCTCTTGATTAAGCGTTGTAAACATGAGTTTATGTCTCAATCTCTAGTTTCTAGTCTTCTTCTATACAGCATGATGTTCATTTAGTGCTTTATGGTCTGTTAGAGTCAAACATTCCATAAAGCAGGGGACGCTTTAGGGGGCGGGGCTACCAGGTGATTGACAGGTCTGCGTTGTCCAGTCTGGGAGTTGTCCGTGTTCTTCGTCTTCATCCCTTTCACGGTGTGTTTTTAGTTCACAGAAGTTCATTCTAACATCTTTGGTTGAAACAACAACAACGCAGCAACAAAAACAAAGATGGCGACAGTCACAGTAGCTCCTGCTGCTCTTCCTCCACGCGTGCACGGTGTGAGCATCGTCTTCTGACTCAACACAGCGCAGCATCCAGCTAAATCCAGTAAAGCCACGCGTTGTCAACACCGGCCAAACTCTTCCTCGTCATTGGTTCTGTGTCTTTTGCCATCCATGTTTTTACTCTCTTCTTCAATTATTTGATTGGATTTTTTTGTTATTTATAAAAGAAAAAAAGTGTATCTAACTAATTGACAAAGAAGAATGAATTGTTAATGTGACATTTCTGAAAACCAGCGTAGACAAAACGGATACAACGCATGAAATCAATGCAGATACCAACAACACACAAGACACAATGAAACTGTGCAAAGCTGCAAGGGAGGAGAGCCAAACGCATCCGGACTCAAATGAGTCTGTATGGAGGACAGGAATAGCACGCAGGCCTTTAAAGAAACGATGGCGTCGCTCTGATTGCAGGAAGCGCGGACACCTTCAGGTCAGAAGGGTGGAGTTATGTAACGGCTTCACGTGTTGTGAGCCTGTCAAGTCCTTCTTGGTGAGGAGACTGATGTGCTGTCAACGCAGTTTCTATCTTCCTGCGCCGCAAACAGGAAATGAGGTGTGTGTGTGTGTGTGTGTGTGTGTGTGTGTGTGTGTGCGTGTGTGTGTGTGACAGAGAGAGAAAGTGAGAGGTTTGTGTTTAGTACATCGTGAGGACCGGGACTTGTTTTTAACCCTCAGAGTGGGGACATGTTGGCCGGTGCTCATTTCTTTGAAAGCTTGTTTGAGGGTTCAGACCTGGTTTTAAGGTGTGTGTGTGTGTGTGTGTGTGTGTGTGTGTGTGTGTGTGTGTGTGTGTGTGTGTGTGTGTGTGTGTGTGTGCATTTATAATTCAATTTGGCTGCATGGAGTTTTTCTTAAATCAATATTAAAACTGATGATCAATAACAGAATAATAGTGTAATTGGGTGTGTAGTAAATGTAGATTTTAGTCAGTAATGACACTCCATGATTTAAATATCATACGATCATTTAATAAGACGATTAAATTAAACAAGTCAAATACTGCGAGGTCGTTACTAAATCTCCTGTCATCATAAAATATATATTTCTTTCTAATCTTCAGTGAATATGTGAAGAACTTTCAGCAATCTCGAGGTGTTTTTAATGAGGTTTCCTTCACGGCAGTCTCCTGACATGAGGTTAACCCTCGAGTCGTGAAGCGTGTTGCCGCCATGTTCTCCTCTCGCCCGCGGCGACGTCAGCGAGCATCACTCATTCATCGGCGCTCACGCTAACGGAGCCGCCGGCCCCACGCTCACATGCAAATGTAAACGTGGGGCATTTAGAGCATAAAAATCTGTTATTGATGTGATGTGACAATTATTATCTGTGAGCTGCATCAACTTCCTCCCGTCTTGAATGAAGAAAAACACAGCTGTGGTCTGGAGTCCTCAGGACTTCATCCAAGTGGTAAAGTCATTCTGAGCAATTTAGTTAGTTTCCTGGTGACAAACACACTTCACTCTGTGAGCCAGCAACAAGCTCCAGAGATGAGAGAATTCAGCCAAACAGAGACTGAAGCTGTTTCTATATTGTGTGAAAAACAACAAAACTGTTGGAAAGCAGCAAAACTGATTCCTGCAAACGCTGGTTTTCTTTCTTTCTCCTGGGTCTGACTTCCAGCTGCTGCCGGCGCTCCACAGTACAGAGAGTGTATAGAAGCATAGACTTCTATACAACCAGAGGAGTCGCCCCCTGGTGGTCAGGAGAGAGAATGCAGCTTTAACACATGAAGCGTAGACTTCTATACAACCAGAGGAGTCGACCCCTGGTGGTCAGGAGAGAGAATGCAGCTTTAACACATGAAGCATAGACTTCTATACAACCAGAGGAGTCGCCCCCTGGTGGTCAGAAGAGATGATGCAGCTTTAACACATGAAGCATAGACTTCTATACAACCAGAGGAGTCGCCCCCTGGTGGTCAGGAGAGAGGATGCAGCTTTAACACATGAAGCATAGACTTCTATACAACCAGAGGAGTCGCCCCCTGGTGGTCAGAAGAGATGATGCAGCTTTAACACATGAAGCATAGACTTCTATACAACCAGAGGAGTCGCCCCCTGGTGGTCAGGAGAGAGAATGCAGCTTTAACACATGAAGCATAGACTTCCTTCTATACAACCAGAGGAGTCGCCCACTGGTGGTCAGGAGAGAGAATGCAGCTTTAACACATGAAGCATAGACTTCTATACAACCAGAGGAGTCGCCCCCTGGTGGTCAGGAGAGAGAATGCAGCTTTAACACATGAAGCATAGACTTCTATACAACCATAGGAGTCGCCCCCTGGTGGTCAGGAGAGAGAATGCAGCTTCAACACATGCAGCATAGACTTCTATACAACCAGAGGAGTCGCCCCCTGGTGGTCAGGAGAGAGAATGCAGCTTTAACACATGAAGCATAGACTTCTATACAACCAGAGGAGTCGCCCCCTGGTGGTCAGGAGAGAGAATGCAGCTTTAACACATGCAGCATAGACTTCTATACAACCAGAGGAGTCGCCCCCTGGTGGTCAGGAGAGAGAATGCAGCTTCAACACATGCAGCATAGACTTCTATACAACCAGAGGAGTCGCCCCCTGGTGGTCAGGAGAGAGAATGCAGCTTTAACACATGAAGCATAGACTTCTATACAACCAGAGGAGTCGCCCCCTGGTGGTCAGGAGAGAGAATGCAGCTTTAACACATGCAGCATAGACTTCTATACAACCAGAGGAGTCGCCCCCTGGTGGTCAGGAGAGAGAATGCACAAGTCTCACCCAAAGCAATGAGACCGGTGACGAGACGTTGACGTGAGGACAAACCTTATCGGCAGATGAACACGTCAAACATCAATTTGTCCTGCACGAAAACAAATTGGCTTTTTCAGACTCCAGCTTCAGAATGATGGGCCTCGGCCTCCCGCGCTTCATTGTCAAGTTGATTGCAGGGAAGTGAATTCAGACAGTTTGCGTAGATTGTCTCCTCTCTGTTTCTCTGTCATTACTCACAGTTTCACCCACATCAACTCTCTTCTCTGTTTTCAGTCGACAGGCCCGTGCTGGAACACAAACCATCCAAGCCCACGGCGCCGGTGGTCCCGCCCAAAAAGCCGGTCCCCCCTCCCGGGAAGGGCAGGCCGGGAGGCTTCCTCCCGAAGAGGCCGGACAAGCCTCTGGCTCCCTCGCCGAACCTCAAGTGAGTGCTTCAGGGCCAGCGTCAGCTCCGGTAGATGTGTCAGCATGCAGCTGCTCCCAGGAGTCCAGTCAGTGCCTGGTGAACAGGTTCCCCTCTCTCTGCAGGCACAATGGAGAGGGGCCTCCCACGCGGCCGAAGTCCGACTTCGAGCCGCTGTTACCCACCAAGCCCAAAACGCTGTCCGGGGACTGGGGGGAGAAGTCCTCTGATACGGGTACGTACGGAGGTGTCAGAGTCCTGGTTGATGGAGGTCGTTGGTGTTTGTAGTTATGTCAGACTCTTGAATATTTGAACACACGCCCTGGAGGGAGGAAGGTAATGTTCCACCAGTGAGACAGAACCACTTTCCTTCCCGCGCTGAACTCCAGAGGCGTGTCAGTCGGTTCATGGGTTCGTTCCCCACATGACGATTGCTGAAACAGCGAGCGCCGCTTATGTGTGACGGCTCGCAGGCTGACTTCTAGGAACTCCACACACATAACCGACACTCACACATGCTCAGGAACACGCGTGACCCACGTGGGTGACGGGTCGTCCTTCCACCAGAGGACCGGTGCTGATTCGTGCCTGTGTGTCCTTGAGCAAGACACCGAGCGTTGCCTTCAGTGTGTGAGTGTTGCATGAATGTGAGCTGTAGAGATGGGAAGGAGGTCGAGGAGCGTTGAAGCACTTTGAGTGGATGAGAGGCTCGAAAAGTACACAAGCGTACAGGTCCTGTTACCCAGATGCCCCTGAAGTGGAACTGCTGTGTGTGTGTGTGTGTGTGTGTGTGTGTATATATATATATATATATATATATATATATATATATATATATATATATATATATATATATATATATATATATCAGTCTGATCAGTTTATGTCCGGAAGGCTTCTCCAGTTTGTTTTTGTTTGTATGTCCTCTGGAGTTTCGGGGAATAATTTTTCCATTTTCATTTTATAAGTACAAAGATCTATTTATATAGCAAAGTGGTTTATCTGTTTATTGAATATAATCAATTATTTGTCACAAAGTATGGACAATCTTTGAGATCATGAGTATCATGAGTCACTCAAGTCGTCCTGAGCTGATGTAACCGCTGTGGTTTGGGCTTCGATGCTCTGGAGAGGAATCTCTATATAAAAGCAGTTCACGTTTCCTTCTCAACACCTTGTCAATCAGCTGTTTGCAGCTGTCGGGTTTTGAACAATTTGAGCTGTGCATCAACATGCAAATGAGCCTTCAATAAAACATCACAGCAGAGAGAGAGAGACAGGTGGTGACGAGGGAACTAAACGGGAGAGAGGTAATTGAAAAGATGGATAGTTTTGAGAGAGGAGGACGAGTGTTAAGTGATGAACAGAAGACGAGAAGATGGATTCAATGGAGCCAAACCAAATGGTCTGTTATTCCTTCACGCCGGAGAGCTTCTGTTGGTACCAGGCTGCACGCGAAGCCCACGTGCTAACACACCACATCGCTCACACGGTGGTGTGTGTGTGTCCACGCACACACACACACATACGTACACACACACACGTTGCTGCGTGTGCTATCCCATCTCTCTGCCTGCCGTCCCATGCGTCGCTCTTCCGACTGCAGCAGGTTGGCGCGTGAAGCGGCAGAGTGAAGCGGCAGAGTGAAGCGGCAGAGTGAAGCGGCAGAGTGAAGCGGCACCACAGCAGCTGCAGTGTGACAGACTCACTCCGTCCTCGATTAGTTGGTAGTTGTTTTGTAAGACTTGGACCTGACTTTCCCTTCCTGTTGATGCAAACTCAACTCGTCCTCCAAGTTTACTCTGTGGCGCTAACTTTATCGTGTCAAAAGATGTTTTTTTACATTCAATAATTTATTCCAATCTCGTTTACCTAATTCCGTCTTTCTTTTCTCTTTTTTTTCTCCAAACGCTGGTTATTAAACCTCAAAGCTGATCCCTGGTCGTTCACATTAAAACCCCAAACGGTGCAGAGCAGAGACTGTGCACGCAGAGTCTCCGTATGACCGCACCTCGCTTTATCAGCAGTCGCCCGATGTCTGTTTGACAATGTGTTCAGACTTAAATGACGTAGCATGTAGCATGTAGCGTGTAGCATGTGTAGAGGTAAGGACTTGACGTTACCTCTCAGTGGAAACACGTCCAGAGGATTGGTGCTGCAGCAGCGTACGCACCAACGCATCCTACAGACACAGAGTGTGTGTGTTCCAACGTGCACCAATGTTCAAGCTTGTGTACTTTATTGCTGGAACACTTCCATTAATACTTTCCGGCTCCAGAGGACACGTGACCTTGATGCAATATGCACTTAGAGGCTGTAACGACCATTTCACTTCCATTTCACATTTTCAAAATGGGTCAGTGTTGCCCATGAACGAGACCCGTCTGGTAGTTTGTTCTGACCTGTCTGCTGCTGTCTGATTAACTAAACTACTACTTAACTGTAGTTTCTCAACACTGTACTACACAAACTGTGTGAACCAACGTGCCGGCCATGTGGGCGGGCCGGCCTGCAGCTGTGTGTTCTTGATGAATTATCTTTTATTTACTTTTACTATTAGCACATACACAAACCATTGAAATAGTTGCTCTTTAAAGCTTGTATGTCATGTTGTGCGTTCTCATCCATAGAGTATATTATTACCTCTGCAGGTTAGGAGAACACACAAACATGACAAAAACATGCGGCGAGGTGAGATTACAACATTATCCTGACGCATTTAAATGTAATCTCACAAACCACTTTATTGTTAAACTGGTTGTGGGTCTAAACAGTCCCTGTTGGTTGATGTAGTGTTGTGAAGCAGTCTAAGGAGCGTCCTCCCTCTGCCACGCGCTCGCTCATCGCCGTGTCAGCAGTTCAAAGTTCAGGACCAACTGGCTGCATTTTGAATTGAACGAGTGAGCTCGTGAGTCGATGTTCTCGTTACTCACCGCTGTGCCTCCTCGGTCTCTGTCCCCAACAGATCTGATGAGCTTTGACGAGTTGTCGTCGACCTCGGAGAAGCTCTCTCACCCCACGGCTAACAGACCAAAGATGCCTGGCAGGAGGCTGCCCGCCCAGTTTGGCGGCGGACATTCGGTGAGCGCACACAAGCACCACAGCATCCACACAACCAGATAGACACCACAGCACCTACACAACCAGATAGACACCACAGCATCCACACAACCAGATAGGGACCACTATACCTACACAACCAGATAGACACCACATCATCCACACAACCAGATAGGGACCACTATACCTACACAACCAGATAGACACCACAGCATCCACACAACCAGATAGACACCACATCATCCACACAACCAGATAGGGACCACTATACCTACACAACCAGATAGACACCACAGCATCCACACAACCAGATAGACACCACAGCACCTACACAACCAGATAGGGACCACTATACCTACACAACCAGATAGACACCACAGCATCCACACAACCAGATAGACACCACAGCATCCACACAACCAGATAGACACCACAGCATCCACACAACCAGATAGACACCACAGCATCCACACAACCAGATAGGGACCACTATACCTACACAACCAGATAGACACCACAGCATCCACACAACCAGATAGACACCACAGCATCCACACAACCAGATAGGGACCACTATACCTACACAACCAGATAGACACCACAGCATCCACACAACCAGAAAGGGACCACAGCATCCACACAACCAGATAGGGACCACTATACCTACACAACCAGATAGACACCACAGCATCCACACAACCAGATAGACACCACAGCATCCACACAACCAGATAGGGACCACTATACCTACACAACCAGATAGACACCACAGCATCCACACAACCAGAAAGGGACCACAGCATCCACACAACCAGATAGGGACCACATCACCTACACAACCAGATAGGGACCACATCACCTACACAACCAGATAGGGACCACTATACCTACACAACCAGATAGACACCACAGCATCCACACAACCAGAAAGGGACCACAGCATCCACACAACCAGATACGGACCACATCCACTACACAACCAGATAGGGACCACATCACCTACACAACCAGAAAGGGACCTCTATACCTACACAACCTCATCACCTACACAACCAGATAGGGACCTCTTCATCCTCACATTGAGTCGACCATGACTGTCCACCATGTCGGCATGTTGAGGAGAAGACACTGTACAGTTGTAACTCAACCAGACAATCAAGTTCCTATGTTTTGCAGATAGATCTCTACTAATCAAAGAAAGCTTTCATGAGGCTCTCGTATTAAAGTTTCATTTCTCAGATAGGTTGAACAGGTTATGAGCGTCGATATGGCTACCATTAAAAACTGTCTGGCAAATAAGATTTTTTTTCTTCTTTTCTCGCTTTCTTCTGTAATGGATGTAGCACTCCATTGATTTTCCTTTCACTCTGACGTCCCTCAGCGCTGCGGTACCCATCACAACCCTTCACTCATTCACCCTCTGTCACGCTCACACACACACACACACACAAGCAGACCCCGTCACACACTGCATCATCGTCTTTCAGAGCAGTCACACTTCCCTCAACGCGTCACTCGGCTGCACTTTGTCCAGCCGACGGTGTGAGAGTAACTGTCAGACGTCACTGGGGATCGGCACTATCCCGAGCAGGAAGCTGTGCGCTTAAACATCTAATCGAATGTTGATGTGAATCATACTTTTGCTTTGCAGCCCACCAAGGAGGTGAGCGTGGAGAAAGCCTTCAAGTTCGATGAGGAGGATGCTGCCGCCAAACCAAAGCTGACAGAAACCAGAAAGGTAACGTCGAGCGCCTTCTTTCACCTGACGACGAACACGGCAAATGGTACAGCGTCCATTAAATGATAACTCATAAACACGTCTCTATATTCTCTTTAAAAACTTTGTTTTTCAAAGTCGTTGTGTTATGTTAAATATAATATGTGTAATATGGTATTGCGGAGCACACAACGTGTGTTGAGGTCTCAGTATTGTGGTCTCCTAAATGCTGTCCCGTTGCAGCACCAGCATCAGAATGACAGTGTGTATGGGCTCTAGACCCCGTGCACACGACACGATCAATGAAGACCACGTATAGATCAATGAAGACCACACGATCAATGAAGACCACGTATAGATCAATGAAGACCACGTATAGTCTACAGGATGTTAATCATTTGACCTCCACGTCCTCACTTTGAAGCAGGATTAAAGGGCCAGTCTGTAGGCTTATAGCGGCTCTATTAGCGGCAGAAGTAGAGTCCTTGTGTTTTTCAATGAGTTGGTCACTTGCACTGAAGAGACATGAATTCATCCAGGAGGAGAGAGAGAGGAGGAGAGAGAGAGGAGGAGAGAGAGAGGAGGAGAGAGAGAGGAGGAGAGAGAGAGGAGGAGACAGAAGAGGAGAGAGAGAGGAGGAGAGAGAAGAGGAGAGAGAGAGGAGGAGAGAGAAGAGGAGAGAGAGAGGAGGAGAGAGAAGAGGAGAGAGAGAGGAGGAGAGAGAGAGAGAAGAGGAGGAGAGAGAGAAGGAGAGAGAGAGAGAGGAGAGAGAGAGAGGAGGAGAGAGAGAGGAGGAGAGAGAGAAGAGGAGAGGAGGAGCTCAGTGTATCCTCAGATGCCCCAGCAGTCTAGACCTATAGCAGCATATCTAGACGCTGGAGCAGGACTAACCTGAGCCAGCCTAACTATAGACCTGAAACCAGTCCTAACTATAGACCTGAAACCAGCCTAACTATAGACCTGAGCCAGCCTAACTATAGACCTGAAACCAGCCTAACTATAGACCTGAAACCAGCCTAACTATAGACCTGAAACCAGCCTAACTATAGACCTGAACCAGCCTAACTATAGACCTGAAACCAGCCTAACTATAGACCTGAAACCAGCCTAACTATAGACCTGAAACCGGTCCTAACTATAAACCTGAACCAGCCTAACTATAGACCTGAACCAGTCCTAACTATAGACCTGAACCAGTCCTAACTATAAACCTGAAACCAGTCCTAACTATAGACCTGAAACCAGTCCTAACTATAAACCTGAACCAGCCTAACTATAGACCTGAACCAGTCCTAACTATAGACCTGAAACCAGTCCTAACTATAAACCTGAACCAGCCTAACTATAAACCTGAACCAGCCTAACTATAGACCTAAACCAGTCTAACTATAGACCTGAACTGGTCCTAACTATAGACCTGAAACCAGTCCTAACTATAGACCTGAACTGGTCCTAACTATAAGCTTTGTCAAAGAGGGAAGTCTTGAGTTACTCTCTCTGTCTCCTGGACTGAAAGTGGAAGCTAGTTCCACAGAAGAGGAGCTTGATGAATGAAGGCCCTGAACCCCAACCCATGTTTTAAGGAACCACACGTAGTCTAGTGGGGTAATATAGTACTATGATCTCTCTAGTGGGGTAATATGGTACTATGATCTCTCTAGTGGGGTAATATGGTACTATGATCTCTCTAGTGGGGTAATATGGTACTATGATCTCTCTAGTGGGGTAATATGGTACTATGATCTCTCTAGTGGGGTAATATGGTACTATGATCTCTCTAGTGGGGTAATATGGTACTATGATCTCTCTAGTGGGGTAATATAGTACTATGATCTCTCTAGTGGGGTAATATGGTACTATGATCTCTCTAGTGGGGTAATATAGTACTATGGTCTCTCTAGTGGGGTAATATAGTACTATGGTCTCTCTAGTGGGGTAATATGGTACTATGGTCTCTCTGGTGGGGTTAACATGGTACTATGATCTCTCTAGTGGGGTAATGTAGTACTATGATCTCTCTAGTGGGGTAACATGGTACTATGATCTCTCTAGTGGGGTAATATGGTACTATGATCTCTCTAGTGGGGTAATATGGTACTATGGTCTCTCTAGTGGGGTAATATAGTACTATGGTCTCTCTAGTGGGGTAATATAGTACTATGATCTCTCTAGTGGGGTAATATAGTACTATGGTCTCTCTAGTGGGGTAATATGGTACTATGATCTCTCTAGTGGGGTAATATGGTACTATGGTCTCTCTGGTGGGGTAATATGGTACTATGGTCTCTCTGGTGGGGTAATATGGTACTATGGTCTCTCTGGTGGGGTAATATAGTACTATGATCTCTCTAGTGGGGTAACATGGTACTATGATCTCTCTAGTGGGGTAATATAGTACTATGATCTCTCTAGTGGGGTAATATAGTACTATGATCTCTCTAGTGGGGTAACATGGTACTATGATCTCTCTAGTGGGGTAATATAGTACTATGATCTCTCTAGTGGGGTAATATAGTACTATGATCTCTCTAGTGGGGTAATATAGTACTATGATCTCTCTAGTGGGGTAATATACAAAAGCAGCCCTTGAGATGTGAACGAGTCTGATAGAAGATGACTCAGTCAGGGCGATGCCGTCTAGAGTAACTATCATTACTGTGGAGTAACATCTGTTTTGTCTGAGTTCACATCAGCAAGATTCTGATCTATAGATATAATTTAGTTAGCAGCTCGTCAGCTCTCTGTCTGTTTTTTACCCAGAAATTATAAACACAGAGCGAACCAATCAGCAGGGGTCAGGAAAGCAGAACAATGAAAAAGAGCCTTGATGAGCTTCACTGGAGAGCAGATAGGTGTGAGGGTACACAGCGGGGTCGCCCACCAGGACCCGTCTAATTACTGGAGAGACGAGTTGAAGGGAGCGCGTGAACAATGTGGTGAAACAAAAGAAACGCTGACAGGTTGTTGTTTTACATTTTCCAGACCTAACGATGAGTTGAGTAAACACCACTGTGTCAGTCAGCTGTTGCCTGATGAATAGTTAGTTGCCATCATGTAGCCCGGCCTCATGTCCGTGAGGTTTTGTGAGCTCCTCGGGGACCATGAATCAACAACAGGAAGAGCGAGGCAGGTAATTGGCGGCGCTCCCAGCGGGCGAGGCAGGACCAGCCTGCTGCTCAGCCAGCAGGTCATTAATCGCCTCCGAGGCGATGTCGTCTGGATGGACAGACCGAGACCAATTAGACCCAGCCTCTCAGCGGGGGGGGGGGCAGATCATCTATTGTTATAAAAACAAACAAACACAAGAGGCCGGCGGAGTAAAGCCTAGCTTGGAGCGCTAATAACCCAAAAGCTTGTGCGCGTCGTCTTGTTCTCAGCGGCCCGCTTCACCTGCAGCCGTCGCCCACAAGGACACACGAGATACTTCACATGCAGACACATTTCATGGCTGAGGACCGGGATTGCTCATTGGGGGGCTTCATTTAAAAGATGACCCGTGTGTTTCTTTGAGGATACGTGTGGTGTCCTGAAGCCAGCCGCCTGTGTGTTGAGTCACTGGATCATCCATCCTCATCCTGAAGGGATCCCCTTTCTAATTAGCACAAGACTAAACTCAAGAGAAAACAATCCTATTGCGATTATAGTTTCCTCATTGTTGTTCACTATGTGCAAGCGATACTCCTCATAACTCTGCAGACAGCAGGAGGTGTGAGCGATAAGAAGCCTCTGAAGATAACGCCTCAACAAGCCGAGCGCGCTCGTGTCCGTGAAGCCGCCGTGCACCTTTCTAGTTCTGTCCCGAGAGAACGACGTGATAAAAGCATCGACGGGAAAGTCTGCTGCCACGCGGGTCCACAAGTCCATGTTGGTGGTGAGAGGTTCAGCCCAACAATAGCCCTTTCCCTGCAGGTCTCTGTCTCTTTTTGAGATGCTGCTCTGAGGGGCCGATCTCTCCAGACGCTCAAAAACACGTCGCTAGCAACACCGTTGTGTTCCTCTGGTACGCCTTTCATGCGCCTTTTAAACGCAATGCACAGAGTCGCACAGCTCGTCACTGTCACGCTCTGCCGAGGCAGCCAATGGGATCAAGCGAGAGGCGGGCTTTACCCCTTCCTGTGTTCGTGTGGTGTGAATAGCGGGGAATTCAAAAGAAAATGGCTTCCCTCTAACGAGGCGCTAATGTTAGCGGTCCTTAATTATGAAGAGCTTTACAATTCTAGATGGAAACACGACTCTGCTGCTCAGAGGCGCTCGCCATCCAGACTCAATTCACGGAATAGATGGTGGTGTTCGCCGTACTCTTTCCTCTTATTTTATTTAAATATAAACTCAAAACCTCGCTTTTTTGGGACACTTTTTTCTCGTCGTCCTCCCGCAACACAGCAAGGGCGCCACGTCTGCTTGAATCCATTTTGTAAATGAAGTTTTATCGCCTGGTTGTGCTGGCAGGCTGTGCTCCACAGGCGCTTTTGTCAAGGTGTTTTTGAAGCGGCTGCGCTTTTATGAAACTCGTCCCGTGTGATCGGCCCCTGGGAGCGCAGTGCTACGGAAAATAAAGTCAAAGACGATGAAACGATGTGAAAGAGTCTAATAAATCTCAAGTCACCCACATGCTGCGTATTCCTGACATATTGCCCCGGTTTAAAGAGTCATTGTAAATGATGCAATGACGAGCTCTGCACAAAGGATCAGAGACGTGACGGGTCTGAAGAGCATCTGTGAGGGAACATCTGCAGAATGACACATTTGGTGAATCCCTGTCTGTGTGTCTGACTGTCTCGTGTCTTACGTTCTTCCACAGCCTTCCACAAACACCTCGTCCCAGTCCCCGTCGCCCCTCCGGCCCTCCGAGGCCAAGCCGGGCCCGGCGGCCGCCCCGAGCTCGGAGAGCAGTCGGTCCCGTCTGGAGCCCGACGACGCCGGCGGCCAGCTGGAGGAGCTGCGGGGCCAGATGAAGGAGCTGCTGATGTCCGTGGAGCTGCTCAAGGCCCAGCAAATGTAAAGCCGCCCGCGTGGACGGGAACGGGGCTCAGGGGGCGCCGTCGCTGTCTTTACTGGAGAGGGCGGTCCTTTCATTTCCAGAAGACTCTGCAGTCGCTTTGCTTCAGACGTCCCGTGGTCTTCTCTGCTTCTCCTCGTACTGAAACGTCTGCGCTCGGGTTTCTTTCCGACCGGATCAGGTTCTTCCAGGTTCAACTGGTCGGGACCTCTTAGAATAGAAAGCTCCTGAAGGAACGTGCTGTTTGTCTCCGTACGATCACGACGCGTCACTGAGCATTGTTATGAACTGAGCTGCAGCTCCGTGGCGGTGCTTAGCATGATTGTGATTGACACTTCGCTCCCTGAGAGGCTCTTCAGCGCGTCGGCCTTTCAACATTCATTTCATTTCAAATGAAAGTGATTCACGCGTGTGAACCTTTGTTTGTACGCTGCGATACACTAATGAGTCTGTGTGTGTGTTTATTTCCAGGAAAGAGATAGCAGATCTGAGAGGAGAGCTGGATGAGGAGAGGCTGAAGCGCGTGGCCCTGCAGGTAACATCGATCACCATGGCAACACACGCTGCGCCGTCCACATCCATGCCTCATTAGTGAAGCGTTGACGAGGACCAGCGCAAAGGCACCGCACACGTTAAGCACCGTGCACGTTTAGCACCGTGCACGTGCGCAGGGCGTGTGCAGCAGCAGGCTGAAGTGGTGAGAGTGATTGACAGGTGGGCGGGACCCTCTGGTTCAGCGCTCGCACCTTCCCCACCTGTCAGGTGGAGGCGGAGGGACCCCCTCCCTGTCAAATAGAGAGAACATCCCATCAGTGTGTGTGTGTGTGTGTGTGTGTGTGTGTGTGTGTGTGTGTGTGTGTGTGTGTGTGTGTCCTTGCAGATGGAGATAGAGAAACTGAAGCGCACCGTCCACTCAACGTGAAGCCGGCGTCCTGATCGACGGCGAGCCTCGAGGTCATCATCCACCTGCTGGACCAATCAGAGCAGCGGGGGGGCGGGGGGGGGGGGGGGGGGGGGCAGGAGGGGAGGGGAGGGGTCACCTCCAACTCAATCCTTTTCTTTTCTTTTTTTCTATGAAATAAAGTCTCCACATATCTGTAAGATTTACACTTTTGCACATATAGAACATTCTCCAGGTAGACGTCGTTAGGTGACAAATGTTTGTTTCTTTTCTTTGATTTGTTTTCGCCAACACAACAAAAGAAAAACAACGAGGCCTTACTTCTCACTGCACTCCCTCCCCTGTCAGCGTCTCTCAGTACTACTGACTTTGTGTGAAGCAGGGGAGCGCTTGTTTTCCTCGCCTTCTTCTTCTGTTTGTTTTCTCGATGCTTAAATTCAGCGTCGTGTGATTCCTCGTCGTGAGTAATCGTTCCTCTCTTCCCGGCGCTTTCTTTCCTCTTTTTATATGTTTTATCTTTTTATCCCACGTTCCTACCCAGGGTTACACTACTGTGCCTGTTCAGTACAAGAAGAAAAGACAACAATAGAGTAATACAAACAGTGAGTTATATGAAGTCTTTGTAACGGAGCGTTTGCAGCATGATATATTGATATATTGTAGATCTATATTTTTGAAGTCTACTGACGCGCAGAGTTAAATCTTATATCTCTTCTCTTCCTCCGCTGGTCGCTTCTATTGTTGTCAAACCGTCTCACTCGCACGGAATATTTTAACCAGAGTTTTATATTCTGCAGGTTATGCACACGAGGGGGAGGGAGGGAGAGAGAGAGAGAGAGAGAGAGAGACCTCCGTTCTCAAGGTTGTTGATCATCTCTGCAATACGCTTTTAATCTGGATACCTCTGAATCTCCTTCCTCCCTCCATCCCTCCATCCCTCCATCTCCCATGCGGTGCCTGACCATCAGTGGTCCTCACCCCTCATGCTCTCTTCTCGTCCTCACTAACTGGAATCATCGTGAACGAGTGAACGGACATTAATTAAATCCCCTCCGCGTAGATTTATTCTTTTTTTTTCTTTTACGAGATTGTATAATCCTTTACTTATTCTTGGTGGAAGTTTGGTGGAAGAAAAACAAGACAATCCAGGGTGAAATTGGTGCAATCTGTTTGTCTGTTTAGCCGCTTAGCATCGTAGCTCCCGAGCTAGCGACCGCTACGAGGGTCCAGACTGGAATCTGTCCATGGACACGTTATTGATTGCATATAAACGTGGTGCGTTCATGGTCACCAAAAGGTGAATCCTGTGTTTGCAGCCACCTGATTTTAGTTTGTTTTTTTGTGCGACATCATGAACTGATCGACGTTATTGATTTGACCCAGAAGATGCATCCTGATGTCTTCAGGAATCCTCTCACTTTCAGAAACGTATCAGCAGGCTGGACCGTGAGCTCACGGCAGGTTTTTAATCTGTTTATACTTTCTAATCCTTTAATAAATAATGAAACACCATCTTCAGCTGCACTTATTGAATATTAGCAAATGTTAGCATGCTAACGGGCCAAACTTCCACATTAACATTGTTGCCTGACCGATACTGGATCTTCAAGGCCCATATTAATATATTAACTTTTTTAAATAGTTGCATTTTACAGTCCGCAATAAAAGAACAAAAAGTAAAATTGGTCATGCCGTTTGCGAACCCATCTTTGCGGCGTGTTAGCATTCAGCTCAAAGCTGCTAGCACAGCTAATGTTCTCAGAGAGCTGACGGCTGAAGCGTTCACATCGCAGCTCCAGGACGAGGCTTAGAAACCAGAGCAGCAACTCCTGCTGCCTTCTGGACCTTTTTCATGTTTCTATCATTTCTACAAGTGGATTCCTCACTTCAGGGCCACAGGAGCGAGCAGAACTAACGTCCAGCGTGCGCGTTAGCCCTCTGGCTGCAGCGCGTTAGCCCTCTGGCTGTAGCGCGTTAGCGCTCTGGCTGTAGCGCGTTAGCCCACTGGCTGTAGCGCGTTAGCCCTCTGGCTGCAGCGCGTTAGCCCACTGGCTGTAGCGCGTTAGCCCTCTGGCTGCAGCGCGTTAGCCCACTGGCTGTAGCGCGTTAGCGCTCTGGCTGCAGCGCGTTAGCCCACTGGCTGTAGCGCGTTAGCGCTCTGGCTGCAGCGCGTTAGCCCACTGGCTGTAGCGCGTTAGCCCTCTGGCTGTAGCGCGTTAGCGCTCTGGCTATAGCGCGTTAGCCCTCTGGCTATAGCGCGTTAGCCCTCTGGCTGCAGCGCGTTAGCCCTCTGGCTGTAGCGCGTTAGCCCTCTGGCTGCAGCGCGTTAGCGCTCTGGCTGTAGCGTGTTAGCGCTCTGGCTGTAGCGTGTTAGCGCTCTGGCTGCAGCGCTTCAGTCCTCTGTTGGCTCAGAGCAGCGCTTCATGCTGCCGGCGGTGATCAGTGTCTGCAGACACTTTTAATTCCAAGTTGAAATGTTGCACGACCGTGTCACATCTACTGGTTGATATCATTCCTTCTCCTTTTTAATTTAAAATATCTTTAAACATGTCTTTCACAAATGTCTTAAACAAGTGTTACTTTCGCTTTTTAATCATCCTCAGGCTTCCTTCCACGTGTTGGACGTGTGCGTGAATGTGTGTGTGCTTTTCGCTGGCGTCTGTCCGCGAAACTGTCACAGAGACCTCGACGTTAAGCGTGACCTCTAGAGTCCACGATGACCTCTAGAGTCCACGATGACCTCTAGAGTCCACGATGACCTCTAGGGTCCACGATGACCTCTAGAGTTCACGATGACCTCTAGAGTCCACGATGACCTCTAGAGTCCACGATGACCTCTAGGGTCCACGATGACCTCTAGAGTCCACGATGACCTCTAGAGTCCACGATGACCTCTAGGGTCCACGATGACCTCGAGAGTCCACGATGACCTCTAGGGTCCACGATGACCTCTAGGGTCCACGATGACCTCTAGAGTCTGAGTGGATCCGGTTTACTGACCTTCCAGAGCGGCGCCTCTCACTTCCTTTAGCGAGAGGCTCTGAATCAGTTTAACCGGGCTACATGTATGTAAACATGTATACATGCATGTTTACATACATGTAATATCTGTCATGCGACTCAACTTTCACACTGTTGTACATTCCAGAGTTTGACACCAAGACGACGACGAAGAAGAAAATCTGTGCACATTTATAACATATTTTTAAGTGATTTTTGTTTACAAGAGCTGTATCCTTGCATGAGCCTGAGATTCTTTAAAAAAAACAAAAAAAAAGAATAAATATCATCTTTATTTACTGTCGCAGACTTCTTCTTTCCTTTGTGTTTGATTTGTGTCTCGAACATTTTCAACTCAAAAAAACAATAGCAGTGGTTTTGGAAGTATTGAGTGGCTGCTATCGCCTCACGAGGAAGCGTTCAGGGTGAGAGGGTGAGGGGTGAAGGGTGAGGTGGTGAGGGGATGAGGGGTGAGGTGGTGAGGGCGTGATGCTATCAGGGTGCTGAACCGAGGAGGCGGCGCTTTACTCCTCAGTGGATGAGCGGTGTCTTTTGTAACTTTGATTTCTCGCCCTTAAGAAGCTTAAAAGGTTCTGCGTTGAATGCGTGAGATGAAACAAGTTTAAACGGGCGTTGATCATCAAGAGCTCAACAGGTGTGAAGCAAAACCCTTTTCCAAAATGAATGTTTGCAGCATGGAGTTTAAAGACGATTCTTTCGATATCAGTCTGCTGTACAACACAACTCTCAGGTTCTCTCCAGGTTCACTGGTATCGACAAAGAGAGACTTCAAAATTATAATGTCGAACATGCAAAGCAGTCCTCTGACATTATAACAAAAAACAATAACTACATCCATTCAGATATCATGACACAATTTCATTCAATTGACCAAAGAAGCCTGGAAGACATTAAACATGTGGAAAGCTGCTGCTGCTGGATGTTCTACCAACACACTTCCTCAAACACGTTTCACTCTGCATGACCAGTGATCTTTACAGATTGTCAACACATCCCTTCTCTCAGGTGTTTTCACACCAGCCCTAAAACTGCTGTTAAACCTCTCCTGAAGAAGACTAGTTTAGACCCTGAATTATTGAAACACTATAGGTTAATATCAAACCTCCTGATTTTAAGTAAAATAATGGAAAAAGTGTTTTTTCAACAGCTGAACAACTTCTTGGCCGAAAATAACAGTTTTGATGTCTTCTAGTCCGGCTTTCATCAGCACCACAGCACTGAAACTGCTCTTAAGGTTTTTAACGACATCCACTTAAACACAGACAGCGGCAGAACTTCAGTCTTAGTGCTACTGGACCTCAGTGCTGCATTCGACGTGGTCGATCATGACGTGCTACTAGACAGACTGAAGGTCTGGGTGGGACTCTGGAGCAGCACTGAACTGGTTTGAATCCTACTTAAAGGACCGACAACACTTTGTGTCGGTAGCTAATTACACATGACTAGCATGACATGTGGTGTTCCACAAGGCTCAACACTGGGGCCTCTTCTGTTCAACATCTACATGCTCCCACTGGCTCAGATTATGAAGAACAACAAAGTGTGTTATCATAGTTATGCAGATGACACACACATCTACATAACTATGTCACCAGGGGATTATAATCCCATACAAGGGCTCAATGCAGTGAAGAAATCAACATCTGGATGTGCCAGAAAACGCTGCAGCTCGAGTTCTCACTAAGACCAGGAACGTGGATCACATCGCTCCAGTTCTCAGGTCTTTGCTCTGGCTTCCTGTCCAACAAAGAATTGACTTCAAAATCCTGCTGCTGGTTTATAAAGCGCTGAATGGTTCAGGGCCTAAGCATGTTTGTGACCTGCTGCGACCTTATGAAGCATCCAGTCTGGTTCTGGTCTACATTATGAACCATCAGACCCCTCAGGTGGTCTGGTTCTGGTCTACTTTCTGTTCCAAGAGTCAGAACTAAACATGGAGAGGCAGCGTTCAGCTTTTCTGCTCCACATTTATGGATCAAGGTCCCTGAAAGCTGCAGGTCTGCTGAGACCCTTAGAGACCCTCAGAGACCATTATAGACCCTCACAGACCCTTAGAGACCCTCAGAGACCATTATAGACCCTCACAGACCCTTAGAGACCCTCACAGACCATTAGAGACCCTTAGAGACCCTCAGCTCATTTAAATCCAGATTGAAGACTTTTCTGTTTGTTGCCTTTAATTGAACTAGACTCAATGCTGCATCTCACTACTGCATTTTATTTCTTAAACTGCACTGCAACTTTTATTCATTTCATTTGTATTTTTTCTTGAATGTTTTATGTTTTCTTGACTGTTTTGAAATCTGCTTTTAGTGGTTTTATGTGAAGCACTTTGAATCAACTTGTTGCTGAAATGTGCGATACAGCAAAACTTACAGATAGACCTAGAGGCTCATTTACACCTTGGTTTTACGCAGAGACGCAAGCACGGCATCCACCAGGGAGTCCACCAGGGAGTCCACCAGGGAGTCCACCAGGATGTCCATCAGGGAGTCCACCAGGGAGTCCACCAGGGAGTCCACCAGGATGTCCACCAGGGAGTCCACCAGGGAGTCCACCAGGGAGTCCACCAGGGAGTCCATCAGGATGTCCATCAGGATGTCCATCAGGGAGTCCTTCAGGGAGTCCTTCAGGGAGTCCATCAGGGAGTCCACCAGGGAGTCCATCAGGGAGTCCATCAGGGAGTCCACCAGGGAGTCCACCAGGGAGTCCACCAGGGAGTCCACCAGGGAGTCCATCATGGAGTCCATCATGGAGTCCTTTAGGGAGTCCACCAGGATGTCCACCAGGATGTCCACCAGGGAGTCCATCAGGATGTCCACCAGGGAGTCCACCAGGGAGTCCACCAGGGAGTCCATCATGGAGTCCATCATGGAGTCCTTTAGGGAGTCCACCAGGATGTCCACCAGGATGTCCACCAGGGAGTCCATCAGGATGTCCACCAGGGAGTCCACCAGGGAGTCCACCAGGATGTCCACCAGGGAGTCCATCAGGGAGTCCACCAGGGAGTCCTTTAGGGTGTCCATCAGGGAGTCCACCAGGGAGTCCTTTAGGGAGTCCATCAGGGAGTCCATCAGGGAGTCCTTCAGGGAGTCCATCAGGATGTCCACCAGGGAGTCCACCAGGGAGTCCACCAGGATGTCCACCAGGGAGTCCATCAGGGAGTCCTTCGGGGAGTCCTTCAGGGAGTCCACCAGGGAGTCCACCAGGGAGTCCATCAGGATGTCCATCAGGATGTCCATCAGGGAGTCCATCAGGTTGTCCACCAGGGAGTCCATCATGGAGTCCATCATGGAGTCCTTTAGGGAGTCCACCAGGATGTCCACCAGGATGTCCACCAGGGAGTCCATCAGGATGTCCACCAGGGAGTCCACCAGGGAGTCCATCAGGGAGTCCATCAGGGAGTCCACCAGGGAGTCCTTTAGGGTGTCCATCAGGGAGTCCACCAGGGAGTCCTTTAGGGAGTCCATCAGGGAGTCCATCAGGGAGTCCTTCAGGGAGTCCATCAGGATGTCCACCAGGGAGTCCACCAGGGAGTCCACCAGGATGTCCACCAGGGAGTCCATCAGGGAGTCCTTCGGGGAGTCCTTCAGGGAGTCCACCAGGGAGTCCACCAGGGAGTCCATCAGGATGTCCATCAGGATGTCCATCAGGGAGTCCACCAGGGAGTCCATCAGAGGGTCCATCAGGGAGTCCATCAGGGAGTCCACCAGGGAGTCCTTCAGGGAGTCCATCAGGTTGTCCTTCAGGGAGTCCTTCAGGGTGTCCTTCAGGGAGTCCTTCAGGGTGTCCTTCAGGGAGTCCATCAGGGTGTCCTTCAGGGAGTCCACCAGGGAGTCCTTCAGGGGGTCCTTCAGGGAGTCCTTCAGGTTGTCCTTCAGGTTGTCCTTCAGGTTGTCCTTCAGGGGGTCCTTCAGGGGGTCCTTCAGGGAGTCCTTCAGGTTGTCCTTCAGGTTGTCCTTCAGGTTGTCCTTCAGGGGGTCCTTCAGGTTGTCCATCAGGGGGTCCTTCAGGGGGTCCTTCAGGGGGTCCATCAGGGTGTCCTTCAGGGGGTCCTTCAGGTTGTCCATCAGGGGGTCCTTCAGGGGGTCCTTCAGGTTGTCCTTCAGGGGGTCCTTCAGGGGGTCCTTCAGGGGGTCCATCAGGGTGTCCTTCAGGGGGTCCTTCAGGGTGTCCTTCAGGGAGTCCATCAGGATGTCCACCAGGGAGTCCTTCAGGGAGTCCTCCTGATGAATGAAACCGTTTGTGCGTTTCTTTTTAAATGGCTCGTTCTCCCTTTCAGGTTCCTTCATTTGGTCTTTGTGTGCTTCCACCTTCTTCTCAGCGTTGTGTGACCTTCACTCATTTCCTGTTGCTCGGCCTCTTCAGCTTTGCGTCCCTGTTTGTGAGACTTCTGAACATCTCGGTCTAGATGCAAAAAAACTACTTTCCCCACATGTTCAACTCACCAATAAACATTCATTGTACTTCAGCGCCACACGAAGGCCTCGTCAGTCTGGGAATCGATGTTTGCCTCAAACGGCTGTCGCTGGATAAAAGGAACGAGATGAAAGGATCACGTTGCCCCTCTCGGTAAAACCAATAAAAATACACAAACATGTCAGTTTCATCTGCTGCAGGATAATTCAAGCTCCTCACAAGTCCGCACTCGAAGATCTTATGCAACAATTTTGTCTCTTGTTCTTTTTTTAAACAATTTTATTAACATTCCAGGGATTCTCATTTCCGGTGCAATCCGCTGCTCGGCCCCTCGGCGTCTGGTGTGATGCAACAAGCTTCCTTATTTAACCTAACAAACCAACTTTAAATCTAAATCTTCTCCCAAACATAACACAATAAACCTTCGTCAGGTGTTTAATTGAAGGCTCTTTACAGGTAACAAGAGAGGAACACGCCGGCGTTCAGTGGATCATCCAAAACGTCTCAAACCGCCGGCAGAGGCATTTGAAGAGCGCCGTGGTCTTCAGCTTGAGGACACTCGTAGAGTTCAGCGGATCAGACGAATGAGCAGAGACACGACTCCAGAACCAAGAAGACAATATCGTTCTTCTTTTCTTCTGCTCACCGTCTGCACGATGTTGCAATCAAATTATTCTTCAGAAGATCCGTAAAAGGAGTTCTGCACCTCGCCTTCATCTTTCCACCGAGGTCCTTCAGGTCTTTGTACGACGTTGCACATAAAGAGCAGCGGACTCAGACGACACCGGTAGTTCAATTCCTTAATGGAAACAGGTGCTGAGGCTCAAGGTCTCTACGAGGTTGATCTGTGAAGGAAAGACCTCGGACATTGCAAACAAAGAAAAGATGTCTCAGCATGTTTTGAATGTCAAACACTCTGGACTTCCTTGAGTAGATCAGATCACCGACCTCCACATGCGCAGGAGGAATAGTAATGTTTTGTAACCTCATGTCTCATGTTCACGAGCTACTGTGATGTCGTGAAACGAGCTCTGGAAAGAAAGTAGTCAAGCAACCTATTGACGGCCTAGTGACGTTTCCTACAAGATCTCCAGAACCACAACGTTGATTACCTTCATTTAAAATGCTAAAATACAGTAAATTACAAACTGACGGTTAAGTTTATGTAATTACATAACATCACTTTTGCGCACGGCCGTAATGTTTCTTCAGATCGTGAATAAGTACACTTTAAAAGGTCGGATGTCTGTAAAAGACCCCTCTGTAACCCTCAGAGCTTGTGTGAATCTAATGAGGTTTGATGGATTCTTGTGGGTTTTATTTTAGGACCTGAAGAGTCCAAGTGCAGCCGGGCTGTTTTTTGACTTTTAAGACTGCGACGGCTTCCCTGCGTTTCTTTGAACGCGTCACATGTCTTAAGCTGAAATTTATGCAAATTTTAATACCCAGCACGTTGTGGGATGTGTGCAAAACAGGACCCAAACGCCAAAGTACCGATCCAGGAATCTTTAATAGAACAAAAACAAGGACCGGCAAGAGCAACGAAAAACCAGAAGGGCACAAAAACCCTGAATGAAGGACGACTGCAAAAGTACACACAGTACGAGCAACAGGTGCACACAATGAGGGCAGCGAGGTGCAGGGAACACACAATCAGGAACCAGGTAGACACACAATCCCACACAATCACCAGAACAGGAAGTGCAGAGACGCAGGAGACACAGGACTTCAAAATAAAACAGGAACAAAACCTCAACCCCCGACACAGCATGCCCCAATCAGAGCATGTTCAGGCATTAAGCTTATAACCTTTCGTTTTTTAACCATACGACACAGTTTTTGACTACAACTCAGGCCAAGTCTTTGTTTTCTTGTGAATTCTTGCAGATTCCGGTTCTTTAGGTTGTTCTCTCTACAGAGACGGGTCTGCACCGCGATGGTTGTTGTTCAGGCCTTGAATCATGGAGTTGGCCAAACGAGGGGCCGGCTAGTGAGGACATCGTTGGGAAATCGTGCTCACATCATGCTAGATGTTCACAGTTAAGATCAAAATATGGTGTACATTGTTTTAAAACATTCTATCACAAATCATATCAAATATCACAAGTATTAGAACTCATTTGGGGTTCATACGACTACTCAAACAGACCTCAAAGCCCCCCCCCCCCCCCCCCCCCTCCCTCTGGGCTCAATGCAATCTAAAGAAAGTCACCTTGAATATCCTCTGGATATTTTGATTTGGCAGCAAGAGATCTACTCAAATATGAACAAAAGTGAACTGTCTCTGTGCAGTTCTCAGACTAATTGAGAAGAAATTACACTTCAGAGCCCAGAAGCCTGTCGCAGGTCAAACCTGCTCTCAGTGAACATGATGGGTCTTTGTCTCTGGATAGATTGTCTTCCATGCATATTAATGTAGTGCTCAGCTCATACGTTACGTTCATTCAGTCATGTCCCTGAGACTTTGTTCAGATATTCTATTGAGCTTCATTTATTTCATTTGACTGAGTCACTGATACATGCATAGCTTGATACAACTGCTACTTTAATACATATGGGACTAAATCATAGCGCAAGTCATCTCTACCTGGACCCAGTTACCTGGAAAACCTGCAAGAGTGGCCAGATCCATTTTCGGCCGGTCGCTCTTGAAGCAAGTGGCCTTCAGTTTGTAATCATGACCTGAAGCTCACAACCGAATCAGAAGGCTTTTGAAGAAGTGAGGTCCTCACACACACACACACACACACACACACAGAGGGTCATGTTATTCTAGTCATGTTCATTTAAATGTAATGAGTGTTATGGGAACGTGCATGTTGTCCACAAAAAGAAGGTGAGTCCCCACGACGTCAGTAAAACAGGCTCCACACACACAGTTCAGTGTTGTGCTTCACCCAAAGGCATCAGTGTGTGTGTGTGTGTGTGTGTGTGTGTGTGTGTGTGTGTGTGTGTGTGTGCAATATGTTCACTAAGCCGTGAACATATTGCTCTGACTCAATCCCTTTTGCACATATATCACTTTATTTGCATTGTTTTAACAAAGTGAGTGCACATGTTATTAGTTTTTGTCAGATGGAGCGATCTGGTTCACTTGAAAGGGATTTACATTTTCTTTAATCTATTAATTAAAAAAGCACGGATGGAGGAGTCTCAGAAGGTTGGACCATTTTGTTCCCATGTTGTCGGACGGCGGCTGAACATTTTGCTTCCTCCAAAGTGGAGACAGAAAAGGTTTGAGCCTTGAGGCTAACGGCCCAACGCTCACCTCCACGTTGATAATTTGTGTCACGTAAATTAAATTAATGTTCTATTCCAGCGGAGCACAAAAGGCGATAATTTAATGTAGGGATGAGCGCCGCTCAGCGGGAGTCTGATTATTGGTTTTCCGACGGCGCGTCACGGTCAGGTGCTTCGATTCCAATCAGTGAGCTCGCGCGCTTCGTCCTCCACACCTGAGACTCGTCACCTAATCACGACCGGTCAGACGATACACATCAAACCAGCTCGATGTCTGAACAAAAGCGTCCTCATGCAGCGCAGAGGGAGGGTTTCCTCCTGGTTTTCATTTCTTTATGTGGCTCACATAAGTTTGGGGTCAAGTCCGAACCCGGAGGTCTTCACTGAGACTGTCAATACGTTGTGTTTCACCTCCCAACGTTACCGATGTGCTGTGAACCCACGACTGCAGTCAAAGAACGAAGACCTGTTCCCCCGAAGGCTGAACTACGATTGGCCAGTCTGTGACTGCAGGGGCTGGAGAAAGCAGTTTCACCAGGACGTGGTCCTCATGGTGGTCCTCATGGTGGTCCTCATGGTGGTCCTCATGGTAGTCCTCATGGTGATCCTCATGGTGATCCTCATGGTGATCCTCTAGGTGATCCTCATGGTGATTCTTATGGTGGTCCTCATGGTGATCCTCATGGTGGTCCTCTATGTGATCCTCATGGTGGTCCTCAAGGTCCTCATGGTGGTCCTCATGGTGGTCCTCATGGTGGTCCTCTAGGTGGTCCTCTAGGTGATCCTCATGGTGGTCCTCATGGTGGTCCTCATGGTGGTCCTCATGGTGACAGGTTGACAGAACCCCACCCAAACGTAAAACTCGTTTAACTCAAAATCCCAAGCATTGATTTTTTTGGGACACCACTGACTTGCTGTTAAAGTTGCGGAAGTCTCCAGAAGAGGTGATGATTTAACTTTAGCACCTTTAAAAAGTAATAAAAACCTCTTCAATCCGTCTGTTTGATGGTCTGATGTCAGTGAATCTCAACATGGCTGCAGAAAAAGATCCACTGTGGTGACGTGAAGAAACGAGTGAAGACTCATCTTCATCAGATTGTTATGTGTAGCGCCATTTTGTTCTCACTAGAGACCCTCCTGTGCACAAAGACTAAATACTATATGATAAGGAACAAAAAGAGACCATAGATGCTGCTTTGCTCACTAATGTTTTAAGTACATTACATTTGATGAAGTTGACTATCATCTTAAGGAGTGACTGTGGCTCTCCACTGAGCCACAGTCACTCCTTAAGATGATTCTGTAGCCTCAGTGTGCTGCTGGATTATTATTATCAATTTAGAACTGGATTGTGTTAGCAGATTTACTTTAAAAGACCGAAACAAGAAGCAAAGATATCGCTCTCTCCGCAATGAGCAACCTAGCCGCACAGCAGCTAGGTTGCTCATTCACAATTGCTTTAGCATCGTGGCCGCTCAAGCTAACAACCACTACTTAGTTGAATCCCAGCCCTCGTTGAGTCTTAAAGGGGAGGTGACGGTGTTTCCATGGCAGTGTGGGTTCACTCCATCACTCCTACCAAGAATTTCAAATCAGTTTTTCAGGCTAAATTTAAAGAAAAGATTACATTGATCTCCCGTGATCTTGTTCATTTTTTCCTTTCACTGTCAAGATGGAAGTCCATCATGCAGGTTAGAAAGTAATAACTTCTCTTTTATACCACGAAGGGATGTTTGTGTTTGAACTCTCATCATTCGGTTCACACTTGACAGCATTGAAAATAACTTTGGTGAAAGACAGTGGCATGCTGTGGGTTGAGATCTAGGCCTTCAGTGAGCACCGCATAGTCCACATCACGGGCGGACTGGGAGGAAAAGTGTCCCTGCAGTTTCTGTCACAGACCGACACACTGAATACACGGTGTGTTCATACTTGTGTGCACAGCAACGACCCGCAGAGCCCCGCGGCTCCACCTCGAGCATGGAGGAGGTCCAAGAAGAACAAGAAAAAAAAGGAGATGCTCCCATTGAGCAATGTGCGGTGACGTGGACCCACAAAGCCATTTCACCCCCCCTCCGTGCAGCAATGTGCCTCGTGATGATGCACATCCTGGCTGACCAGCCCAACACGTCGGGTCAACAACTATGCACGTTGTTCATATCAACAACCAACCAGTCACTTTAGTTATAACAAAACAATCCAACAAAACCGCGGCACTGAAACGCTGCATAGTTTACACTCATAGCAGAGGCCTGAAGGAGCAGAAGAACAGATGAAGACAGCTGTGCAATGAGAGAATAAGCTAATAGGGACAAATAATGATAACACATGTAGTGTATTTGTAAAAAACAACGACATTATAAAATAGGTATGAATGTGTGATTGTGTTCAGGCCAGCAGAGAAGACCTGGAAGCTCTGACGGCTCACCACTGCTGAAAGAACAGTTGTCCTTGACTACAAGCTCATCCGTAATGAAACTCTTTACACAAGCTACTGAATGCTGGCCATGAGGCGACACACCTGTGTTGTTTGTCTTGAATGTTTGCTGTCCTGCTCCTCAATGCTGGCATGAGCTCCAGATTGACATCAGGACAGCAGGAAGTCTCAACATCCAGGGTGTCCACACTTTTTTGGGATGCAAGCTACTTTTAAAATGACCAAGTCAAAAAGATTTACCTACATTCATAATGGTAAATATATATATTGATCCAGCTATATCTATATATATCTATATAATTATATATAGATATATATATGTATTAGGACTGGGCAAGTTAACGCGTTAATATCGCGTTAACTTTTCAATCGATTAACGGTGTTAATTATTTGATCATGTCCTAACTGCATTTTTTTATTTAAAAAAATAAATACATTTTTGGGGCTTTTACTTTGAAGGCGATTCGATTACGTCGGGCTTCCGTAGCATTACCGGACTATTTGCCGACTTGAGCCTGACGTGAAAGCACATTTTGTTCTGTAGTTTCTGTCCTTCACTGCACGAGCGAGTCGCCTCTCAAAGCTTCACGATATATATATATATATATATATATATATATATATATATATATATATATATATATATATATATATATAAATATAACTATATATAATATAATATTTTCGGCAGTTGTGACTCTCCACACCAGGACGCTGCTGTTAGTTAGCCATCTGCAGGCTGTGTAGGTGTTGTGGCAATTAAGCAGCAAAACCACTGACGCTGTCTACTGGTGGTTGAATAGCGCTGGGGGAGGTTCATGCTAAAGATGGCTCCAGTGGTTCATTGAGCCCAAAACAATCTGACAGTCTAACTCATGAAACTTCAATTATTCTATACACATTGTGTACTGTACACTTTGTACCTTTGTGTTTAGAAGCAAAGCAGAGATGTTGCTTTAGATCTTGTGACTTTAACAGCGTTTAAAGTGACACGGTCCCCTGAAACATGGACTGTAAGTTTAGCACTTACATCAAACTGTACTGCCACCACACTGCGCTGACAGCTTTGTTATCACCATGTGTAATATTAGTAAAGAAAAGGTTATTTTATTGCTCTCTAATTTTCTTCAATCTACGCTCCCTGCAGATGAGATCCCAGAGAGCTTTTACAACCTGAGATGAATACATACAGGCCCTAAATCTGTCACATGTTTAGTCTGAGGCTGAATCTCTTTAATGCATTTGCAGCATTCATCAGTTCCAATCAGTTTCCTTTCCCTTACATCCTATTATGACAGAGAGAAAAGACGTTGATGTTGATTCTGAGGTTCTGCTGTACAAAGACATCTATACAGCCAACATACAGGGAGTCAGTAGATAAAGTCTGCAGCTCTATTGAGCCGTGTATTCCTTTATGAATCAAAACCTTTCAAACGACAACGTTATCATCATCAGACAGTAAACCTTACAGAATAGAACAGTTTAAAGTTAAATTTGAAAATGTCGTTTGGATAACGGTAATATTTTGTTCTCTTCAATGTCTTGAATTTAGGAACAAAGCAATGAAAACAAATGAAATGAAAGCTGTTATGAGCTGTTATGTCTTCCTGACACGTGTCCAGTTACTGTGGCCGGCCGTTGAGGGAGGGAGGGAGCGGATATGGCGAGGTCAGACGAGAAGAAGACGCAGGTGATGAAGAGTGGGAGGCAGAGCGCTGTGGTCAGAAGATGAGTGGCTGGCGAGGAAGGAAGGAATGGTGGCAACAGCAGACGTGTACGCATCCCATCAACTACTGAGACTTGCATCCCGTTTGTTAAGAGTACAATGGTTTGCTTGTCCACCCTGAAAGTCTCACCCCGTTCACTGGAAGTGGACCGTGTCCATGACAAGTTCCTCCTCATCATGAGTGGCAGCACTTCCAGATATCTCTGTGTCTTTTGACATTTACACAAAGCAACGTTGTCCCTCAGATGTTAACAGGAAGCGTCAGATACAGTCTGGAGGCACCGTGTGCGTCCAGAAGTGACCGGCTGTTTTTAGTGTCGTCCCTCATGTCTGACCAAAGATTAGAAATATGACTTGATGTGTGGATGGATTCAACAGGTTCTCTTCACAACAGTCACATAGTTTGGTCAGTTTCAATCACAGCTCGTCAAACTATCACAAAGTAAAACGTTAAAACGTGAAAAGTCTTTCTTTCTGTCTTTGTCGTAGGTCGCAAAGACACAAAGTCAATTGAAATGACATCCTTTCACACATTTGTATAGTTTGTTTTGATGGAATAGTTTAATATTTGTGCATTTTGTACAAACCCTAACCTCAAATTACAATCTCCCCTCGGAGGGCTTTACAATGTGTGCTCATGACATCCTGTCCCAGGACCTCACACCGGATCAGCAACAACTCCACAAAACATAGAAAAACCATTTCATGTGGAATAAAAGGGAAGAGACCTGAGGGAGGGAGACGGTGGTTGATGCTGAGGTGAGGATCCTCTCCAGGACGGACAGAAGGACAGATGTCATGTGACCAGAGTGATCAATAACAGAGTTACAGCTCATTGCATGAAGATGACAGAAACTATTCATATGAGTAGTCTATACATATAATGAGTAGTATATACATATAATGAGTAGTATACACATGGTACACGATCATGTTCAGTCTGTTTCTTACCTTAAAGATGTTAAAGACCAGCAGTTGATTCACTTTCTACAAAAGCAATAAGTGTTTTTCATGTTTTCAGTTCAGTTTTCTTCCTCGTTGGTAAAAGTCTGTGTTGTCTTGAACAAGTGACCTGACGTCTGGTTGAAGAGGTGGAGGTGTGAAGGACAGCTGACAGGTATCAGCAGCAGCTTTGAGCATTAATGTTCAGGCCTGACGCTGAGCTGCAGCGATATATATATATATATATATATATATATATATATACATATATATATATATATATATATATATATATATATGTGTGTGTGTGTGTAATTTCTAAACAACCCCTGACACATTTCCTGACACTCGTCCTGTGTTGCTCGAGCATCACAGTCTACAGGAAGCCAGCAGTCTGTACGCTCTACATACTCTATATGTGAATTGAGTCTGACAGAAAGAAAATATGAAGCTGCAGTGAAATGAAAGGAGCGGATCCCAGGAAGATGTGAAGTGAGTGTCCCGAGACAACGCACATCCCTGCTGGGAGCCTCAGACCTGCACCGGGCAGCTGCTCCATCAGGAGAACAAAGACTCATCAGACCTGAGATACTTCCAGTCAGGCGGTAAAGCTCAGAAACATCTGCCTTGAGTTGAAAGGTAATGTAAAGCTGCATGACAGTGAAGAGGCCGGGCCGTCATGAACACGGGAACACAAACAGGCTCAGCTCCAGCTGCAGATTTAGTTGCTACGATCACTAGTTTCTAGTCTAGATGCAGCCAGGTGTGTTTCCTCCAGCAATCAAACTGTTCACAGGACATTCAAACTTCATGACTTGTTTCTGTTCAGGAGTTGACAGATAAATATGATCCCTCCTCGTCATTGTGGACGTTGGTTTATGGCTTTTCTGATGGGCTACATTTATGGTTAATGAGCATATATCTGGTTACATTTATGTTTATGAGCATATCTCTGGTTACATTTATGTCTATGAGCATATCTCTGGTTACATTTATGGTTAATGAGCATATCTCTGGTTACATTCGTTGTTTGATTCTTCACACTTCATCTTCTTCGTGCGCCCTCTGGGGTTTCTGGGAATAAAGCAACACACAGTGCGTTGAGTATGAACGCGGTGCAAACATGCTAACAGCGCTAACGTTGTGCCTGCTCGTTACGTCATCAAACTGGACTCTTGAAAGAGGGACGGCTAACGCTAGCTAGCAGCTCCCTGCGCTCTGTAGTCTGGGATGATGAGTGGGTTCGACCTGCCAACCACTCTGCAGCTTTTTGATGAACCATTACTGAGCAGTAGTGGGAACCAGTGCTAAGGTTAGCACACTAGGCTAACTCAGCATCTACTTTCACAAGGGGAACCTAGTTTCCTAGCTCCCATTTTTTATAGGAAGAAAAGAAACAGACCCAGTTGTTCCTCCCTGAAGGCCTCAGCTCGCTAAAGGATGATTCCCAACGCCAGGTAAAATAACGTTTAATAGCTGAAGCATCATCATAGTTTAAATTACTCGGGCAAGAGAAGGATTTGAATTTCAGCTTTGAATGCTTTGTGACGCAGTAAAAATGACTTTTAGATTTAGATGTAGATTTCCAACAATAGCAAACAAAGTTAATGTTGAGCCTCTTAAAATTATTCTGCCAACACATTTACAAGTTAGTGATGTTTTTATTATTAATTAGTTATGTATTAAATGTCAAATGAAAAAAGAGGATTTTTATTATAGTTTTGCATATTGTTCAACATGAAAACAGAGCGCGAGGAAATCTGTTCCTGCACTACTTCAATAATAATTGATGAAGTGCACTTACCGCCTGCTAATGCGTTTGATTAGGACCCATGGCAAACATCTTATCTGTCTTTTCTATTCCGTCTGTTAAAGCTGCTTTTGACTCGAATCCCCCAGGACATTGGTATTTAAAAACACTAATTAAAACAGAACCAGAAAACCCTGATACAAAGAACAAAGCCGTGACAAAATGTACTGAGAAACATCTGTGAGATGAGACAATAAGTTTCCTCACTGCGGAAACCTAAAGATGGAACTATCACGGTTAAACAGTGTGAACACAATAGCAGCAACAACAGCAACAACACATCTTCTCCCATCAGCTGGTCCTTTGTTGTCATGTTGTTGTTGTTGTTGTGTGGAACAGGACCTCTGGCTCTACAGATGAGCAGAGAAATGATCAGATCTCTATCTGGCAAAGTGGTGTTTGGTCCTGCGGCTGCGCGTCCAGATACTGTCCCTCCTGAGACGAGCAGGGAGCGTTCACACATGAATCTATCGCTCCCAAAATGTGTGTGCAGGTGTACGTGGACCCAGCAGGTGATTGCTTCAGCGTGTTGTCCGGTTCGTCCGCGCTGCAGCCTTCGCTTGGTCCCATGATCATGAACGGCTTTTGAAAAGGATGTCCATGCTGAAAGATGGAGTCCTGATCAGGTGTCTTCTCACTCCACATAACTCCACATAACTCCACATAACTCCAGGAATGTTCCATTTGACTCAGTCACCCAGGAAGAGATTACCCACGAGGCTGTGCTGCACGGGGCATGCTGCCGGGTTCAAACATGCAGGAAGCCCAGTTGGACCCTGGTGGGAGCGAGAGGTGCTGCTGATTATACAATCACCCAGAGTGCAATCAAGAGTGTCTCAGAAAAGTCAATACTTCCCACAGAATGAATGTCAGCTCTGTTATGAGCAGTTGGTTAAACACAAACAGCAGCTGATGCCCGTGTGTCTTCAGCAGCCTCTGATTTAAAAGGCTGAGAGGAATTTTATGATTACTGTCAGTCAAAGAGCAAAACCATTTCAAACAGTTCAAGGCTGCATTTGAACTGCTGTGTCTCTTTGGAGATCGTCAAATAAACAATAAACAACAATAAACACTGGCTGAAATAGAGAATACATGCAGCGACATCATCGGAGTCCAGCAGGGCGAAGCTGTCACTTCTGCATGAAAGGAAAGCGGTGGAAAGGTCAAATCCATCCTGAGTGACAGCAGCAAGCCTTTTCATTAGTTTCAATCTCCAGGGATTGGTTGTGGGTTTCAGAATCAACTCATGGAGATATTAAAACATTGGCTCTGATCCGACGGACGGTTCCATTAAAGGTGTTAAAGCTGAGTGACTCAAGGGACTGTGATGGGAGCTCACACTAAACGCTGTCAGGACGCGTCACAGCTGCTGTTAACGGCAAATGTTACTCTTGAAATAACGCACAGCTGAAGCTCACGATGCTGGAAGTATTAACTGTTTTACCAAAATCTGACTTATCTAGTGGGAAAAAAATAGAAGACACTACTTTTTAACTCATCTTTGGGCTGAACTGTCAAACCGTCAACCCCCCGACACACACACACACACACACACACACACACACACACACACACACACACACACACACACACACTCACACACACACACACACACACACACTCACACACACACACACTCACACACACTCGGGGGGAACACCGTGTCAGACGGATCTGTTCACAAGTTTCATCTTTTGCCGCGAGCGTTTACTTCTATGACTCTGTTTCTCTGCATCTTTAAGGCTTGAAACGCAGACACCCATCAATCGTTACTGCAGATGTTAAGTCTCTGGCTGATCCATTGTCAGATTTTCGGGGCATTGTTAAAAAAAAACAAGAAAAACTTTCCACTTTTGTGTCGGTCGCTGTGCCGCTTGATTCTTTCAGACGGATGAAACAAAGAGACGGCTGCTGGCTCCTCTTCAGGGGAGTCTGAATCTGTTATTCTGCAAATGACCTCCAAACCTTAAGAATGGAGAGACGCCCTTGGTATAGCTGCAGCAAGCAGCCTGTCAATCACAAGGTAGCCCCGCCCCTAAAACATACCTCGCTTTATGTATTTTAGTCTATTTGCCTTATATTTACTAAATGAACATCATGTTGTATAGAAGAAGACTTAAACTCATGTTTACAATGTTTACTGAGGGAATACATCAAGAGAGAAGTAGAGTCACTTCTATAGACTTCTATACAACCAGAGGAGTCGCCCCCTGGTGGTCAGGAGAGAGAATGCAGCTTTAACACATAAAGCATGGACTTCTATACAACCAGAGGAGTCATTATTCTCAGGAAACAGGACCCCTGAAGGTAACCTGCAGCGGGTCAATGAAGAAACAGGAGCCTCACAGAAACATGTGGATGGTGGTCAGCGTGGTCCGAGGGAGGAGGCATGATCCAGCACAGAGAACACGAGCTCTGAGAGAGCGAGAGACAGACAGAGAGGCAGAAACAACACGCTTATGGAGGAGCAGTGACTCCCAGAGAGTTAATATTATCCCCGCGGGCAAGACTACGAGGCTTAGATGATACATTGAGAATGCTGACCTGTCGTCTGGATAATGAAAGGATAAGCAACTAATTGAAAGTTTAAGGGTAAAAGTTGAGATCAAGTTTGGATTTAAAAGCCTCAACAGAATCAGACTGTCTGCTGTCAATAGGGACGTCCTGCAGAGGATGGAGAGGACGACCCTGCAGAGGACGGAGAGGACGACCCTGCAGAGGACAACCCTGCAGAGGACGGAGAGGACGCCCTGCAGAGGACGGAGAGGACGACCCTGCAGAGGACAACCCTGCAGAGGACGTCCTGCAGAGGACGGAGAGGACAACCCTGCAGAGGACGGAGAGGACAACCCTGCAGAGGACTGAGAGGACAACCCTGCAGAGGACTGAGAGGACAACCCTGCAGAGGACGGAGAGGACAACCCTGCAGAGGACGGAGAGGACAACCCTGCAGAGGACTGAGAGGACAACCCTGCAGAGGACGGAGAGGACTGTGTGACCTTTGGGTCATCACTGACCTACGTTGTACTGAACGAAACCGGCTATGAGATGTACAATAATCACATCAAATCAAATATACAATTGTTGAGTAATAGAAAACATACATGCACACAAACACACAAAGACACACACACACACACACACACACACACACACACACACACACACACACACACACACACACACACACACACACTCAACACACAAGAAACAGCATCGGTCTGCTGAATAGCTGGTAATAATTCATGCTGATTAAACACTATTCCTTCCTACATGGAATTTTAGAGGTTGGTGCATCGCCAACATACAGAAACATGATGTAAAAAAGGACTTCATTCAGCAGTCGAGACGTTAACCTTGAATGTTTCCATTTGGTCGTGGGTTTCAGCTGCTAACTTTGTTATTTTCTATCTGAACCATAGATATACAACATCTGACGATCACACACCACGAACCCATGGTCTGTCTGACTCTAGATGGACCATAAAATGAACAACATGCTGCATGGAGCAAACACTACAACATCGTATGCTCCATGCAGCCCCTCCTCCATCCATCCACACTCGTCCTTGAAACGCAGTCCTTTGGTAATTATAATTGCAGGTCTGCTCAGTCTGCCGATGCATTCAAGCACGAGCAAAAGTGATTGCGTTCACGTGCCGGGATCAGATCAGCATGGACGATGATGAGCGTGCTGCCAGTCAGCGTCCAACAACCAGGGCTCGAATGAGAGGGATTGAAAGTTGGTCCAATCATTTCTCCAATATTGTAGGAAGTGATGGGATCTTCTTCTCGTCAGTTGGAAGTTAAACTGGATTGAACGTGTTTCCTGTGTCGACAGCCGTTGTGCTTGCAGCTAAACCCACAACGACAATTTAATAAGATGATGGACAACATGTCTTCAGCAGTGACGGGCCGTCAGGTCTGCTGGAACACAATCACAAAGTCATATTTTACCATTTCATTTAATTAAATATATATATATATATATATATATATATATATATATATATATACATATATATATATGTATATATATATATATACATATATATATATACATATATATATATATATGTATATATATATATATATATATATATATATATATATATATGTATATATATATATATATATATATATATATATATGTATATATATATATGTATATATATATATATATATATATATATATGTATATATATATATATGTATATATATATATATATATGTATATATATATATATATATATATATATATATATATACATATATATATATATATATATATATATATATATATATATATATATATATGACAGCTGTTACAAGCTCATCCAATCAGATCTCACCTGTTGTTTCTATGCTAGAGTAGTGCGTTAAACAACATGCTAACGGCCAGCTAGCTAGCATTAATACCTGCTAGCTTTATGGACGTTTTGATTGGTCACAGGGCGCATGTGACCTTTGACACTTCCATTGCTCAACCGGGTTCCAGACGTCACATGAAGCAGATGAACACATGAAGGAGCAGATGAACACATGAAGGAACAGATGAACACATGAAGGAGTAGATGAACACATGAAGGAACAGATGAACACATGGAGGAGCAGATGAACACATGAAGGAGCAGATGAACACATGAAGGAACAGATGAACACGTGAAGGAACAGATGAACACATGAAGGAGCACATGAAGGAGCAGCTGAACACATGAAGGAGCAGATGAACACATGAAGGAACAGATGAACACATGAAGGAGCAGATGAACACATGAAGGAGTAGATGAACACATGAAGGAACAGATAAACACATGAAGGAGCAGATGACCACATGAAGGAGCATTTGAACACATGAAGGAGCAGATGAACACATGAAGGAGTAGATGAAGGAATAGATGAACACATGAAGGAATAGATGAACACATGAAGGAGCAGATGAACACATGAAGGAGCAGATGAACACATGAAGCAGCAGATGAAGGAGCAGATGAACACATGAAGGAGCATTTGAACACATGAAGGAGCATTTGAACACATGAAGGAACAGATGAACACATGAAGGAGCAGATGAACACATGAAGGAGCATTTGAACACATGAAGGAGCAGATGAACACATGAAGGAGCAGATGAACACATGAAGCAGCAGATGAACACATGAAGCAGCAGATGAACACATGAAGGAGCATTTGAACACATGAAGGAACAGATGAACACATGAAGGAGCAGATGAACACATGAAGGAGCAGATGAACACATGAAGCAGCAGATGAACACATGAAGGAGCAGATGGACACATGAAGGAGCAGGTGAACACATGAAGCAGCAGATGAACACATGAAGGAGCAGATGGACACATGAAGGAGCAGGTGAACACATGAAGCAGCAGATGAACACATGAAGCAGCAGATGAACACATGAAGGAGCAGATGAACACATGAAGGAGCACATGAAGGAGCATTTGAACACATGAAGGAGCAGATGAACACATGAAGGAGCA